>NC_086354.1:8972794-9572794 GCF_036324505.1 Eleginops maclovinus
GGGGGTGGTGACCGCCTCCCTGTGCTTGTTAACATCATCTCCGTCATTCAGCAGACACGCCACTGTCAGCACCTCGCTGTGCCCCGACACAATCAACATTAACCATGACACACACACACTTGCAAAATACACCGGCTATGTACATTCATTCAAAACTTTACACAAACAGCACACACACACTGAAGAACTTGTACGTGAATCCTTCCATAAATGTAGACACACACATGCTTAGAGTTATTCACAAATATAGACAATGTATAGTGTATATATGCAAAGGCACACACATTTAACCTCTGCCTACTGCACGCACACGCGCACACACACACACACACACAGACACACACACACACACACACACACACACACACACACACACACACACACACATCCTGGCAGCACCCCACATGCAATCAGCATTATCCGTGTGAGCTCCTTAATGGGCACCTCGTAAAACAGGCGACAGCTCTGCTACCAAGAAGAGCCACGGGAGAGACAAACTACCTGTGTAGCACACACACACACACACACACACACACACACACACACACACACACACACACACACACACACACACACACACACACACACACACACACACACACACACACACACACACACACACACACCAAAGATGCACAGGGACTTACAGTGTCAACCTGTTTGATTTTACCAATTGTTTCTTGCCAGTTGGACGCTGTTGTAACGAATGGTGCAATGTTCCTAGATCGTGAGTAAAGATTTATCATAATGGATAGCAATTACAACCAACAGTTCAAAAAAGAGTGTCAGATGTAAGAAATACGTATCTTTCTGTTTAAAGTTAAGGTTGAAATTGACAACAAAGACCTTATCTGTTTTAGTGATAATCAACAGACCAAACCTTGTCAGACAATATTGAAGACTGTACCTTCACAATGTTCCTTTCACATAAAGACAATATCAAAATAAAAAATAAGACAGAAAAGGAGAGAAAACCAACACGCACATACCCCGAACAGAGCTGCAGTGCAAGGCTCAGTGGAGTTTAATATGCTATAAGTTAAAGCAGCTGGTGTGTATGTGTGTGTGCTAAAACTTGCTACAAAGTCAGGATCAAACCAAGTTTTAAATGAGTGAGGACACTTTTGAAAAGTGTGGACATTTTTTGTGTGAGGGTGCGTGTGTTTGAGTGTGTGTGGTCACAGGGACATAAAAAGGAAACAAGCCACCCATGTCAGATATGCTGCCCTTTCTGCTAACGGCTCCAGAGGCCACAGAGGCTAACTGCCGTCACTGCCCCCACCTCTGCCGCCCACCCACCCACACACCGGGAGACAGACAGCATCTACCCTCTTCTCACATGCACACTCACGCACTCGCACACACTCAAGCATTCACAGGGCTGCTGCGGTCCACACACAGCCGCGGTCATTCTGAAAATCTCCAGCCAGCTAGCGGCGACGTTCCCGCCACAACTGCCAGTGCATTTGACCTTTCCTGTCCGGGCCTAATCGGATTGTGTCCCTCTTTATGAAATCAGACGCTAAAGGTCAGCAGGCTGTTTAACATGGGGTGGAGGCCCAGAGCTATGGAATTTGCCTTGGCAGTAAATTACCTTTATTATGTTTGGTCCGTGTGATTCTATACCCTCGCAAAGGCCGCGGGGCTCTGGACATGGTGATACATGGAGATGGGCTACAAGGTAGGTTTGATCCAGAAGCAAGAACGTCTTTAATCTGGAGAAAGGAAAACTGGGGGTGTTGCATTATGTTACACTCATACCGTGCACTTGCGACCCTCTTGCTTTGTGTTGCGTCTCCTGTCATTCTCTCACTTGCCTTTGAATAGATGTCATTGTCATTTGATAAAAGCAACACCTGACAGAGAAGATTCATAGTTCAGAAGAGAACCAAAGTAACACCAGTGCAAGTATTACAGCTGACACATATCTGTTACTGTTGCATTTCAGGGGTGAACTTTATTCTCCCAAAAAGATACATTTGGGTACATTAAAGTGTCCCCATGGAGTAGTCAAAAAAAGAAAAATAGAAATATGCAATATGCAATCCCCCCTAATGGATTTTTTAAGTCAGTCTCACAAGCCAGCATTAAGTTAATTTAAATCAAATTCTAGTGCAGTTCAACCCATTGTAAGTCTAGTGCAGTTTGTTTTCTGCATTGATAAAATATTCCTAACTAATTGCAAGGACAGATACATAACTCTGTTGTCTGATCATAGTGCTTTTGAAATGGTGGATGAAAAACCAAACGGATTCTTTTGCATACGCCTGCTTTCTGAACGCTTTCCAAACAAGTTTACTGCCAGCATCAAGTTAATCATTGCTTGTTTTATTTTCCATGTGTATAATTTCCAAGACCAATAAGAAAAACTTATGCAACCACATTTTTTGAGTCAGATAAGCGGTAGAAGATGGATCGATGGATGAAACCCAATAAGACTCCATAGAAACAGACAATGGCTTATGAATGCTCCTTAGTGATCAATAATTAAATGATTAATCAATGAATTATTGACTGTTGATAAATGTGTAAGTTACAACTTATAAACCATCCATAAGGTACACCTGATTATGAGTTTCAGCACAATTAACTTCGAAAAATCGAAACTTCCTCAAGCTCATAAACAGATATGTGTGAATATTTATTTCCTATCTTTTTGCAATAGAGGACAAGAAACTGCATTTGAGTTACGGTATAATGCTATGGCTAAAACCATAAAGATATTAAATGGTTCACTTCGACATGTGCATTTGTACTTGTATTTATGTGTATGTAAGATAGACACACAGGGAGAGATCAGGGACAGGTGATGAAGATGAAGACGCAGACAGACAGAAGGACCTGAGATGAAGAAAACACATCATCCCGGATACTGGACGCTGTCTATTTTGTGGGCTGATCGCTTTCTTTTTCACACACACACATGCTACCTTTGATACGTCGCGCTGTCCATTTGAGGAATGTTCCCGTCAACCAGGAAGTCCTCGTCTGGTTGTCATGTAACCCTTTGATCCATCACGCAAGCCACTTCCTGATCCCTCACCCCTTCATACCCACTCATCATCACTCACATGACACGCTCCCTACACCACACTCTTTCTGTGTATGTATGCTTGGTACTGAATACATGTTTGTGTCACTATCGGACAGAAAGGCCACCGTATTCAGGTCGACATCAGTTGTGCTCCTGGCTACTAACAGAATGATGATGGAGATTAAACTGATATGTCCAGACAACAAAAAGAAAACGTCTCCAAGGTCTTTTACGCACCGTGAGTATCATCAAAGAGGGCACGTGGTGCTGACCGTTACTAAAGACGACAGTTATACGGAAAATCATTACACACATGTTCAAACGCTCATTTAATTGTGGCTGTAAAAGCTACATTCTTTACTGTTTTATACATTGAAAAATATTTTATATCATTTATTTTAAGTGTCATGTCTAAAAATTCAATTTACCTTTCAACATGGATAAAAAATGAAGACTTCTTTATCTATAAAAGAGGAAGAATGAAGGCAAGCCATGGATCTAATAGAATCCTAACTCATCTCTCACTAAAAGCCTCCTCCAGAAACAATTACAGATAAAAAATGAACATTGCCTATTTCAAACAGAACATGCGCACATTCATAACCCCTTAAACCAATTGTAAAAATGGCCCCTTCCCTGGATGAGCTGCAAATGTTTTCAGACTAATACCATTTCCCTCATCAATCGGCTGCTAATGACTGCGAGGTTTCAGAGTTGATGTGAGGGAAGGGTCGGTGGCTCATAACTTTGTCTGGAGAACATTGTGTGCAAACTCTGGGGAGTGATGCTTTACAGTAAAGGTCAAATCCACACAGCTAACGTGTGTGATTCCTATGATCCCGGACTATTTAATCAATATCGGCTAACTTTCTATATGAGCTTGTGAATGGAGAGCCATGGTTATCATTTGGGATGCAATCAAGGGAGGAGGACATTGACAATAAATTGTAGCAGACTTTGTGAACTTCTGGGCTGTTTTAACTTTTATGTTTCAATGAGAAAATGTAATTGGGGATGCATCTGCTTTCCTTTAAATGTGCTCCTAAAGAAGACATACTCTCTTATGTTTATCTTCAAGTTCGTATTTGTATTTTGTGCCTCTACTGTGACATGTTTACATGCTTTAAGGTTCAAAAAGGTCTTTATTTTTCTCATACTGCCTAAGATGCAGCACCTCTTTTCACCCTCTGTCTGAAACCAGAGCCCAGTCTGCTCTTTTGGTTATTGGCTGGCTTTGTTGTGATTGATCAACTGCTTAGAGATGCATCGGAAATGTGACCCACCACTTAGCATGTAACGTACAATGTGTTGGAATGCTAGCCCATACAAGTGTGAGTGATACATTGTGATGTCATCATGGTAGGGAAAAAGACAAAGAAGTCCAAGTGAGGTGTTTTTGGAAAGGGATGGAGTGTGTGAGAGAAAATCCCTCTGCAGGAAACTTTGGGATTTTAGCCTTTGGAGACCATTCACATGCACAAAAAACTATTTAACACAATACAGGAAAGGGAAAACCCAAAAAGCACAACAGGGCCCCTTTAAGCAAACATTTTGACATATTGAAGCACAACTGGTTGATGCAGACATAGCGTAGATGTGTTCTGTAGAGCTCTTCAACGGTACAAAAACCCAAGCCTTGGTTGAGAAAAAAACAGCCCTTTAAGGCCTTGCATTAACCTTAACAAATACTGATTTGTCTTCTTTCCTATGAGTTGGATAGAGCAATGCTGGGAGTTGTAACAGGTCTCCAAACTCCAAGCACAAACATGATTGAGTTGCATCCTAATAGTATAATTAATGTATAATGGAGATGGCAAACAAGTTATGCAGAGACACCTGCACAAGACCAGTAATGAAAGCTGTGAGGATGAAGAAGTTTGGCCAAACACAACAAAATGCTCATTACCCTAAGTCATAAGACAATAATACTCAAACTTGCATGATAAAAAAGCTAATTTACACATTAAACACTTCAGTTGTTAAGCCCAGACTCTGTAATCATTACAAAGTCCACCACTTAAGCCTACAACATAAATACAAGGCTGCAGCGGGCTGTACAGTAAAAACACTTGAGAGTGCACATGCCTTCCATCAAAAATTAACTTGAGTAGCTTTGATAATTATACGATGGTGTAAAATATTTAACAGCGAGTGGAGGGAGAGCTGTTTAGTGCAGTGCGGACGAACATCAACTTCATCCGGAACAATAACAATTACAAACTGCTTACTGCGCTCCTGGCCACAGTGCATCTCACTGCGTCTCACTTATTCCACTTTGGCTGTCGGTTCTCTTTCTGCACCTTTCTATTTGCATCCCTCTCCGCAGTGAAGGGAGGGAGGGGAAGGGAAGGAGATGATTTAAGGTAATGAGAGGAGTAAAACATCATTAGTGCAAATTAACTTTTGTCAGCTGAGGTGATCTTGGTGGGGGCGCTTCTGTCACCGGCGGCAGCTCAGATAATGGCAATTTATGCATTAACGTGTGTTACAGTGTGTGTGTTTCGCTTCCTGTGTGTACGTGCACGTGAGATGATGGCCATCGAGGAGGCTTTCAGTCTTAAAGGGCAAGTCCAGTCTTTCGATAAGTTTGGCACATCTCACAATTTACCGGATACTTGGATTGTGTGTTTAACAGCAAAAACCTATTGCTGACGTTAATTTTTATTTTCTTTGTATAGTTTGTTATTCAAAAGCGTTACAGGTGGATGTTGTTCTCTTTTGTCACCTCTTTCTCCCTCCCTCTCTCCATCTTTCTGTCTTCCCAGCTCTGGCAGCAGAGGGAGGCATGGTCATGTTTAATGCATATGGTTTGTGTTGCACTCAGCGCTGGAGAATGGGCTCCAGTCCATTAATTAGTAACAAACGGTCGTTGGAAACAAGACAGGCCCAGCACAGGTCAACCAGCTCCAAGGTCTGGACTGATGTGGACACTGATGTCTGCCCTGGGCCTTCTACAGTCTGCAGCTGGGCTCCACAACGTCTATTTAGTCACAATGTGTACAACACTGGGCACAGTCTGCCCTCAATTACTTATTGGGGATGCCAATACGGGTGTGTGCTTAGGAATGCAAACACCTACATGTAGTGGATAGCTCCAGAAGAAAAGGTCAAATGATTGGCTCAGTCAAACTCTGATGGACTTTAAATGTTTTAGTAAACACGTATTCAAAATGATATAACATATATAAAATATTCAAATTAGATGGGATCTGGGATGTAATTTCTAAATTTAATTTAGTTAATTTCTTTAACATACTGAAGTTAAAATCATACAACATTTTCAAGTTTTTTCTAAACTCAATCTGCATTATTTATCTTATTTACAGTCTGCATTTTTTCATTGTGTTTCCCTTTAGCAATTACCTCTTCAAATGTTTTCCCTATTTGGAATATAGATGCAGCTTTCACTTTTTGTGTGCTTGATTTAAATCACCATCTTAGTATAACATTTACAGAAAGCAAGGTGTGTTATCAGCACAATTCTATCTTATTTTAAGCATTTCCGGCTCTGTTTTCACTACTTAAGGAGTGTTTGCTGTAGTATTAACCCCACTTGCTGTTACCTCGGTAACCATTGATATCGCCAACTTTAACAACACTGAAATATTTAGGAAAGTAAATACATGAGGCTGTGTTTGACGTAATCAGGACAATTGTAACTGCTATATTTGTGTTGGTATCCAAATGTTGGGTATGATAAGAAATGGTCAATTTCATGATCACGTCATGTGGCATGAATAACTCTTTTGTTGTATTTTGAGGTCCATATTTATAAGACTCTGAGCCAAGGATATCAGTCATTTAACCGTTGGAATAAATTATTTTTTTAATTATCACCACTGGAGGAAAGCACAGTGAGAAGACAGGGAAAGAGGGAAATGGGGGAGAAACAGAGATAAAAAATATTGTATGTTAATCAAGCGATGATGAACTGTCTGTGTTCATACAAACACGGCCCCTTCATGAGTCCCTTGTGCATTCCTATCACACACACACGCACACACACGAACAGCACAACAAAGTGGGTGGAGAGGAGAGAATTAATTCTATGAAGTGAGCTGGAAAGAAGACACTGTATGTAGATAAGTGGTGGGTGTGTGAACGATGTGTATGTGTGTGTGTTTGAGTGTGTGAGAAAGTATGGGATTAACTGACCATATAATGTGCATGTGTGAGTATGCCTATGTGTGTGTGTGCGGAATGCCAAGCAATGCCAAGTGTGGTTTTATACAATGCACTCAGCAAGGTGTTACCGTGTGTCGGACATAAGTAGTGTACTATTGTCATCCCGGTCGCGGTGGCAATGACATATCTTAATCTGCTTAGTTAGCGGCCAGGGGTCTTTAGCTAACGGATTATCAGCCAGATTTGAGTAATAGACTCCTCATTTAGCTTTAATGCGTTTTGCATAGAGAGCAACCTCCCCTCATCACTCTTTAAGATGAATCGGCTTCCCGGCTACAAGATAAAGGAAAAAAAAAACTTCTTAAGATATTAGTCTGCCAGCAACTGCATAAATCATAACATTTTGCTAATGGAGGCAAAGTTAAATCACTATCACAGCGTCTTCTGTAGTGTACAGACACTGCACTATGCACACATACACACTGGGGTAAGCAAACATGCACACGGGTTGTAGTATTTCAAATTAGTACTCAAATTTAACTCTATATTACATGGCTAACTTAACTTACTCTTAATCACAGTTCTAGCTATTATCCAGCCCTTTCCATGGCTTGTGAGCCCTAAAATGAACAATTCGACAATGAGCAGTACGCCTTTTCACTTAAAACAAGTTGGATGAGAAGATAAGTACAAATCTCTTATCTGTAGTGAAAAAATAGTCGTATGAAAAATGGAAACTGAAGAATTACGTTAATATTTCTTATGGGGAGTTACCTGCATTCTTGGCCAGACCATGCTAGCTTCTCCCTGCTTCCTGTCTATGTCCGTCTAATCAGATGTATTTCCTCCTCTTGGTTATATCATTTATTTAGAGGCCAGATTAAAGCTCAAGTTAATCATAAATCATCCTTATATTTAATAGTAAGCTCTGACTGAAAGTAATTGTTTCCAAAATAAAAATAAGTAATGTATTGTCCTGTAGAGTAATGATTGTTTTTTTTCTGTTGTGTTGGATGTTAGACCTCCTGCATAATCATGTAAATTCATTAGAATGGAGACAGACTGAACTCTATGCCAAGGTGGAATGTGTGTGTGTGTGTGTGTGTGTGTGTGTGTGTGTGTGTGTGTGTGTGTGTGTGTGTGTGTGTGTGTGTGTGTGTGTGTGTGTGTGTGTGTGTGTGTGAGACAGACACTGTTTTACCTTTCGACACACCTCATTAGATTCCTCCATCACACCAATGTGTGTTTATTGCAAACAAGTGAAAGATGCATGTAAAAAAAAGGGCATGCACAAAATCCAAGTGTCTCTCTCACACACACACTCAAACACAAACACACACTTGTACACATACAAACAAACACAGACAAAGCAGCCCAATGCCTACCACCACCATCATACATGCGTCTTGGCCTGTCTTTGTGACACACACAGTTTGTTTGGTAGTTTTAATTTGACAGGGCTCTGAATAGAGCTTCTGAAAATGCATACACACACCCACACCCTCTCACACACACACACACACCCACACACACACACACACACACTTCCCCAGACCTACACACACACACACACACCTTTAATTTGACAGCGCTCTAACAAGAGCCTGCTGCTTGTCAAATGTTCTCCAGTGGCAGCAGGGATCCGCAGAGCCGAGGGGGTTCTGTTCAAGGACATCTGTGAAGAAACACACACACACTCTCCTCCACTCACACACTCGCTTTGAATAGGCTGAGAGAGGCATCCTGCTGCACCACACGATGGGAGAGAGGCTGCACACACGCTGAGGGGTTTCTACACTGCTGTTCCTCTCACTCTCCATCTTCCTCTCCCTCTATGTAGCTCTGTCTTCCTCCCTCCCTTTATCTAACATTCCATCGCCTTTTTTTCTGCCTCTTTTGGTCTTAAGTAGAGGGCTGAAGGGCTGAGATAGACCAGGGGAGATTTTGATGACGGCTCCCTGTCTGGTCCAGCAAGCCGATTCCCTTCTCTCACACACATACAGACACACGCATCAATTCTCTCTTCATTCTTCAATCCAAAACACCAGGAGACCTTTTAAAGTTACTCAAAGGCGGATGGGACTTTGGTCCTGATCCTCCGGATTTCATCACATCGATGCATTAGTTCCTCTTTGTGTGAGCACTTGTGTGTGTGGGGGCTCCCATGCTGCCACGGACTTGGCTTCCAGAGACACTTTGCTCATTAGAGGGAAGAGAGGGCAACTCGAGTGACTTATTGTCGGCTCCCCGCTCAACTTGATCACAAGGCCCGTCCCGTGGAGTCAGAGAGAAAGTCGAGGTTCACGTGGTTCGCCTGGAAATAATACAGCGTGACACACCCGGATACGTGTGTGTGTGTGTGTGTGTGTGTGTGTGTGTGTGTGTGTGTGTGTGTGTGTGTGTGTGTGTGTGTGTGTGTGCGCGTGTGTGTAGGGATGACAATGGGAGGACTCAAAAGATTACAGGAGGATTGTCTAACTCTGAAATCTAACAAATGAGTACAAACTGTCACATAGCAAAAACGTTTTTTCCATTACCATACATTCTTGAAGAAGTATTGCAAACAAGCGTGTAAAGGACAAACAAAAACATCCTCATCATTGGCCATAAAATCAGAGTATCTCAGACTTAAAATCTAAATGTCAAACATTATACAAAATCACCGGAGATCACGGCACTGAGCTTTGCCATTAGATCCTATCTGTTACTGTGTGCGCCTGTCAGATAAAATACTGCACCTCTTCATGCAATGGTCTAGAAAGGGGGTTCACAAGGAAGCATCCAAAATGTCAACATGTATATAAATACAACAAAAATATATATATTTCGTTCCACAGTGACATTAAACCGAGAGGAAATTGTTACAGAGTATTAAGCGGATCTCTGAAAGAAAGAAAGTTCATTTTTGGGCTTTGCATGATAGCCAGCGATCCAAAGTGCAGACAGGAAACATTGTAAGGTTTTTGATTGTCTTTCCCGATAAAACTGGCACTTATTTGACTCCTCCCTGAAGACGCTCGCGGGTCTTGCAATGATGAAAAGCCACCGGGATTATTTGAATCCTGTAAATCACGGCTAAAAGTCAATGTGTAAAGACAAGGTCTATGAATATCAGTGTGGAATAGAGACCATAGACGATATGTTACCGCATTGCCAAGTGCCACCACTTAATACCATTAATCTTGGTGCCCCCCCCCCCCCCCCCATCCCCCTCACACCGTCGTTGGAGTGCTTGGCGTCCTCTAAAAGTATGGATCTTGACCGCAGCCTTTTTCTGCAGAAGAGGGAAAGGCTAAAGAGAAAGCGCTGACCCCTCTTCGCTGCAATTTTCCCCTCATCAACTTGTGAGACTTCATTAACTTCCATGGGGTAATTTCTTCTCTCAGTGCATTTTTGAGAGAGAAGGGGGTTGGTTATGACGTTTCCTTCCCATCCATTCATCCTCGAGCTATTCTCTTTTGCTTGCCACATTTTCCCATCCATTCCTCCTCTATTACCTTTGAAACAACGCTTAAATCTCTCGTGTATCTACGAAAACATCAGAAAAAAATGCATAAAAGTTGGATTTTAAGGAAGTAATGTTGCCAATCACATTAATAAGAATATGAAGATATTATTTCTTGCTGCAAAAATACACCAGTAAAATCTTTAGTTTCTCTTATTTAAAGCAGAGCAATCCTGCACAGAACAGCGTCTTAAGGTAACGATTCACAGCCTTCATCCCTCAGGAGCCCCGAATAAAACACCCACTGCTGATCATACGGTCTCCATGCTCAGCTGAGGCCTCAGTCACATGTTGCATGATGGGAACTGTGAGTCAATGCTGCCCTCTTCAGAAATATCAATGTCACTGCATTGTTAAAATGTCATTCAGATATTTGTATATTTGCCAAATATCAGTGTGAGGTATAACTGTCAGGTGGCTACAAATTGGGTTAATAGATTTGATGAATCATTGTATGTGTAATACGATAGCTGCTTGGATATGGTAGTAAATTGTATGGGTATTTTGTTGTAAATTATACCTCATTTTGCAATGTGGGTCTTTTTGAGGTCTTTAAATAAGTTAAATCAGCAATATCACCAAAGACATGTATCCAAGAGTTTACTCAAGTAAAAGCATAAAGATACTAGCATCAAGATATTTTTAGTAGCACAGTAAAATAATGACCCGTTCCAAAATAATGTTTTTTTTTATTTTGGGTTATAATTGATGCTTTAGTGTGTTTAATTTTATTAACAATATTTGACTTGCATTCATCAGGCAGACACAACAAGACTCCAAAAAATTTGAGGTTGCTCTGTAACTGCTGGCTTTGCAAATAAGTAACTGTTTGCTAACATTTTCACCCATATGTCACCAATTGTCAAAAGACTAAATCACTAAACTTAAGTTTAGTTGCCTTCAAGTTTAGTATTATATCATGTGTTAACTTTTTGCGTTTTTTGATGAACAATCGATGCACAGTAGAATTTGGCATTCTACAGAATTTGGTCATTCCAATAAAGGAAATGTGCACCACATTAAGTGCAGTTTATATAATTATATGTATATATCTAGATATAATAGATATGTATGTTATAAAGGCACGACTTGCCTCACAAGGAATATCTGCTGTTAAATGATGTTGTTAAGTACACTAAAAGTGAAGTTATTTTTCATTCATATGTTGTGTCCTTTACCAATTTTTGGATATAGTTTGAATAGTTTTTTCAGTGTAGTATTTATCTATTATTTTTGCCACAAAAGTAATGAACCTGACTGCTTGTTACAGCAGTGTCTACCGTAAATGCGATCCTGTTTTTCTCAATCAAAACATGTAATCTCTAATTTTGCAAAGTCATACTCTGACAAGTTTCCAAAGATAACAGCTTTTGTGCAGAACCTTTCAAAGTGAACAAGTTCGACCACTGAGGCCTTGCTCCATCATTGAGCAGCCCGTCTCATATGCACTCCAGTAAGCGATGTTCATCTGTCTGTGCCGATATGTAAACTTTCCTCTGTCTCCCTTTCCTCTGAGCAGCTCTACATGATACATGAAGTGCCAGGACCAGGCCTGGCGCAGAGACAAATGCCAACCCCTCGCTCTTCCAAATGTCAAATCTGACATGTCGTAGACATTCAATAACCATCCCTGCTGGACCAATTCAGAGCTGCGCTCTTCAAACAGTCCCTGATGTCTCCTGACGAGTGGAGGCGAAATGGCTGGATTTGATCGGCCTCGGGTTATGAGGTCACAAAAACACCTCGTCTTGAACATGTTGCCCTTAGTGAGCCCTCGAGTGATCCTATGCACAAAGTGATTCCTTCTGGTCATCAGCAAAGAGTTCAACTTATGTTCAAATGAAACAGCCCTAATAACCGATAGCATCGCTTAAGATGTTAAAGGCCAGAGTTACACTATAGCATGTGGACACACGCATTTACTTCAACTACAAACATAGGTTCATATACAAGCAAATGAGAGAGCTGGAACTAGATTGACCTTTGGAGAGCGCAGACTTACGGCATGGCAAACGGTGCATTCATTATTTCCTTGCATGGTCCTATTTCCCCAATTGGGAATCCATACTTCTGTATTAGAAATGTCATGGGTTTTAAGTCGTAATGTACAATAACATAGATACATTTTTGTTTCCAATTTGTGGTTTATGACGTTCAGATGATCTTAACCAGTCGGGAACTAGTTTGCTGAATAATTCAAAACAAATTTCCAATCTGAAATGTTAAATTGAGTGAAATATAATCCATTAAATATATCCACCCGTTATTCAGACACACTGCAAAATGTAATGGTCTCTTCCTTCACCCATGTTAAACCCTTCCTCCAAGTTTTCAAAAAAATGATCCAGTTATCATGCTGACAAAGAGACAAACAAAAATTAAAGAAAGGTTTAACTTTTATCATGAATGTTTGTTTTACTGTGATTGACACCACATCTGGAAGCTCAGACGCTGCTAGCTCAGTGGTTAATGAAAACCAGGCATAATGATTAGCAAGTGCCAACCATTTCCCCCCTCACAATATCCCATATCTAAAAGCAGTATTTTTTATGATACACCTGCGGGTCTTTAATTTAGTAAAAATGTTAACAAAATGTACATCTGCTGCAAATGCAGTAACACTCAACATCTTTATTTTCCACAGAATCCATTGAAACTGACAACCTGATTGAAATCAGGATTTGGGACGATAATGAATAAATAGGCTGAGAAACTTTTCTATGAGCATTCTAGTTTATTGAAGGCACATCTGTTAATTAAGAACACAGTAGCTGTGCTGAACATATACATTCATTGTCAATCACCGTTTCCTTAGAGCTGGGTATTCTACAATTGCTGGACAAAAGGCATTTGCTGATTAAGGCAACAAATTAGACTTTTTTATTTGAAATAAAAAAACATTAATTTCTTACTGTTGCCTTAATCATAGCGCCCTTGTGATCTTATTTCAATGACACTTGTTGGATTACAACCATAAACACATTGTAAATGTTATAAATAGAAGATACTAACTATTAGTATCCAATACCCAGCCTCAGTTTTAGACACACTACTTCTAATATACAATGCATCACATTTCACGGCAATATTAAATACCATTTAAATCATCCTAAGGGATTTACAATTCCAGTGTAAAGAAATTGCTTGTATTGTTATTTTACATATGTGTTATGAATGTTGCAAACATTTCCCACACAGTTATTAATATTGTGATTCATACAGCTGACGTTTTTTCTAGACATGGATTAGTGTACCTAGACCACATCAGTGGGATTTTACCATTATGTGCCTGAAGACGGAAAATATCAGCAAGATTTTCTGGTCAAATTCAAGCCGTTCTGCAAAAACCTCCTGCCTTAATTAAACTGATTTTTCAGACCACTTTGAAAAACCAAGTTATGTGAATAACAGAGGGTTAGCAAAATCTTCTCTCCCGAGTTTTATTGATCCGGAATCCTCTGTCTCTTCTGTTTGTCAGTCCCCTCCAAGTCCTTCATGCAAGAAACCAGGAATTCACGGCACTTAAGTGCATACTGCTCTGGAAATTCCCGCAAATGACCGACATGGGGACTGGAAACAAAATCAAAACTGTCCACAGGGACCCCTTTCTGCTTCAGGGTCTCCACAAACACCTGGATGTCCTTGTGCCGGATAACCTGGTCGGCTTTGGAGTACAGGTAGAAATGAGGCCAGACCGGCGGACTCTCCTGCACTGCGTCGTAGTGGTTCTTGTGGATGTACTTGGTCAACGGATACAGCACGACTCGCAAAAGAAAAACAGTCACTGCAAAAAGGGCTAAGAGGACATACCTTAAAACGGGAGTTATTTTGGGCCCAAGGGTGGCCCCCAGTGCACGCAGGGCCCCGCGAACATTCCCACTACCTGGGGCACTGTCCACTAAGGCCCCAATCACACGCAATGAACTGAACTGTTTATCATTGTTCAACAAATCTATGATGTAACGGTACAGCATGAAGCCACCGTTACTGAATATGTGAAAGAAAATAGGACTGTTTTCCACCTCATAATCATAGAGGATCTCCAGCAACTTGAGGGCCGTGCTGCTCAGCTCCTTGTAGCCAAACGACTCTGAGATGAAGACCGTCTTCAGGGGGGCCGTGTAGCGGATGGTGACACATCCCTGAAAAAACAAAACAAAGAAAGAAATAATATATATATTTGAGTTTGTACTGCTTCTACAATACCACAATGTTTCTCAATTTACAAAAACAATACTCAAATTCATTTGGTACAGTGGTGTAAAGTAACAAAGTAGATTAACTCAAATTGTGTAATTACTACATTTATGTAATACCTAAAGTAAATTCACAAGCTGCCCTGCAGTATACAAAGTAATCAAAACATGTCCTACATTTACCAGCTTTATTAACACATTACTACATCAATAACTTTTGGTATTTCTACTTTTACTTGAGTAACCTTTTGAAATCAGGAATTTTACTTGTAACAGAGTACTTCTACACTCTGGTATTTCTACTTTTACTTAAGTACAAGATCCGAGTACTTCTTCCACCGCTGATTTGGTATCATCGTATTTAGTTTTCACCTGTTCATTGTAGATGGAGCTGTATTTGGAAAGGTGTTTGTCTTTGCAGCCAGCCCAGCCCAACAGGATCACAACTGGCTCCTTTGTCCCCTGCCAGTGTCTCTCTGAAATAGAAAAAAGGACGATAAAAATCACGAAAAAGCTACCACAGCTAGCAGAGCTAAAGGAAGTTATCAAGCTAAGCTAACAGCAAGACTTGAATAGATTCTTCACGCCTCCCTTGTAAGACAAATGTTAGCTTGTACGCTAAGCTAACTGAGGCATGAACGTACAGTACAATGAAATGATGCTCACCCGATGTCCCCGCATCTGGAAACACGATATTGTAGTCTATTTCATCGTCTGCCATTTCTGTATGAGAGAGTATCAACTAATGTTCTCTGACGTTAACGGACGGTTCATTTGGCTATTGTAAAAAGGATGATAAACTAGCTACAGAGCGATACAATGATCACAGACAGCTTGTTATAAAATAGACACACTGTAGACAGGTTCCTGCTGGACTGTCACATCATACGGCCCTATTTCTTCTTCGTGTTGTAAAGGGTGGATTGCATTCAGCTCACATTGCTATACCGCCACCTCTGTACACGTTTCAAAACAACATGGCTTTCAGATAGAGTAGTTTACAGATATTGTCAACTAAATGTGCTGCAAATATCTAAAGTAAAAGCACTTGTTATGCAGCAACGATCTTCTCATAGTATTATATTATTACGGTTATTATATTATCCTGTTTCATCCATTCACGTTTAAGTGTTGAAGTTTGTCAATGTGGACCAAATTTAGAGAAATTCTGTGTAGATTACAGAGCTGCTCAGCTCACCATTTGTTTTTATATGTACAAAGTCATTAAGAACTGTAAGTGTTAACATTAATGTACTGGAGTAAAAAGTACTACTTGCCTCTGAAATTCAGCAGAGTATAAAGTAGCATTAAAGAGCAGTAGTATTAAACAAAAATACTAAATAGTAAAGTAAATATGTCGAAAAATTAATTAAGTACAATACTTCAGTAAATGCACTTATTTACTTTCCAACTCTGGGAATAAATAGCCAAAACTGACAATACAATAACATAAGGATTTTTATGTAAATCTAATTATTTTATATGATCACTAATTTGCTTGTATTTTTTCCCATTAACTGAAGGGCTTGATAAAAAAAATTACTTACTCCAAAGTTTGGATTTAGCTAGTCCAAAAATAATGTCCTTTGGAGACAGATTTGGCAAATCATGACTCTTTAGGAAAAGCAAGTCATGTACATCCAGCCCTAAATCTTCAGTGCATATGATGGAAGGAAAGGTGATCAGTTGTTTCAATATATTCACTAGCAAACAAAATAATTTGTTACTATTTCAAAAAAGTGTCATACCAAATCACTTAGGAGTTATAGGGAATTTGAAATATCTAGTTTGTTACATTTCAATAGTGATTTAAAAAAGAAAAAACACAAAACTCCACTGCCAGGAGAGCACTCTTCTCTACACAAACTGATCATAAAAATATTATTTAAAGTTAGTATTAACAAGAGATAGAAATTAAAGAACTCAAATTCCTTTATTAAGGACTTACTAACATTTATAACAGCTGATAAAATGGCTTGTTAGAAAGTGAAAGGCACATGATCAGATTATTGTAGACAATAATTGTGCAGAGGTTTCAAGTTCACAGTAAAAGAACACATTCGGCGTCATTTTAGGGGGCGTTGTTGGAAAGGAAAGGCACTGAAGTCTCTGGCCTCTGCAATCTTTGGACTTCAATGAATCTGCTTGCAGAGAAACTTGTGGTGGTTGCTGAGATGGGAGGGACATTTTAAGTTCTGACGATGAGCAGGAGAGGGGGTTGAATGTGCAGGATGGGCAGGAGGAGGAAGCATCTCTGGATCTGGAAGTCCAAAAAGGCCTAAAGAAAACACAAAGAAAAGGTATTGCATTAAAATAGCATTCATGACCAAATATCCATTAAAAATCCCATTACTTACTGTATATCTCATACTGCAATACTGTACCTACAAGTGGGAGGAAGTGGAGCTCTTTCTGTTTCATGAAGGAATCATCACAGTCAGTCAGGTTCTTGCTGAGGAGTGTGTGCTCAGTCTTTCACACAGCGTATGGAAACACCTGTGAGAAGAAGAAGTGAACAGACTGTAAACAGAAACCCAGCTTTAATAACACAGAAGTATTTTTGCATATTAACTGAAAGACTAGCTGCGTGTGTTTCTCTGGTCCTTGCTGTTCCACTGAGGTCTCCACATGGTGGTAGGATAACATCTGTGAAGGTTTCCTGATAGAGGCTGTAGGTGGAGGTTTAGCAGCAGCGATCTGTCAGAATCTGCAGGTGGAGGCTGCAGCTGCAGGTTGCTGACAGAGGCTGTGGACGGAGGTTTTGGACAGTAGTTCACTTCCAGAGGTGTAGGCACAAGTGCACTGGCAGAGGCTGTAGATGCAGGTTAAGACGTCAGCTGTTCGTCAGAACCCGCAGGTGGAGGAGATGGCTGCAAGTTGCTGACAGAGGCTGTGGATGGAGGTTTTGGACAGCAGTTGTCTGTGATAGATGTAGACGCAAGTGCAGGTTGCTGACGGAGGCTGCAGGTGGAGAGTGAGGCAGCAGTTTGTTGGTGAAGCTGCTGGTAGAGGATGGAGGCAGCAGAGTGACAGCGGCTGTAGCTGGAGAGGAGTTTGTAATCTCACAGGCTGTAGCTCAAGGCTGGTGTTTTGTCTTAAGTGGATGGTAGAAGTAACAGGTGGAGGCTGGAGGGTGGAGCAGGTGTTCTGGCAGGTGGTGTAGGTTGCTGTTGAGGCTGAAGCTGGATTGAGAAGACTGTTCCCAGAGGAGCATGAACTGATTCAGAGGAAGACACATCATTAGTGGTGGGATACATTCAAGATCAACGAAAGGAATCTTAACTCAAACAAATACTTAAAACGAAACACTTACACTTAACAGTTAATACTTTATACTTATTACTAAATACGTAACACTTAATACTTTATACTTATTACTAAATACTAAAACTAAACACTTACACTTAACACATGATACTCGTACTTATACTTATTACTTAAAACTAAACACACTTAATACTAATACTAAACACTTACACTTAATACTAAATACTTATGCTTAGCACTAAAAATCTAACACTTAACTCTAAACATATCAAACTTGAACTTAACTGCATACTTAAAACTTAAAACAACGACTAAAATAAACTCAAAGCAGAGTATTATTTAAACATGCAGCTTATGTGAGTGTGTCTTAGTGTTTAGCCCTTTTTGCTGGTGGATGTTCGGGCTTTGGTTCACCCGAAACATCCACATTGTAGAGCGGAGGCTGGACTCCAGCACCATAGGACACGTCCACATGAACCAGACCGTCTTCATCCACTGTCTCTGTGAACATCGGACGGTCCAGTCGCTCCCACAGCTTCTGCTTAATACGACGACCCAGACCCAAACTATATGGACGCAGGCGACCGTTCTGGAACCTGTGAGGAGCAAAGAAACACAAAATAAATCTTTATGATGAAGGAAAATAGAGAGATAGATTTATAAGAGATTGGACACTCTGTAAATGAACTGACTGATTTGTGACACAACGTACCGCAGCATGGCATCCACAACTCCATGGTAGATGGGCTGGAACTCTTCGACTGAGTGGTTGTGGATCCTTGGAGGGTCGTCGAGGTGCAGGGGAGCAGTGGAGGTCTGGGAGCTAGGGGGCACATAAGAGACAGGTGACAGGTCAGTAGGTTTAGGAGAAGCAGCAGGTTTAGGAGGAGGAGCCTCGGAGGTCTGCTTCCTTTTCTTGGGAAGGTCTGCAGAAGCAGCAGGGTGCCGGCGCTTTGTATTTGATACCTGAAGGTCAGAAAAATACAAGAGGATGTCAGACTCTAGTAAACTTCAACACAGTTTTATCATTTTACAAGAGGTAACATCTACATCACATGCACTGCAGAGGATTACTTGAAATGAGAGTAATCGATGCATTAGTCCTGTATAATGGACCTTGTCTGGTACCAAAACATTTAGTATTGACAATCTAGTTCCCCTATCTGTTTGCCTTTTTGCAAAACTGTCAAATACCTCAGCTCTTGAGCATTAAATGACATACAACGTGAAGGAACAAAGTTGAGGATCAGATGTCTCACCTGGTCATCCCTGCAGCATGGACACGGTCTGCAGACTGCAGGCCTCCTCGCACGCCCTGACCGGCGTGCAGAGACTCTCGTTCCTGTCTGGTTGTCCTGAAGGGGGACGCGCCCTCGAACCTGAAACAACACACTCATGTTAGGATGAAGCGTAACAAGGAGGGACCTTTTTCAAATATTTTGTCATGTCGTAGAATGAAAATCCCATTTGGTATTGCTAGTTTTATGTGCTGGAATAATACCTGGCGAGAAATGGATGTGGTTGTTGGATAAAAAACATAAATGAAGGAACATGAAAAATGTAATCAAAGTCTGAAAACCTCTTCAAGGTGAGACAGGTACGGTAACAAAACAAGACCCACCTTTTGGCCCTCATGTCAGTTAATATTGTGCTTTACTGACACATATACTGTGTGTATAATATCATATATATTAAGCATATTTCTCTTTACTGTATGAACATATAATATTACACAGCTGATGGAAATAATGCTTGGTTAAAGTACTTCAGGGTGACTTTAATTTGCTACATTCAAGGTCAGAAGGTTAATTTATTTCAGCTGGGAGCTGGGTGAAATAACCTACAAAGTTAATATAAATTATTTGTATTACATATTTACCACATGTATTTGTTAATATTGTCATATATGTCCTCGTTATGATTAATTCATGTGTATTTTTGGAATTTTTAAATGCATTAATTCATGAATTGGTCGGAGTAAAAAAATGTATCTAAAGTTTACAGTATGTAATGCTACGTAGCATTACATGATTTGATAAACATCAGTAAACTGTGAGGTTTCTGAAAATGTTTACGGTAAATCTCGTTGAAAACAACGGGGACTTTGAACGTCATTACATCTTACATTTTCCATGATGAAAGTTGGTTTTCTCGCTGTAATAATTCCCAGGGAGTCTGTAACTCTTGTCAGGATGTACAAAGACTTGAGTAGAAGCGATGATTTGGAAGAAACGTCGAGTGAAAGCGGATCGTGACCGTCTTCAGGTTGTTTTCAGGTTGTTATGGTTTAAATAATGATCCGATATTAATGCTACTCCTGCGTCAAACCATAGCAACCATGGAATCCTTTATGTCCATATTTTACACGCACTCACGTTTCACCTCATATATAAAGTTTATACTATCAGCCAGAGATAAAGTTAATATAAATGAATCTGTAGATTTAACTGGTATTAAACTGGAGATGCATTACACGCAGTGTTCAGTTATCTAGCTTCTAGATACATCACAATAAAACAGCAGAGACAACATTAGTGATATCAATAAATGGTTCATATTTTACCTAAAGACAAATCTTTATGGAAAAAAATAATATGAAAAGAGCTTCATGAAACATTCAACACGTTTCATCTCTGTGATGTAAAATGTACACAATCAGCCTAACATGAAGTCCATATGTTAATAGGAATTTACAGATCTGAGAGGTTAGGGTTGTCTGATATGAGATGTGTTTAAACCTATATATAAATGATTTCGTGCTCAATTTCCTTGCAATCATTTTGTAAAATATGCTATAGTTGGTTTATATTTGACTCTGAGTGAACCATACTGTGGTGACTGACCACAAAATGGACAGAAGTGGACACCTCTGTTTTGTTAAATAGATCATTAAAGAAAGAGTTTGTCAGTTTCTTGATGGTTTTCTTGATAAAAGTTTCATGCCAAGATTAACATTAATCTCATCTCTGTACATTACCTTTGTTTTGTTATAACAGGTCAGGACTCTTCCTTGGTGTATCACCGGCCTTACTGAAGAGGGAGAGGAGACATCAAAGATAACTACACAACCAGTGTGATGTAAATAAGCTCAACGGCAGGCAACTCTAAGCTGCCCATACAATTGGCTGCTATGATGTTGAATTCAGTCAAATGATCAATTATCCTGTGTTCTGTGACATACTTTACCCTCAGTGGTGTGTTAAAGCTGAACTGTTTCCAAACAATGTTTTCACCAGGAACATTAAACTGGGAGTATTTGTAACAACAAACAAATGTAATTCTCCTCCATCGCACAAACAGAAGCAAGACAAGGTTTGTCCAGAGGGCGGCGCCAGAGGAAAGGCTGAGTTACTACAAAGATCAGATGGTTTATCCTCTGCAGAGGGAGCTAAAAGACACCAGCTTTCACTGTAGAGTCAGTTTGCTTACATTTCAGAAATTACATTACTATCTATCTTCTAGTTCACAATGATAATACATGTATCGGCAATCAGACTTTTTAAATGTATCTATAAATGGGATCTTAAATTGTGACCACTGATGATCTATTGACTATAACTTCCATGGACAGTCAATTCAAAATAATGTGCTGGTTAAAGCAAGGGATTATATTCTTGGCATTTTGTTTTAAACATCCTCCCAGATAGTAGATTAATGAAACAAAGAAAAATAATCATTATTAAAGAGCATACATTTATTTTTGTATAGGTTACTCCTGAAACAGGTAATGATACAAACATCTAAAATGAAGAATGATTGCAAATCAAATCAATGATCAGGTAGTTTCCACAGAAATCTTAGAAATAATAGCTGGCTTGATCAAAACAGCTGCCACTGCACTTTATTACAGTTGGAAGTCTTTAATACTATTTATAGTAGGTAAAAATGTACAAAAAGTCTTATTCAGAAATAAAAACAGTATAGAGCATGAGAAACCGACTTAGATTGTATACACAGCCAGACTGAAAAGCAAACTGATCATTACCTTCTAGTCCCTAGTCCAAAATGTCACTAAACAATAAAATAATAATTAATATTGAACCTGCATATGTACATTGGAGTTGCTAATTATTAATTGACCAATTCATAGTTGCATTCACCAAAACAAAATGCCAACCTTTTCGATTATTCATGAATCCTTGTCAGAAAATGCAGTTTTTAGATCTCGGCTTTTCTCTGTTAAATATTACATTAAAAAGTTAACATCTTTGGGTTTTGGACTTTACAAAACATTGAATCACTTGGACTTTGAGAAATGGAATTGTTCCTTTTTTATTTTTTTCTGACAATTTATTGTAAAGGTTATCAGCAGATAATAGTGAAAATATTCACAAGTTGCAGCCCTAATGTAAACACTTAAATACTGGGTTGAAGTGCGTTCACTACACTCTTTCCCCAAACCATCTCCATCTTGGCCACATGGGCCTTGGATGATTTGGAGAAGGTGCTTTTAACCACGTTGAGAGGGGTTGATTTACAGCTGAGGTAGACCTTATTGAGACATGAAGGAAGCCACGACTCCTCCTCCTTCTCTTGCTGCTCCTTCTCCACAGCTCCCGGTCTTTTCTTCTTGTTGAGGGTTAATGAGTGGCCAAAAATGTATCCCGTCATAAAGGCGTCAAACCCGGCTCGGTGTGTTCCTGAATCGTTGTTTTGCTTCTGATTGTCAGTCTTAGGCGATTTCTTGATTAATTGTTCACTTCCTCTGTCTTCTGTTCTGCTTTCTTCTTCAACGTTGTTTGTGTTGGTTTTTGTGTTGTCATCAGTAGTGGGTGTTTCAAGGTTTCTGAAGTCTACGTTCTCTTTGCTCACTCCGTTCCCCTCGATGTCTGCTTTCTCCCCTTCATTCTGTTGGGTGTCCATTAGTGCCCCTTTTTCTGGGTATGACTCAGCCCCTTGCTTCTCATCTGGCGTTTCTTGCGGATCCACCTCCATGTGGGGGATTTTGTGTTCAGGGGCCCCGTCTTCCGCTGCCTCGCCTTTACCTTTCCTCTTATCTTTACGTCTCTTCCTCTTACTTCTCTTGTCCCCCAGGTCTTTCTCGTCCTGGAGAATGATCAGGTCAGTGTCGTGGGATAATAGACACTGGCTGCCATTTGGACACCAGCCAAATGCCTATAGGACAAACACGCACAAACATAAAGAAAAGGATGTTAATATAAATAGAGTCTATTTGGCCTGTTTGTCTATTTACCTTAAGCTTGAACATTTAAGCACACATAAGGATTTCTTAAAGAAAGGGAAAACTCACGGAGAAGCGCTGGCAGATGTCAGTTTGTCCCTCAACAGAGCCCAGAGCTGGACACACTCTGTAGTCCACGTAGTGGGACATGTGACCAGCATACTGACAGAACTCTAGCTGAAGGTGAGGCTCAGCTCCTCCAGAGGTGGCCCTGCGACTGCTATCCAGCTTACTGGAGGGAAGAGGAGATAATGAAGGAACAGATACTTAAAAACATCAGCATTTCATTTTACAACACAGCTATCATTTTAGAAAATAATGGACACACCAAAGGAATAGTCCAGGTACACCGTGCGGGTGTGTTGTTGTTTTTTATTACAATGAAATGTGAACCTTATTATTTACTGTACAAGTCACACATACTCACCATTTCTTATAGGCATACTCCAGGTAGGAGGCAGTGAGGCGGAGCTCGAATTCGGTGACATATTTGGTGTCGTAGATGCCGGCAGGAAACATCTCAGACAGGTCGGCTGTGAAGGTGGTCAGGCGATCGGGTAGATGTGCATAAAAACTCTGGGGGAAAGAGACATTTTTGCATTGCAACATATTTCAAATAAAATTAGGCAGCAAATTGTGGAGAAGCTGGAACCAGAGAACGTTTGGCATTTTAGCTTAATTAAAAATACTTGAACAACAAAATTGAATATCGAAAAGGTTTTCAGGCTATTCTCCAATCGTAATTGACATTGCAGCTCAAATTCCAACAATGGTAATAGCAACGAATATTGTTCTTTCATTTAAAATGTTTTTAATTATGCATTTGCTTACTGCAAAGAAAAAAAATATTATCAAAAAGAGGAAAATAAGAAAAGTGAACATCTAAGTTGGTGTTACCTGGTAAAGGAAGGCCATGTCGATGAGGCCGTTGTGGAGCACCAGGGGCTTCCTGGCACGCAGCAGTTCAGTGAATAACGCTCGGATGTGGACCCCCCGATCGTCTGATTCTGCCTAAACAAAGAAGGATGAGAGAAATGACAGACATATAATAAATTAAAAATATCAAAGGAATATGGTTTATCCTTTGCAGTGCCCTGTTCTACTTCAGTCTTTTCCTATATGATGAGTGCCCTGATTTATTAGATATTTTAGTCCCCTCATGATGAGTGTATCTTGGCATGCATGAAGCAGCTCACTGTCAGTAATTAGAGCCATCACATAATATTTGAAAAAAGAAAGTAATATAACAAAGACAAACTTAATGGATAAGCACCAATTTAGAAATAATCTATTGCAACGATATTATGTGGTAAAAAAAAAAGTACTCAAAAAATCTATAGTATACATCATTTCTAAAGGGAACACCATTGATTTAAATATCAAATTCTGTTTACAGATTTTGATCAGTAATGGAACTGATCAGATACCAGCTGATGTTCTCTAAATAAAATCCAGACCTGACCCGAGATTAAACACACAGGCTGCTTTAAGGTGGTTTATTCTTAACCTGGTTTGAATTGGGTTCTACCACTTGTGGTTTCTTGATGCCTGTGTGTGGCTGAGCATATTTCTTAGCAATGAGTGGCAGGCTTTATGTAAAAATGTATAACGTTTTAACTATCTACCCCACAATAACAGACGTACAATAATGAAGACAGTGGGCTCAGGACTCACAGCACAACACTGAACATGATGTAAGTATCTTCACCTTATTATTGCCCTTGCAGTAAGGGATTCCGTGGGCGTACTGCTTGTTAAAGTCAAAGCCATGCTGCACCAGGAACTGGACTGACTGAGGCTCTATGATGTACTCCTCTGAACACAGCAGGGTGAGGTTATACACCTGGACCAGGTACGTTTCAGCGGCCTGGTAAAAAAGAGAAACAAATAATAAAATCAGACATAGCATAAAAGTCTGCAGAGGCAATTCATTTATTCAAAATGCACATGATACATGTCCTGTGATGATGCTGTAGAGAAGAAATATGAAATACGTGTGAGAAGCATCTAATTGGGATTTGTCAATCAGTTTCTCATGCTGATCAGAAATATGTAATAATCCTTTGATATAAAGTGTATGAACAAAACTATATGAACAGGAGTCTCATATTATTGTACCTTATCGTCCAGTTTCTTGTAACAGGCGAATCCCAGGGAGAGGATGGAACGAGAGCGAGCTGCATGGCATATGGCTTTATATCGGTCCTCTATAGATCTGAAACATGACAGTGCGGTCAGGGCCAATTCACAGAAAAGCAAACACTTAGCAGTAACACACAGACTCAGAATTGCACATTTTGTATCCATGTTTCTTACACAACAACCTGTTATATGTAGGTATGTACAGTGGGGCAAAAAAGTATTTAGTCAGCCACCAATTGTGCAAGTTCTCCCATTTAAAAAGATGAGAGAGGCCTGTAATTTTTATCATAGGTATACCTCAACTATGAGAGACAGAATGAGAAAAAAAAATCCAGAAAATCACATTGTAGGATTTTTAATGAATTTATTTCAAATTATTGTGGAAAATAAGTATTTGGTCAATAACAAAAGTTCATCTCAATACTTTGTTATATACCCTTTGTTGGCAATGACAGAGGTCAAACGTTATCTGTAAGTCTTCACAAGGTTTTCACACACTGTTGCTGGTATTTTGGCCCATTCCTCCATGCAGATCTCCTCTAAAGCAGTGATGTTTTGGGGCTGTCGCTGGGCAACACGGACTTTCAACTCCCTCCAAAGATTTTCTATGGGGTTGAGATCTGGAGACTGGCTAGGCCACTCCAGGACCTTGAAATGCTTCTTACGAAGCCACTCCTTCGTTGCCCTGGCGGTGTGTTTGGGATCATTGTCATGCTGAAAGACCCAGCCACGCTTCATCTTCAGTGCCCTTGCTGATGGAAGGAGGTTTTCACTCAAAATCTCACGATACATGGCCCCATTCATTCTTTCCTTTACACGGATCAGTCGTCCTGGTCCCTTTGCAGAAGAACAGCCCCAAAGCATGATGTTTCCACCCCCATGCTTCACAGTAGGTATGGTGTTCTTTGGATGCAACTCTGCATTCTTTCTCCTCCAAACACGACGAGTTGAGTTTTTACCAAAAAGTTCTATTTTGGTTTCATCTGACCATATGACATTCTCCCAATCCTCTTCTGGATCATCCAAATGCCCTCTAGCAAACTTCAGATGGGCCTGGACATGTACTGGCTTAAGCAGGGGGACACGTCTGGAACTGCAGGATTTAAGTCCCTGGCGGCGTAGTGCGTTACTGATGGTAGCCTCTGTTACTTTGGTCCCAGCTCTCTGCAGGTCATTCACTAGGTCCCCCCGTGTGGTTCTGGGATTTTTGCTCACCGTTCTTGTGATCATTTTGACCCCACGGGGTGAGATCTTGCGTGGAGCCCCAGATCGAGGGAGATTAGCAGTGGTCTTGTATGTCTTCCATTTTCTAATAATTGCTCCCACAGTTGATTTCTTCACACCAAGCTGCTTACCTATTGCAGATTCAGTTTTCCCAGCCTGGTGCAGGTCTACAATTTTGTCTCTGGTCTCCTTTGACAGCTCTTTGGTCTTGGCCATAGTGGAGTTTGGAGTATGACTGTTTGAGGTTGTGGACAGGTGTCTTTTATACTGATAACGAGTTCAAAAAGGTGCCATTAATACAGGTAACGAGTGGAGGACAGAGGAGCCTCTTAAAGAAGAAGTTACAGGTCTGTGAGAGCCAGAAATCTTGCTTGTTTGTAGGTGACCAAATACTTATTTTACCAGGAATTTACCAATTAATTCATTAAAAATCAGACAATGTGATTTCCTGGATTTTTTTTTCTCATTCTGTCTCTCATAGTTGAGGTATACCTATGATAAAAATTACAGGCCTTCACAGGCCTCTCTCATCTTTTTAAATGGGAGAACTTGCACAATTGGTGGCTGACTAAATACTTTTTTGCCCCACTGTATGTAAGTAAACTGCACCTTTGAGGAACCTGCAATCTAAGGCTTCCTTTACACGGAAACGATCTGAAACAAAAACGCAAAAGTGGCGTTTCGTTTTCACTTTTAAATCTGCATTTAGACGAGCGTTTTAGGGTGAAAATCTGCGTGCATAAGGAAACGCAAAAGTGTTTGAGGTTTGGCCTTCTAATGTGTTTCCCTCGGTTTTCTGGCGCTTTATTATGCTTGTCACGTCATTTCTATGTGACGAGAAACGAAGTTTTGCGTTTTTCATCCTTTACACGGTGGCGCGACAGTGGAGCGTTTTCAAGAATTCCACTCTGGAGGGTGGTTTCACTTTCTTGCGTTTTCATCCCCCCAAAACGCCGTTTCCATCTAAACGATATAGTGCATCCGCAAAAATGTTTTGCGTTTTTAAGCCGTTTTCGTTTCCGTGTAAAGCCACCCTAAGTCTTTCATAAATTACATAATTACACTGTAGTTGTGTATATGTTATGACAATAAACCTTTGAATCATAAACAAAATCTGAGAGGTGTCGAGGAGGTGCAAACTGGGAATTGAGAAAGGGCTTGGTATGCATGTCATCTTGCACAACAATCGGTTAATACTCTTCAATGGTGAGTGTGTGTAAGAACTGCAGAGGAAAACTAATGTTTGTACTCACTCAGCCAGCAAGGATTTCCTGTTTCCAAGACCACTCAGTTCCTAAAACAACATGCAGGCAGCAGTTACTAACTTTATTTTGAAATGGGTGGAATCATGTGACACATCAAACAGTGACATGGAAAAACAAACAGATTGTAAAACAAATCAGGTTTCAATAAGGCATGTGATGACCTGTTCAGGGTCTACAAACAGAGGTTAGATCTGCTAATAAGAGTGTGTGCATGCATGTATGGAATTCCACCTTCTTTTTATAATCTAATCCATCATACATTTTGCTTCTCTGTAGTAAGGAGACTATTAATTATGTTTTTTCCTAAATTAAAATACATAACCGACTGGGACTGAAACCATTTTTCTGTTTGCATATCAGGTTGATAAGATAGAAACACTGACGCACTTACCGTGTCCAGTGCAACGAAGGAAGAGGTTTTAATGGCCAATACCATAGCAGGCCAAAGCTCTTTGAAGGTATCATTCTGGACATCAATAACGGGAACAACCAGAGAGGAAGCCATGTTTATCCCAAAGTAATAGTACAGAAAGAAAACAGCTCCTGTTTGTGAATGAAAAGCTTCCTGCAGTCACCAACGGATACCTGGAATATTAGCTATCTTACATTACTACCATGTAGATGTTTCCATTATACACTGTTCTATGCAGAGCCCTTGCTTGTTGCTTGATTATTTTATTATCTATATATACTCGGTATTGTTTTAGTTAATATATTTGCACTTGTTCTGGTAGACGGCTAACCGCGCTTCCACCGTAAACATTTCAACGTGCTTTTCGGGGTCCTGTGACAAAAAGCCCCTAGTAGTAGCAGTATTACCTGAGAGAAAATGTAAAACACTTGCCCTAATGTATGAAAAATAATATTCATAATAATAAGTATACATTTATTCATAGAATGTTCTGTACTTGTTGGTTTATCTTTTCTTTCTTTTTTGAATTGTATCTTTTCAATAAACATTTCAAGCAGGCGCCTGCGATAGCTTCACATAAACAATACGTCACCAAACTTAACTGTCGGGGTGAAGAGCGCCATTTTGGCTCAAACAAAGTCAGAAACATTTTATCCTCGATAAGGCTTTTTAAAAGTGTAACAAACATATACTATGTAAAAGCTTGAAAAACACAACTCCGGTTTCCAAGAGTTAACGTTTAATGCTTGTATAACTTTTTTGTCATTTTTACACCGTGTAAGTACTAAATACAAGTGATGATAAACATCCCCAGCTGAGCTTCGTTGGCAGCCAAGCTATCTTGACGTTTGCTATATTTAGACCTGCTGTTTGTTTCAACCTGAGCAATGGGTGGGTGCTCTGCTCCAAACTGCTCTAATTCAACCAGCATAGGAAAACAGCTGTTCAGATTCCCCAAAGACCCTCTGCGGAAGAAGAAATGGGTGGTGAACTGCAGACGTGACTTCGAACCCACTCCTCACTCCAGACTCTGTCAGGTACATCAATGATCAACAATCATCTCACTAAAATCATGTTTGTTGTTTAACTACATTTAAGTCTTTTAAATTCAACACTTAGTTAGTGCCCTTAATGTTCGTTTACAACTCAAAAGCATATGTCATACATGACATTTAAGTCCTCTGATCGTGTTAAAGGAGCCTATATTTGGCATGTCAGCTGTTAGGATGGCATGTACAGTATATTGTTTAATGTGACAAGAGTGACAAAAGATTGTACTGTATGAATACATAAGTCACTTTTCTTTTACTGCATTATAACAACATAGTAAACGTTTAATCTCAAAGTTCCTATATGGTTATAAACGGGTTTTATTCCTCGCCATATTGTGACAATATCAGAAGTGCTTAACCAGCTGTACAGATACTCAACCGTCATTATAAATCAAAATCAGTAAGCCACCGAAATCTGTCTAAATCCCGGTATCTGAAACAAGTAGCTGTAAACAATGGTACAGTTGACCATGTAAAATATGGGTGTTTGCTGAAGTTATAACGCGTTTCCAACCTAGTATTTGGCTATTTTAAAAACAAACTTTAAATGGTTGTGAGCAGGACCGATGATCTCAGGATTATTGTTTGTCTTTGACGATTATTTTTTTTTGGTTTACCTGTTGTTATTATTATTTATTTATTTGATTTGTAAAAAGAGATTAATTTTATTTATTTTTTTAAATGATGCAAATATCACGACCGCTGACGACTATGAACTGAACTCTGTATGACTTTTGATAAGCAATGTTTGCTAGAAAAAACAAAAAGCTTTTATGCTTCTTCTTGCCGCTTTTGAACATGAACTTTGTTATTTGTACTTTGTAAAAACAATCTTCAATCAGTTCAATAAATTGACTTAAATTAAAGCAGGTGATCAGTTGAAAAGAAGATGACACTTTATTCAGAAAGATACATTCCCCTCTGGGTTCACCTGATTGCCACTACAATACTTTTATTCTGTCATCTCTGAACTTTTCACACACTGTTCTTGTTTGTTGTGTAAAAATGTATATGTATTCCTATCTTGTTCCCACCAGGACCATTTTGAGCAAACCCAGTTTGAGGAGATAGCAAGGTCTCCGGCGGGGGGGAGGAAGCTGAAGCCCAATGCCATCCCCACTCTGTTCTGTTTTGGAGAGCCTCCGTACCCAGCAGTCGCTACTCCTTACATCTTGCTGCCAATGAAGCATGAACCAGGTAAATCTGCAAGGACCAGGGATGAAAATGATTTTATATATTTTCTTTCGTTAAAACAGGTGTGCAGCCAATAAATCAGAAACATATTGCAAGGCAACTGATAATAGTGTAAAGATGATCTGAGTCAAAAGGGGATTTTGTAGTGTATATATATAATAATAATAATAATAATAATAATAATAATAATAATAATAATAATAATAATAATGATAATAATAATATTTGTAGTCAAAGACTTGTTTGGACCACAATATTTAATTAAGATATTTTCACATATTTTGCCTTTACCAAATATTGAGCCTACTGCAATATTTAACTGGTCGTTTTTTATCTGGAACAAACTTCAACAAAATCTGAGGTCTTCACTAACCCTCAGTTCTTTTAAGTCAAGGTTAAATCATTTATTTTTATTGCTGCTTACTCAGAAGTCATTTAACTGTGTTATATCATTACACTTTTTGCAGCATCATCTGTATTTCAAATGTTGATTTAAACCATTTTGTGTCTCTTTTATGAATGTCTTTAGGAATCTGTTATTTCATTGTTTTTTGTCTATTATGTTTATTTTCTTTTGTTTTTTTCCTTAACTTTTATGTGTTAATGTTGATGTAAAGCATTTTGAATTGCCTTTGTGTCTGAAAATGTGCTATATAAATGAGCTAACCTTAACCTTAGTCCATATTGCAATTTGATATATATGGAATTTTTTGGTGTAAAGTGTAATGCTTGTAAGTTCAGTAACATGTAAAAGGCATCAGATTCCAGTAAATGCAATACTAGTTAGACGTTCTCTGTGTCTGCAGTGGAGAAGGATCTGAATTGGGGAGACCATGGCTATGCCAGACGCACCCCCCTACCGGGCCTTGAGGAGGAGGATGCAGACGGGACTGCAGAGGACCAGCCGTCCTGCACACAGTGTCAGCTCCTGAAGAAGCAGCTTGAGCAGGAGGTGCAGCACACTGCGCGGCTACAGAAGGAGGTGGGATGGCTGCTGTGTGTCTTTCAAAACCTACTCTCTTGTTTTGGTTTTCCTTTGAAGGGGCAGAGTGCTGCATTTTAACACAGAGACATTTTAGACATATTTAAAGAATTCATATTGAGTTTTTTTGTTTAGTTCTATTGCTTAATAGAAAGCCCGAACAAACCAGTTTTCTCTGTCTGTCAGGCGGAGGAGATGAAGAAGCGGCTATATCGCCTCGACCGAATCGAGAAGGGTCTCCAGAACTTCCTGTACGAGGACCAGATCCGCGCCCTGTCCCTCTCCAAACGCTCCCGCCGTGCTGTCTGGTCTCCGGAGACCATCCTGAAGGCTCGGAAGATCCGCTGCGCTGTCGGCACGAAAGGCTACGAGTACCTGAGAGAGCTGGGATACCCTCTGCCCTCCTACAGGACTCTGTGTAACCGCCTGGAGACTAAAATCATGGTGACGACGGACATGAGCTGCGAGGAGCTGGCCGAGCTGGGGCTGGGGCTCATGGCCGCCTGCGACAGCCCCACAGAGGGCGTCGGGGACAATGACGAGGAGGAACTCATAGGTGTTCTGTCCTGATCGAGGCAGTTTGCATGACCCTGAACAAGAGAAGAATGTGCAGAGGATGCTGTTTCTGTAGATGTGACTTCAAGTAGCAGAAGATGGGCACGGTGTGCTTCATCTATGAAAGACTTGAGCATCAGTTTAAAATGCTTCCCTTCACAGATATTGTGACTCGTTTGTCAGTGACTGTGATCCGCACTACTAAAACGTCTTTTTGCTCAACTGATGTGGGATACTGGGGCTTGCAGTTAGACGAGGGTTCAGCTTTTGGTACCGCACAGGTGCTAAGTATGTTCAGCATCATGTGAGGAGATTTTAAATCTAGTTGCGGACTAAGAAAGGGCATGGGATGAGCTTAGAGCTGCATCGATAAAGAAAAAATGCAGATTTTCAGCCTCTTAAAACTGACTTCCTGCTTTTCTCTGCTTCATATTATTAAAGTGAATATCCTTGGCTTTGAGCCTTCCAAACAAGACATAAAGACCTTCAACTCTGAAAAGGTTGCAGGTGACCAAACCGTGGATTGAGGAATGTAAATGGGGGATTTATTGCTAGTAAAATATTGCAGCTTAGATGATATGAAATTCTCTTGTCACGATTATGCTTGCCAAAGAAATTGCAGATCATGTTATCCCAAAAATAGTTACAGATCCACTAAAACATATTGGAATCAGTTTATATTTTCTATTATTTATCAATTATCTTGAATGCATCACACATCTTTTAAAGTAAAAACAAACACTATTAAGAACTGAATCATAAGGTCCTCCAATGATGTATTTTAGAAAAACAGCAAGAGCCTGTTATTTCTTACTTGATAAGTCTTGTATTTTCATAATCAGGCTCCATTATTCACTTCTCTTTCACAAAAACTAGCAAGACAGCTTATTTCGGTCACTGAATATTTCCAGATGTATCACTTTCAACTTATAGTGAATATTTAATCTGCCATAAAATGCGATACAATCCCATTTGCAAAGAGCCTGATGAAATGTGCTCGTCTGATTGCTAGTGTAAAAGCCTGCTATTATTCAGGATACTCAAATGTAATGAGAGCAGAAGAACTATACTCTGGATTATAGAGTAATGACTAAAGGGTGTACATATCTCGCACTACAAACTGCTTCCTGCACATTATCTAAGCTTTACTTTCCAAAAGTATGTATCATTTGATGTCCTGTACATAAACCGTGAAACATAACAGGGATCGACTCGATCGCAAGGAAGACATTTTGCATTCGAACAATCAGCGGGGTTTGGTTTCATACTATGCTGTTTAATTTCATTTCTTCGTACAAGTACTGTGAACAGAATAAGGGTTGATATCCTTAACTCGTGTAACCTATTTTGATCACATTTACAAAACACCGTTCCACATGGAACAAACCATGGATGTTTTTCAGTTATTTCATTTAGAGCCTTAGAGGTACGTATCGTCAAGAGGAAATAAACGTAAACCCTACTACTGCAATTCAATAGCTTGTATACTTTTCTGACATGAAGTGTTTGTGAGGACTTGCAGTGCAGTTATAGTTACCCAAAAAAATCGCACACCCAAAAAACAATACTGGCGCTGTGAGAAAATAAAGAGCTTGTAAAGAATGATCTGCATTTTTCATTGTTTGTGAGACAGACATTGTGCATACAGGTCTGCTATGCATATCAGGCAGCTCACAGTAACGAATATACACAATTATTAGGCACGTGAGTATTTTGACCATATCGTAATTTGTAAGCATTTTTAATAATAATAATAATACATTGTATTTCTATAGCACACTTAAGAAAAACAAAAAACGTTATCTCAAGCTGCTTCACAATGCTAAAGGAGAAAAAAAAGAAAAGAACTATAAGAGGTATGATTGGAAAAAGTCCAGAGCCTTGCCAGTAATTCCCACCTCCTCTAGACACTGACATATGATGTGATGGTCTACAGTGTCAAATGCTGCACTTAAATCCAGCAAGATCAGAAGGCTTGGGGAGCCAGAGTCAGCCGCCCATCATCAGGTAATTTAGAATCCTCACCAGAGCCGTTTCAGTGCTGTGAGATGGTCTAAAACCAGATTGGAAGGTTTCATAGAGCTGGTGTGAGTGGAGATGTTCGTGAAGCTGGAGGGCAACAACTTTTTCCAGAACCTTAGCCAAGAAAGGCAGGTTTGAGATAGGGGGGTAGTTTGCTAGTACCTCAGGATCCAGGTTGTGCTTCTTCAGGACTGGTCTGATGGCTGCCAGCTTGAGGGAGGGGGGAACCTCACCACTCAACAGGGATTTGTTTATTATGGTGGTGGCAGTGGGAATAATTAATAATTATATATAATGATATTTTCCAACTCAAAACTGTATAAACTCCAATGCTTATTGAATCCAAGCATATTAGGTGATGTGTATTTGTGTAATGAGGGAGGGTGTGGCCTAAGGAGATCAACACCCACATGAAGAAGAGCATTATTATTAGACCAGTTTGGACTTTGAGCCAATTACTCACAAGAGAGATTAGATATTTGTTTTAGCACGTTTTACCTCAGCTGAACTGCAAAAATAATGACAACATTTAAGTAAAAGCATTATTGCAAATGGTGCAATCAGGTTTGTGAAGACTGAGCAATGCAGCTTTACAGTTTCATACACATACAACGGGTTTATTTCACCAACAATACAAGTATGCAGTGAGTCTGTCACTGCTGCTGCTCATTGATTTTGGCCGCTTCTTACAAAAGTGCAACTGTGGTTTTGTTTGTCACATGGTGGTATTCACCTCTACACAGTCAAAACTCTGAGTCATGCTTAGTAAAGTAAATATACTCAGTAATCAGATCAATATCACGTACAATGTTCATTTTGACAGAAACAAAAATGTCAAAAAAGTATACTGTGATGCTTTGAGTGCCAACGTCTGCAGCATGTGCGGTTGATAATGCTATGCAAATGTTTAGCAGGTAATATGTTTATAACTTAGTTAGGCATGTTAACAAGCTAACATTTCTTTATTTACACAAAACACAGTTAGTTGGGCTGATTAGCCAATTCGTTTTACAGATTTGTCATGATCCAACAATTGGTCCAGATAAGATTTTGACCTGAAGTCCATAGCGTTCATCATCTGGGGCCCATGAATATCTGTAAATTCCCAAGTGTCAATGTATCTGATGCTTAGGTATATTTCACAAAATAAGTGAAAAGACACTGATAGTCAAAGATAAATACCTGAACCAGGGGTAAAAAAGTGAAATATTAGGCCTTTACGACTAAAACTATATGCACACACTATTTGTTTAAGAAGTAATAATAATAATAATTAACTTTATTTATATAGCACTTTTTATCCAAGATGCAGCCCAAAATGCTTCACAGAGTAAGACAAGATACAAAATAAAGAGTGAGGAACATAATTAAAAACAAGTTAAAGAACAAACGAAAGAGCTACCTTCCAGGAGCATGAAACGTGAACAGTGATACCACTAAAATGACCCCAAATTAAAGCCAAAAAAAAAAAAAAAAATAGATCTTTAATTTACTTTTAAAAATTCCAAAGAAGTTTGTTGTTCTAAGATCCAATGGGAGGTTGTTCCACAGTTTGGGGTAAAAAAAAAAACTGAAAGCAGCCCCCCCATTTCTTGTAAACTACTCTAGGTATCAGTCGATAGCATACTTAGTTCAAGCCCATAACAGACCTATACAGGAGGGGGAATCAGCCAACGGGCCATTTTGACCTAATATGATTGGTAGGTCTAATTTCATATTGAGCACTATTTCCAAGCTCGGGCTGTGTAATATGTATCGATGTGGACTGGATGTGTCTGATATGATACGTCTGAAATTGCACACATAGTAAGTGCAGATACTGGGTCTCTCTCTCTCTTTCTCTCTGTCTGTTTAATTTGGGGGAAGTGCTTAGTCAACAGCAGAGGCTTTAAATACAACAGAGTTTTTTGCCTGTGTTTATATGGGTCACAGGACAGAGTGAACAGAGGTAAGTTTGGACAGTGTTTTGGGCTTGACTTAAGATGAGTATATTACTCCCTTTCTTATTTTGAAAGCTAAATTATGAAATATGCTAACCACTGTATTTGATTTGAGTTATTAGCATTTGAGGGGACTCTTTTTGAAAGTAGTTCATTGATTGTAAGGGAGCACTTTTAACCTCTTAATATACTCTGAATTCAACTGGTAGCCACTGTTTACAGGACACACAAATGTCCTTCGTTTATGTTGGTAAAACTGTAGGGTTATTTTAAAGACTCGGACACACTCAGTTTATAACTTAACTTCCATTCATTTCATTTTGACTACCAAAAATGCCCATATTCCGTTTCAACAGACAGTTCGGATGTTTGTGTGGCTGTAAATATGTTTGTCAGAGCCTTTCTTTGTTTTTCTGCTCCTCTCTCCTATTCTTTCTATCTTCCCTGTTTTGGCTGTTTACCCCATAATAAACTCTTTTTGCAGATTATCTCCACATGCGATGAGAGAGACAATGAGGGTTTACTCGTTTAATTATTTGGGGATCAGACTGACGGAACATTTGGTTCACTGCAGGGGAACACTGCCAAAGAATCTGCTTTTATCCCAGCCTGTGCACGTAGTGCCCTGCATGGTGGTGTACAGGCTGCATTCATGTCAACAATATTATAAACAGTGTAGAGGCTTTAGCACACTTTGATTACTTATATTCCTTTAGACCTTCGTTCAATTATATACGTGTCTTGAAATATCGTTTATGGATGTTTAAGGTGAAACAATACAGGCAATAATGAATATTTCTGTGACTACAGATTTCTCATAATTTCACCAGTGAAGTTATTGTTATGTTAAATCATTTGTAATTGATGCGTTTAAATGTACATTATCGAAAATGTAACTTATTTTACCCCTATATTGTACAATACAAATGTGCCTGTTAAATTACTATTTGTATTCTGAAGATTTTTACAGATGGGTTTGTTCGTTCATAATTCATACCACACTTTATTTCTAATACAATGGAGGAATCTTATTTTATTTTTTTAATTGGCTGTATTTTTGGGATTTATAAAGGGATTACAAAGAGATATCCACAATTCCTTAAGTAAAAATCCTTTGACCCCAATATGTCAACAAATTTAAAAAGAAGCATTTTGAACATGGACTTATCTCAGATTTGTGTTCCAAAAATGTGAGCAAATGAGCACATGTTTAATAGGATATTGAAGCGTGTGTTCAAACAATTAATCCACTTGGGAAGTTCTTTGAGTGACGTCTTTAAGCTAATTGTTTTTTCCCCTCAAAGGGCTGCATGTGGCACCTGTATGACAGTGGCTTTTGTTCAAAATAACATTTCATATCGCGTGACTTTCTCGTCTTCCTCTTTCAGTCCAGGCAGCAAGAGAGGGACAATGAGCTGTTTCTCGTCGCTGTGGCTGTATGCAGTCCTGCCCGGGTTGCTGTCGGCCGCACATGTCAGTCTAATGGTGGAGGGGGACAATGACGCATCCAGGATCTGCAAACCCGCCCCCCGCTGGACGATTAAGGGACAGGAGCCCATGCAAGAGCTGCTGGGAGATGTGGTTGTGGTGGCGCTACTGAAGGCCAGCTGACAGTTCTGTCTCACACAGGCCTCCAAGTAAGAAAGCAGAGAACAACTGCCATTTTAACAAGGAGGTTGTTTAAAAAAACAAACCATTTTAAGTAATTGTGGAACAGGGTTTGGAAAGACTAAACACATAAAGATGATATTTTGACTTCTCACAGTAGGAAAAGCACCGCAGTAAATTCTAAAAATAATGATAGCTGTGTAATGGATACTGTTATTAGAAATACCTGTGCTTTCATTAATATGACAAGTTAAATTGTCTTCTCTATATCAAAACAAGCATCCTTAAGGTTTACTTAATGTCATAAGTGAATTAAAGAATATGTTTTTTTCCTTGGTGGATGTGATTTAAGCTCTTATTAATGATCCTTTGCAGGACTTGTTAGTTCTTACACAAAAAGTGGAGACTAAAAAGGTTACAAAAAATATGTCAAAGAGCTTTCTGTTTTGGAAGATTTTTTAGTATCAAGTTAAAGACTTAAATTAATATGTGTCCCACAGTTGCTTAAAGACCCTTTTAATTTGTAATTTTAATATCAACAGTGAAGTGAGAATTTCTCTAACTGTCCCTCTGTAGAATTGGAGGCCTGCGTGACAAGCTGAACCGCAGCAACCTGACAGACGTGTCATTTATGATCGTGAATGAGCGCGAGGCAATGTCCAGGGCCATGTACTGGGAGCTGAAGAGAAGAGCGGCCCCTGGAGTTCCTGTCTACCAGCAGGCCCCTCTTCAGGATGATGTGTGGGAGGCTCTGGATGGAGACAAAGATGACTTCCTGGTCTATGATAGGTAGGCATCCTCAAGACATATTGAAACCTATCATTTATGTCAACTATGTTTAGACTTTTTGATGAGTGTTAACATAAAATGCATACAAATGTTGTACTAGGCTAAGCACCTTTGGTTCCAATGGTTTTTAAGAATCTCATGCCATGATTTTTGACATTCCTTATTACATTTTGATCAGCTCTTTCTCTTTTTCTCCAGGTGTGGTCTTCTCACCTTCCACATAGTGCTGCCTTACAGTTTCCTGCACAACGTCTACGTAGAGGCAGCAATCAGAGCCACTTATCTTAAAAACATCTGTAATTGCACCGTGAGTTATAACAGAACACACACACTACAAACTACATCAGGTTACATTTCGAGTCTCCTCTACTGGACATGGTCTTGATGCTGTACAAAAACAGAACTCCCTTCTTCTCCTTCCTTGTATTTAAAACTTTTCCTCACAGTAAAAATGGCAGCCCATACTATTGTTCAGAGGATGAGGATGTAGGCAGATAGAACAATTACATTGGTGGGAACACATCATTAATATTAATGCACCATCTTTTTTGCTGGGTGTGTAAAAAGGAATTAATATTTGATTTGTTTGCTGCCCAAAAATGACCAGAAAATGCCAGTACTGCATGTCTGAAATACAAAAATGTACTTTTAACACATACTTTATCTTCCTTAGGCTAACCATACTTTATCAAATGGCAAGAACACCCTCATGAAGAATGAGACAACACAGTTTAATATCAGCAAGGCGACTACAATACCTACAAGTTCACTTGACACTGATGATCCAGAGGTTGACATAGCTCTTGGGGTGACTCATAGATCTCCTCATCATCATCTTGATCATCGTGCTCATAATCATCCTCATCACCACCAACACCATCACGGCAGTTCCCAGAACCAGTCCCAACATCAGCGTAGTCAGAATAATACTTTTCATCCTCATCACAACCATCCTGAGCATCATCATGACCATCATCTTCATCTTCATCATCATTATCATCTTCATCATCATCATCATCATGACCATCACCATCTTCAGCAACCTGGCAACCACAGTGATGACAGTGGGATGGAAGAAGAAAACTAGGAGGCCAAATTACGAGTGTTTTTACTTGCTTTTTTCTTCGTATTTTTTCTTCTGGTGACATGTTTTTAGTTAAGAGGCAGAACACGCAGGTAAACAGCTTTTCCTTCAGCAGTTGAATCTGTTTTAGCAGTGATCAGATTTTGGTTTCTCTGCCAGCAGCTCCACACCTAGGTCCTGTGTATGGATGATGTAGCCAATGCCAGCCCGTCTTCTCCCATTAATGAAGTCTATGGTGTTAAGCCTGCCTGCAGGAAGCTTTAGACGGATGTGTGCGGAGAGATTGGATGTGTTGATGGTTATCTTGGCCACACAGAGTCAGAGGATGTTGGGCACTGCTATAGAGAAACCTCAGTCAGATTTCTGCCCAAACAGTTTCCTTCTGGGTTCGGTTTCTGCTTCTATGCTGTGCTATTACATCACTATGTAAGTGTGGCTATAGTGCAGTACTTTATTAATTGTACAAGCATTGTTTTTACTACATTAGATTAGAATAATAATCTTATTATCTACTACATATTATAAACCACACCTGTAAATGCATTATTTTTACTTTTACCATAACATTCTCCATTTAATCATCATATTTGCTGTGGATTTGAAGTATTGTTTGTGTACTTCCACCTAATTAACTGGGTGTAGAAGGATTCTTGAGATTGTTGTTCTCCATTAAAGAATAAGTATATATCTAAAATGTTTGTGTAGTTGTCTTAAACTATGTTTATTTGGCCAGTGCAACTACAATAACACTGAACAACTCAAAAGATCCAAAAAAACAACAACTAAAAAGCCTTTATGACAACATCTTTTTGGGAATTTTCTTTCTTTCCTAGGATGAGATGATAAAATAGTTACAACTCTTTTATCTGGTATATCAGCTTGTAGCAGTCTGAAGTCTTCACTGTTTGTTTCGCTACTACATTACACTTTTATCCAAAGCGGCTTACAATAAGTGAAAAAAACATTGAGAGTCTCATGGTGTTAACACACTCCAAGAAATAAAGTGTATACATATCTGCAGTTTGGCAAATAACCCCCCAAAACACCCAAACACAGCCATACACTTTGGGTTATGATTCTAATACGTTTTAAAGTGGAACTGTAATCGAAGAGAAAATACTTTTCCCTTTAAATGTATTTCACAATGTAGTCTGGTGCAAACAACATTAGACAAAGGTGAAACTGGGCTTAGTTTTTCTATAATATGAAAACATATATATATTTTTTCGTATCCTAGGAAGAATAATTAATATCATTTTTTTGGCAAAGAATTCACATTATGTTATAATAACAACAAGTCATTGAAAATCATGTTCCCATTCCCATAAGAACTATCCAATTAAGTTATCAATCTAATAGTTAAGTGCATGGTGCGACTACGATTAAACTGGCAGGCACTTGACCTGCTATGCTAGAATAAAGGAGCAGTCAAGCTGGACACACACACACACACACACACACACACACACACACACACACACACACACACACGAACACACATAACAGATGGATTACCTGCTTAACAGCGACTGAGATGCAGCATGACATGACTGAGGGAGACTGTGGACAGCAAACAGCCGCCATCAGAATGAAGGTAAGGCCACCTTCTGAAAACTCTACTATCCTAAAGAAAAGTCTCTAACAAAAAATATTTAACTATGGTGATTCTGGTTATTCTTACTTAAATAATTCAAGTAAATATCATAAATTGCAATGATAACCTGCATGTAGGGCTTCTATCTTAACCACAGATTGTCAAAACAGCATTAGCTCTGTACACTGGGCTTCTCGTAAACAGATGGCTGGGGTGGCTGTTTAATATGATGATTGAACCCTTTTTGTTCCGATTCATTTATATTTTCTCTTGTCTTATATTATATTATGTTCCTTAGATTTTACAAAGCCGTAGTTCTCGGATAAACCTCAGCAGGTATAGAAGCCTGCGTGTTAGGGATTTCCCTCTCTAAATCCCAAAGATGAGGCTCATGGAGAAGCTAAACTACTTATCTGTCCACACAACATGTTGCTTCTACCAAGACAGAACTAGGTGCTGTGATTCATATGTGTAGTATAAAGCATGAAGAAGAAAAATATCTGTTGATGCATGCTCTTTCAAAATTACTTTGTTTTTAGAAACTGTGGTGTTGAGGAAGAGAGGTATACTGAATCAGAGATGATCTACTTGCCACAGTGTTTTCCAGTGCAATCATTATCATCTCAAATCATCAAGCTTTTGAATTGTTGTAATTATTTATTTATAAATTAATTATTTAAATACTTTAACAAATATGTGTTGAGGTAATTGTATCTCCCTAAATGCTGTATCCATGCTTCTTCCACAGAATGCAATTTCATGGGGCAACAGTATATATTTCGAATATACTGTATTCAATTACATTTGTGTTTGACTAAGAAAATAAGAAAATAAAGTAAAAATATAAAATAAAATAACCTTTAAACACACCAAGTGTAATTTGAGTCTAGTAATACCACTACAATTCCCAGAAACATAACCGAATACAGTCTGAATTTGGTTATAGGCCGGTAACAAAAAGCTTAACTCAGCTGATTTAACACCAAAAGGGAGAGCTTAACTCCTGACACATAACCCCAAAGAAATTCGTTTTGAAATAAAATATGAAGAGCAGAAGAGTATTTGACGACTTTACATCTGCAAACACTAGAGGGCAGCACTATTGTATGTTAATAATCATAAATGTAAATTAATCACCCTGTCGTCCACATTAGGCAGTCATTCATCAAGGGGATTATTAGTTATTATCCATTATCAAGAGATACATTTGGATTAGTGAACATAATCCTTGAATTATAATCCAGATCATCTCTGAGTGTTTTAATCAAATTTGCAGTGGGGTGCTATTCATTTAAGACCCTTAGAAGGGGGGTGTTCCTGATGAGCACATGAAAGAGTCAGTCGTTTGGAAGTCATACTTTTTGTGCATACTATTTTTATAATTTGTACAAACATAACTGGACCTTTTCCCCACTTACCTTTTACAGAAGTTTGCAAGCCTTGATTCAGTGAATACATTAGCTGACTAGAATTAAAATAAAGTAAATAAAAGAACATACAATCTTTTATTTTCCAATTTCTGGATTTAAAGGGATGTCCTAAATGTTTCTACATTGTTTTAGTTTTGTACTTACTAGCTAAAGTCTCTTGCTCATATGTGTCCATCTCAGGGTTTTCATGCTCTCGCCATTTGGCAGAAATTACAATTATTCTACCAAGGGATTCTGGGAAATGGAGGTAAGTATTTAATTTCATAATTTTAATTACTCACACATTTGAATGAAATAATGTATCTTCCAATCTTTATATAAGACATTCTACATCTTTGCCTGATCCATGCTTTCCTCTTGCTTTCTCTCTGTCTAGACAAGAGGACAGACGGTTGGCCTCTGGTCTATTCTCCTGTGCCTATCAGCTCCATCTTTCTGTGCTACCTGCTCATTATATGGTTGGGGCCAAAGTTGATGAGGAATAGGCAGCCAGTCAACCTCAAACCCCTCCTGATAGTTTACAACTTTGCCATGGTTTGCCTGTCTGCCTACATGTTCTATGAGGTACACCTGTAGAGTAATGTTATTGACGTGTCCGCCTGTCAGCAACCTGTCACACTCATGTTGATCTTAAGAGATACCACAGTATTTATGTGCCCTGTACTTTGTGCAACATGGGATAAAATGTCCCTCTGCTGATAGTGAGAAAGCAGTGACGAAAAGCAACTTTTCTCTTTCCAGTTTACAGCCTCTTCCTGGTTGGCCAAATACAGTCTGCTGTGCCAGCCAGTTGACTACAGTGACAGCCCACAGGCCATGAGGGTAAATCTATCATGATTCTATGCTATCATTCACAAAGAGTTTGGTGGACAAAAACTTATATAAAATATTTTGTAAATGACCTCACAATGTCTTTTTTTTGTTGTACATTTCAGTGTAAAAGATTGATGTCATATTTTCTTCTGTTTTGCAGATGGCCAGGGTATGCTGGTGGTTCTACTTCTCAAAAGTAATAGAGCTCAGTGACACTGTGAGTATAAGACGTGAAAATAAGTTGACAGAACTTTTTTTCTTTTTTCTCTCAGTTTTTGCTTGTATTGTTGTCCTTCCATCTATACCCATTATAACCATTTATGTTTGTATGGTTCAGATTTTCTTTATCCTGAGAAAGAAAAACAGTCAGCTGACCTTCCTCCATGTCTACCATCACGCCACAATGATCTTCAACTGGTGGGCTGGGGTTAAATATGTGGCAGGGGGCCAGTGTGAGTACACGCCAACCAAGAAGCCCAGTCTCACAGAAAAAGTCATACAAATTGAAAACATTAACAACACTCAAGGGGAATTAAATGTAATACTCTTCCTGTGTATCCATCCATAGCTTTCCTGATTGGTCTGATCAACTCCCTGGTCCATGTAGTGATGTATTTGTACTATGGATTGGCAGCTTTTGGACCAAGCATGACCAAATACCTCTGGTGGAAGCGCTACCTTACCTCTCTACAGCTGGTCAGTATGTTCCTTTGTTAGCATGTGTGTGACATTGAGTCTTACATTCACTTTGCCTCTGCTTTTTTATTTCTACATTTATTTTAAGATTTGATCAATCGCTATCAGTAAATCACTTCATTATGTTAATATTGCCAAATGCATCTCTGAATACCTCTTTGTGTGATTGCAGTGATCAGTTCTCTTTTATGTTTAGGCATAATGCCGTCTGATCATTCGAGGTGCTTGTTAGGTTAGAGATTTACACTTGTAGCTCAAAGATTTGCCATATTTGAATAAAATCTATTACTTTTAGCATCTGGTATGTGAAATATTGTTGCCAATATGTGAAAAGTTGTTATACTTCTGGTAGCATGTATGTCCAGGAAAGCTTCCGAAAACTCCAAGGCTTCAACTGGCAATACTTACATGAGGCCACCCGCTTGGTTTGTCATTGTTCTGATTGGCTGTTGGCATATTTAGACAGATTAACTAACTACTGGACCATCTGTTCTCTACTTACAGCGTCGATAAAGAGACAATGCATCCTTTAGGGTTTTTCTCCCTTCCATATAGCTGCAGCATATATAGGTCAGTATGGTGACTGGCCGCCATTATGTAACAATAATTGTACTGACCCTAGAGGTGACCCCCCAATCCTACAATAACAGTTGGCTTCACAATTCTGTGAACTGAAGCTGCGATAGTTTAGTAAATTGGGTCTTTTGTATTTTTGAGAGGTAATTATTATTACATTTTAAGGGGAGGTGTGTGTGGACTGGTTTGGATGGAAGCGTTCACGATGTTAATTTACACAGAGTACTCAGGCCAAAACACTATGGTTCTATGTAACATATGGATATAGATTAGTCTACAGTATATATTACATCAATAACAGACAAATAGCAGTGGCCATTGTGTTTTTCCAACAAAATCACATACGTTCAATTCTTTTTGAGTGATTGTTGCCTCGCCGGAACCCTTGGTGTGTGTTACAAATAATAAGAAAATAGATAGAATTGATTTTTTTAGTTATAAGGTCAGATTTTCATGGTACCTCAGTACAGTTTTATCCCCGTTGTTTGGCTTTTAATTTTTTTTATCAAAGAACTTAGTTTTATGTCTCTATACAAGCTGAAGTGAAGGAGAAGTTTACCATAATCTTCTAGGTTGCAAGGTTTGTTTGTGTTCACCAGTCTCAATGGCCTTATTAAAGTCACTGCCTTTGTATTCAATCATGTGTTTCTCATATTTTGGTAACGCAAATGGTTTTTCTCACTGTCTACTTGCTTCTACTCAGCTCCAGTTTTTCATCGTGACTATCCACACCACCTACAACCTGTTTGCTGACTGTGACTTCCCCGACTCCATGAACATGGCTGTGTTCACCTACTCCCTCAGCCTGATCGCTCTCTTCAGTAACTTCTACTACAAAAGCTACCTCACCAAGACCAAGCCAAAGAAGACATAAGACTCATTGAGGAAAGAGAGAAAAGAGTTGAGATCAAACATTTGGAAATACATCAAGAGAAAGGGGAACGGAAAAATGTTAGAAGGAATAAAAATATATTTTTATGTAATATTTGAATGTAAATGTCGGCATGATTTCTTACATACACTAATATTTATTTATTTGTCTGTGTTATGAATCATACAATTGTGCCTTAAACAGACATACACATGTAGATTTATGAGGGTCTTTCATTTACCACATTCATTGATTGCTTCTGTTCATTCATCCAGTACAAAACTGCCAACACTCTCAACACACATTAACCCTTGTTTAATGGCTCCCTTCCCCCATGCTCCTAATAGATGAGACTTTTTAATCACCAGAGGAGTCGCTTCATTCTTCTCCAACAACCATTGGCTGGCGTTCACAGCCAATCAACTGTTGGTTGCCATTAGCTCTGTATCCATCTATTCCTCCCCTTTTATAGATAAGGGTCCCCCTCCCCAGTTTCTAGCATTTAATCCCTTTTACCAACGGGGAAACCACAGACCGCTCTACAACCCCCGCAGCTCCATCTGTCATCATGTAGAAGTGTAATTGTATGAGTCCAATGAGCCCATCCACTCCCCCGTGTGGACAGAAATAAAAGGACAGACTGAATTAACTATCTCTGCTTCTCTTACATTTTATTTCCTCTGCCATCATCAGGTATTCCCACTGTGTCCACTTCCTACATCTATGCTTTTATCTCCATCAGCATATTGTTTTTGACTGTGATTGGTTGCAAACTCAACAGGGGGCCGTCAAAATAACAGAATGCCACATAAAATAGCACTTTGAAGGGACAAAATCAAAGGATTTTTAATACCAATCAGCACAACTTATTACTTTTCAGATAATCGCCACTCTTCATTAGAGTTTTTGAAATCAGCATAACACAACTTACAAAGAAAGCAAAAGCCAGAGAAGTGCTTTGAAAACGTGTTAAAATTAAAGATCCAATGACAAAGGTTGACTCGCTATACATGCCAGGACGATACCAAAACAATGGCATAATCTAAATGTTTCAAACACATTAAAATGTAAACAAGAATCTTCCGCAGTGAATATTTTTTAAATGCAGAATAAGCAAACTAATTACCTTAATGATGACAACATGGCTTAGACAACTAAAGTCAATGGAGCCACACATTGTATTCTTTGTGCTTTGTATGAGCAATAAATATAACGTTTTTGGTTGACAGCCATGAAACCATATTGCATGAGCCATTATAACAATTGGTTTCTCACTTAATGATGAAGGAATTTGAAACTGTTTAAAACCTGGAGCTAGTTTACATAGTACTTCAAAAAGAATCTCAGTCACAGCTTTGGGGGCTTGTCAACACTCCACAATGGTTTATTATACTTTGGAAAATGACCACCATCATTCACATGATGCTCTACGTGCATGACAATTATACAGATTGCAGGCCATCAGCGAGATATAACCAATGCAGGTCTTAACCAGAACAATAAAAAATGTCTTTATTGCCGAAAGAAAAAGATCTTCTGAAACCTAATAACAGTAGTATCATGTATGTGCGTGCAACCCATCACCGTATGGCCAGTAATAACATAACACAGGAAACCCTTGTGTAGCATAATATGCCATATTTTGCTGCTGGCAAGTACCTAATCCGCTCTCCATTTCAACACAAGTGTGACACAAGCACACACACACACACACACACACACACACACACACACACACACACACACACACACACACACACACACACACACACACACATACACAAGCCCATTTAAAGAGTGATGTCCCTCTGCCTCGCTGCAGGCACAGTTCCAGGTTGATTACTGTTGAGAGCCGTTCAGCTCAGGCACGACTGACTTTCTGGCATGCAGTTGCTTTGATCAACTTATGATTTTGCAACCCAATGAAGGGTTTCATCTTTAGTGTTTAATGTGTTACTTAAATTTGACGTGATTACTGTTTGATTGGCATTAACGTTAATTTAAATACTTTAATAACAAGGATAAACAGATTAAACCTGAGATCTTTTTTTCTAAGTCAGATTTAAGTTGTTTCCTATCCTGTGTTATGACTCTAGATGTCGTAAAAAATATATATTTTGCAATGTGAATAAAGGAGCCTTTTGCTTAGTTACATTTTTACATCTTTTAAAAAAAGGTTCTTGCGGATGATCTTGTTCTTTGGTCAAGATTATGTTTTTGTTATTGTTACACCCATTTCCACCACACGAGGCAGTGCATCATGATCCCAAGCACTTCCGCAGAACGATGCTAAAAAAGGTATATCTCCTTTTTTTTTTTTGCCAGTTCTTCAAAAAACTGAGCATCCGCTTAGCTATGAGTTTGCCTTAATGTGTGTATCCCTCATCTTGTACGTGAATGACTTTGGGTCTCCTTGGTAACAGTGTTAGACAGTGTTTGGGCTGCGGTCAGCTAGAGGTAGACTGTAATTAATAATCAAGTTAGAGGGAGAGGATATTGAAGCACTCTGTGAGATGCTGATTCTAACTTCCTAGCTAGTGAGAGGGACAGGGATACACACTCACACACACATGCGCATACAGACATTATTTTTGTTAGTGAGAGAGGTTTCAGAGTAAGAGGCTGATAAGTATGCTTGAAGGTGAGCCACTGGGTTGTTTCATACAATGAGGGTTAACAAGAGGCTGCAGAAATCTCATTGTGATGAGAGCACACTCAACCAGTAGGCAAGCTACTGTAGTGTTAATCAGCCAACCAGCCAGCTAGCAGCTCCCTATCAAGAGTGTGTGGCTGTGTAATTACCAAGCATGAAGCCCCAAGTAGTGGTCAAAATAGAGTATGCACTGATGTCACCTTTTTCCCACCTAAACACACTACCCTCAGTCAGACTAGGGGGCAAAAGGGCAAAATAACACCGTGCAAAATGGCTGCGGTTGGCGGGGGAAAAGGACAAAAAGGAGAAAAAAACATGATCTGCTAAGATTTAAGGCGGTTGGACTCCTGGCCAGGAAGCATAACCTTATTGTTGATTTCCCTACAGCAGTTTCAACATTGTTAAAACAAATCCATTGCTAACCATTAGGCTAACCTATTCGGAGTGAAATGCCATAGGTTTATGCTCAAACCGTTAGAATGTTGTAAAAACTTGATTTGCAAATGCCAAAGGTGATCTGTGAACATAGTAATTGAGCCGAATTGTGTCACTTTAAATGAAGTATATATCTTAACACAATTTACACGTGAGAAATGTCCAAGTTCAATGTAGAGATTCCAATTGGTTCTGCGAATTACCATTATCCATTTGCTACTCTCCATCTGTGCTTTCTGCATCGATAAAATACTAGGCCCCTAGACTCTTGACGAGGAAGAGGTAATTTTTGCCTCTCTACATTGGAGAACCTCAAGTGTAAAACACATTTGGAATAATCACATTAAACACCATCAGTCAGTCAGTTTGTCATCACTTGTGTCAAAGCGTATGTGTGCATCAATGTGTTTCTTTGTGTTCATCCATAGAAGCCCCATCTGTTGGTGACATCGTCCCTCTTTATTGACAATAGGAGGAACCCAATGCCACCTGTATCTGTTTTATCAAAGATATACGGGGATGCGCCATTTGTCTTGACAGGCTTGATTTATGGCTTTTATTGTTTGCTGTGGGTCAGACAATCTCAGGGATAAAGAGATTTGTTTCAGCAGGGTTCAGGCCCACAGGGTGTTACTTGATTTGATACGTCTTGCATTAACTCAAATCTGGAAATTTGCCCTGTTGTTAGCCCAAATTGATTTTTTAGTATGGCTGTCACTTAATGGCCATGTTACCAATATGGCTTCGCGGATCTCAATGCCAGTCCAATCGGAGAAAAATACAAGAAAATCCTAGGAGAAATCACAATCAGTCCTCTTCACCACTCCCAAAAATCGCAAGAGGACATTAAGGTGTGAGTAGTTTTATGGTGTATCAAAGACAAAAACAGATTATTACACATTTTCTCACTGATACTCAGGGTTGCTATTTTTAGTAAGAGGGAACTTCAGAATATAACTTCATTTTTGTCTTGAATAAACCTCTGTTTTTGCATCATTCTAGTCTAGCAGGTCTAATTTCACAATGAAAACGATTATCTTTGACACCATGAACCAACCACTAAACTGTGATCCCCTTTTCTACAACGTGAATGAGTTTTCTCTTTGAGTAGAGTGAGTGACACACAATATCATCAGCAAACTTAACTCAATGTAACAATGGTCAATCAATGGCCAGGTAAAACAAAATAGTGTATCTTGCCTGTAAAGCTTTAACCTTAAATTTAACTTCGTTTAGTTTGATCCATTCATTCAAAATGCTACAGAGAAAAAATTAACGCTGCTCAAACTGTATCTTGACGAGCTACAAAGCAGCGTAGACAGACCAACCTTTCAGATACACTTTATTTTCACAGTAATGAGGTTTTTAGTTCCCTTTTAGCTGTATTGCACACACAGTCACACACAATAGGCTGTCAATATATGAAATGCAGTGGAAAGGATTAAAGCTACATTTCCTCTCTTTTTTTTCCTACGTCTCTGGTTCAACATTTTTATTGGTTAACCTTTTGTTCTTAGTGTTCAGTGAGACTTAGTAGGTCACATTGACAAAGTCTAAAGCCCAGACACTGTCTAGGACAGACTGGAAGGGACATCAGACTTTTAAAGGGCATGAGGATGGAGTATATGGATCCCCTGAAGGATCCTGGTGGGGATTTATTTTTCCAAACTACTTTTGGGTTCCTTCACAATAGCTTATGGTTTCCCTGACATTCAGTTTTGGTGTTCCCTTGCAAGATTTCTTACATTTCCCTTGATCCATATGAACAGCAAGTAGTCAAATTTAGTTCAATGCACTGCCAGACAGTTTAGATGTTTTGTCTACTGTATGTCATGATCATGGCTTTTTGTCTGTTTCCTGTTTTATTTTGTTAGTTTATCTTGTGTGATGTCTGCTTTTCACTTCCTGCCTTTGTGTTTTCTCGCCTGTTCTGTGTTTCTGCCTTGGCCCAATTCGTTTTAAATATCTCTTCTTAGACCTTCAGCCAGAGTGCATGACACCTGAACTTCATCCCCTGATCTGATTTGTATTCAAGCCCTAGATTTCTATTTAGTTATTTTTGGATCCTTGTGTGTATCTGTGTGTTGTGAAATGGAAGTTCTGCTTGGAATGGCCTGTACAAACTAAAATTGACTTCTTTTTGCTGTTAAAGTTCCTGCATTCTCCTGAATTAGGTTGCACCTCCGTCCCCCTTTGTGCCAGTGCTCCGGTACGGATTTGAACCAAATTGCAAAACTCAGATTCAACCAATGTTCAGAAGGTTAAGTGTATTCAAATCAGGGACAGGCAGGGTCAAAACCAGGAAGTTCAGCAGCAAGACAAACAAATCCAATCAGGTGGCAGGCAGGAAACTCAAGGTCCACAATCAGGCAGGCAGGCAGGCAGACAGGCAGGCAGGGTCAAAACCAGGCAGAACAAGTAACTGGACACCAGGTACAGCTGGAGAGCTTGGCCAAATGAGTAGCAGGTGAGGGGAAGGGCTGGGGGAGACCAGGTGAGGGGAATGAGCTGATTGCAAGAGCCTGGAGGAAGGCAGGATCTGCACAGAACCAAACCAAAAACAACTTTAAATGTGTTGAACTTCTGACAGCCAGGCTAGAAAAGAAGAAGATTTTGTGTTGTTGTAGCAATTTTAATATCAGTGTAGCAAAGAACTTTACATGTTGACTCTTAAGTACCCATTTTCATTTATATCATTTTGAGAGATACAAGCAGAAGTTTGCATTCAGAGAGAATATTTTCAACTTATGTTTAGCCAAGCTTAAAACAAATGGAAGGTAAAAACAGCTACCCTATCAACATCAAAAATGTCCATTAACAATTTAAAACATGTCACAAAATCACATTGGACCTTCTGTATTCACACATGCAGAAATACAGCCGGAGACAATAGAATTAATTGGCCGCTGTGAATGTTATCAGTCATTTAAATGATCGTTATCAGTTTAAAACTGCAATGTTTTCACAACCGACAGTAAACATTTCCCTCATCTGGGGCATTATAACGGTAATGATAAGATTGAAAATAGGTGAATTTAGCAGTAGAGCTAAAGAGAGTCCTGGGCACCTGCTCTTCTTGTTAGCCTCGGTGTTGATAGCTCATGGGTTTTCTCACAGGATGTTTGTTTGATCCTTCAGTATGATATTTTGGTTGTTATTCTTCTTTCAGCTCTCTTACTGTACATCTAGCATCTGGCAGAAATATTTAAATGTCTCTTGATAATATATTATGTAGATAAGCTGATCATTAGAAGCTAACTAAAATATTACAAACATCTTTGTCCTCTGTATGCCTTCACCTCTTAAAGTAGAGCACACAGGTATTTCTTTCGACTCCCACTTTATTCTCCTCTTCCCCTTTATTTTCTTCTTTGCTCCACTTACCTTTCATCTACTCTGCTGATCTCTAATCACTTTATTCTCGGCTTCAGATTTTATACCTCCTGACTTCCCAGCCTCTTATTGTCCCATCTCTCCTCTCACTCATATATTCTCTTTTCCACATCCCTTTATTCGTCCCACCTGGTACCACCCTTCCTTTTCCCCTCAACTTTCTGTTGTCCTCCCTTGCCATCCTTTCCTTCCCTCTCATCTCCCCCACCCCTTCCTTTCTCCTCCTCCCCTCCTGCCAGCTACCCCTCCTCTCACCCACTCTTCACCCTCTGATGATTGCCAAGCACATTTCATTTGACATGAAGACAAAGGGCTGAGTACACATGTGGTTTCTCTGCAAGTCCTGTGTAATATGAAATATTAATGCAGGCATAATTTGGCTCCCTGGATGAAGTGGGGGTGGTGGCGGCTTTTTAATCACCAGTGACTGCCGTTTCCTTCCCCAAAGGGTGGTAAGGCTGTCAGGATGGATTGAGAAACAGCAAAGATAACAACAACAGAATGCTTACTGTTGGCGGCTGCATGGCCTATTTCTGTCTTGGCGTTTAATGGTTAGATTGGCTCATTGCCCAAGTTACTGAGGCAGCTCTGCCTGTCAGGCTCTTCAAAGTTAAAGGTGCTATATGCAGCATTTTTCAAACGTCAACAGCCATCGTCAAATTAGCTATGATCGACTGGTATAATTACCATAAACAGTAGCTTCACTGTCTTTTGCTCAGCTGTGCTTTATCTAGTTATATTTCAAAAACCATCCAGCAGTATAGAAAATAGTAGCACAACCTTGACCAGCTATAATATTAGAACGATGCTTTCAATGTAAGCATCTTTAATAATAATACAATTAATATGTTTATTCTCGTTTATGGTACATAAACTACATGCATGGACAAATAAACAACCACACAGAAAAAAATATAATATCTTATGCTTGCATCACTCTCCAAGGGGTCTTTCTGCATTAGGAGTACTTAAATATTTGATGCTTAAAAGAGTAGAACAAGCTGGAAAGGCACCCTTGACATTATATCACCATAGCAGACTCAGAGGAAGAATTGCATTCATCCAGTCATATTTTCTCATCTGACAGATGAGAAATTGTAATAACAACTCTTCTTTTATTCCTGCTAAGGCTTTACACACAGGCGCTGGGACAAATCAATGAAAATGGAAAATATTAGCATGCAAATCAAATAATGTAAGTTATAGGTTCTTAGTTGGGAAAGATAAAAAGGAGTGGATCTTGTGGAAGATTAATTTCTCAAGAATGAAAGGAGTAAGAGATCTTACTTAACTCTCCTACTGTTGAGATCTTGTGCAATGTGCAAACACTTTTCTTGAAACAATGCAATATTCACCACCATCATCATCATCATCATCATCATCATCATCATCATCATCATCATCAATCATAATTTATATAATGTCTCAACACCTTACACTACATACAGTGGGGCAAAAAAGTATTTAGTCAGCCACCAATTGTGCAAGTTCTCCCATTTAAAAAGATGAGAGAGGCCTGTAATTTTTCATCATAGGTACACTTCAACTATGAGAGACAGAATGAGAAAAAAAAATCCAGGAAATCACATTGTAGGATTTTTAATGAATTAATTGGTAAATTCCTCGGTAAAATAAGTATTTGGTCACCTACAAACAAGCAAGATTTCTGGCTCTCACAGACCTGTAACTTCTTCTTTAAGAGGCTCCTCTGTCCTCCACTCGTTACCTGTATTAATGGCACCTTTTTGAACTCGTTATCAGTATAAAAGACACCTGTCCACAACCTCAAACAGTCATACTTCAAACTCCACTATAGCCAAGACCAAAGAGCTGTCAAAGGTGACTAGAGACTAAATTGTAGACCTGCACCAGGCTGGGAAAACTGAATCTGCAATAGGTAAGCAGCTTGGTGTGAAGAAATCAACTGTGGGAGCAATTATTAGAAAATGGAAGACATACAAGACCACTGCTAATCTCCCTCGATCTGGGGCTCCACACAAGATCTCACCCCGTGGGGTCAAAATGATCACAAGAACGGTGAGCAAAAATCCCAGAACCACACGGGGGGACCTAGTGAATGACCTGCAGAGAGCTGGGACCAAAGTAACAGAGGCTACCATCAGTAACACACTACGCCGCCAGGGACTTAAATCCTGCAGTTCAAGACGTGTCCCCCTGCTTAAGCCAGTACATGTCCAGGCCCGTCTGAAGTTTGCTAGAGGGCATTTGGATGATCCAGAAGAGGATTGGGAGAATGTCATATGGTCAGATGAAACCAAAATAGAACTTTTTGGTAAAAACTCAACTCGTCGTGTTTGGAGGAGAAAGAATGCAGAGTTGCATCCAAAGAACACCATACCTACTGTGAAGCATGGGGGTGGAAACATCATGCTTTGGGGCTGTTTTTCTGCAAAGGGACCAGGACGACTGATCCGTGTAAAGGAAAGAATGAATGGGGCCATGTATCGTGAGATTTTGAGTGAAAACCTCCTTCCATCAGCAAGGGCACTGAAGATGAAGCGTGGCTGGGTCTTTCAGCATGACAATGATCCCAAACACACCGCCAGGGCAACGAAGGAGTGGCTTCTCAAGAAGCATTTCAAGGTCCTGGAGTGGCCTAGCCAGTCTCCAGATCTCAACCCCATAGAAAATCTTTGGAGGGAGTTGAAAGTCCGTGTTGCCCAGCGACAGCCCCAAAACATCACTGCTTTAGAGGAGATCTGCATGGAGGAATGGGCCAAAATACCAGCAACAGTGTGTGAAAACCTTGTGAAGACTTACAGAAAACGTTTGACCTCTGTCATTGCCAACAAAGGGTATATAACAAAGTATTGAGATGAACTTTTGTTATTGACCAAATACTTATTTTCCACAATCATTTGAAAATAAATTCTTTAAAAATCCTACAATGTGATTTTCTGGATTTCTTTTTCTCATTCTGTCTCTCATAGTTGAGGTTTACCTATGATACAAATCACAAGCCTCTCTCATCTTTTTAAATGGGAGAACTTGCGCAATTGGTGGCTGACTAAATACTTTTTTCCCCCACTGTATATCACTAAGTTCTGAAGTTGCTGCTCTTCATTTCTTTAGCCTTGGAAGAGTACTTACTTACCTACTTTATTATAGTATAACTAATGTGTGTTTTTCTTCTATTTACTAATATGTTAGCTTATTTTGTATTTATTGCACACCTTTTTTCTTACCTGCTATGACAGTGTTGCATCTATGCAAATTTTGCTGTAACAAATGTAAATGTCCCCGCTGTCGGACTAATAAAGGATTTCTGATTCTGATAATAAAGTTTTACTTCTTCAACTACAGCCCATTACCGCAAAACGTTTTGGGTTGAACGTTTAGAAAAAGTAGAAAAAATCCAAATCCAAATCCTAAAATGACTTTATCAGATCAGCAAGTACATACACATACAGAAATATATATTAACACGCAAATGGATCCCAAAAAAGAAAATGCACCTTATGGTTAAACCAACTCCTGAGAAAAATCTTATTTTAATGTTAGTTGCTAACTTTGCTATGGGTCCTCTGTGCATGATACGTTAAGGTCCCCTATTATGCAAAATATGGTGGTGGTGGTGACAATACACGTCACCACCACCAAAAGCGAAAGAACGAGCGAGACCCATTGCTGGTATGCCTACAACTTGGTACAAAGCACACAGGCATCTTGTTAAAGTTATCTTCATGTCTCTTATATTTAGTGGAGGGACAACATTATGACATCAGTTATGACATCACTTATGTGACTCTTGGATTTGTAGTATTTCTAGTTGTGTATTTTCATAGCCTTACATTTCAACAGTTTTACGACAAACTGTGACTTTCTTGACTTGGAAATTATTTCTTAAGTTTGACCAACTTCATATGTGTAAATCGTGGCACAATTAAAACGGGATCAAAAAATAATTTCTCTCTCGCCATTGACTACAATACATATTCTTTCCAAAATAAGGTCCCATGGTGGTCCACCGGAAAGGGAGGGACTTAGATTCTCTATAATGTCACTGTTTTAATGGTAAACACTGAGAAAATAAGTGTTTCAGAAATAATGCTTGATGTGGTTTTGAACATAATATGAGGTTTCAACTCGGCAGCGTTAAGCTGTGTATCTTCTCCTGGCAGAAAACTTTCACAGAGGAGAGAGAGCTGTATGATGCTGCAAAGGGGCTTGGCCAGCTTCAGCTCAGCTCAAATTTAAAGCGGCAGTCACAGAATCAGCACTTCAGGAACAGGGCTGAGGTAGAGGGGTATGAAGCATGCTGCAATGGGGGATTTGTTTGGTATTTTGTGCAAAAACACTTCACAGACAAGTTTGTGTAGATTTTGCCCTACAATATATTGTTCAAATATAGCGTTATAGGAAACCTTTAAGAGAGGTTTAAATTCAACTGCAAACCCGGCCTCTTTTAAATCATCTTTTTATAAACCCTACCCGCTCAAAAGGTTTAACAAGCAGCAGGAACTACAAGTTAAACAAGCACACTGAAGAATTTTAATGTACCCAATCCAACCAGGCTAATCTTTTATATCTGTGTGAGCATGCAGGAGTTTGTGTCTAAAGCTGCATTTTTTCATACCATTACCCATGTGTTCATCCCTCTAGCATAGCACAAAACTTAAGCATCAAAGCTAAGCAGAAACACACACAACCTTCTTTCCCATGGGAACCACTTTTTTGCATGCTATCTTTCCCTTTCTTGAACTATCCCACATACACACACGTGCGATCACACATTCACGCTGGTTGACATTTTACATATTCACACAGACAAGGTCACAATTTGTCTTTCACATGTTTAATTCTCTATATGTAATTGTGTTCTCTTTCACTTTTTCTTCCACACAGACACATCTCTGTAACACACACACACATACACATGGGCTACAGTTGCATCACTGGTGAATTACCATGCCGTTCCGCGTTATTAAACATGACACTCAGCCCAGATAATGGAGCCTTTCTTCATCTCAATTTGGAAGGCTAATCTTATTGCTTTGATTAGCAGCAGCTTCATTTGCATATCAAGGCTTCTCCTCCTTTAATTCCTCCATCGCAAATCCCCTCTTTATAGCTGTAGATAAAAGGAATCTATCTATATGTATCTTTCTTTAGAATCTATTCTTCCTTCCCCATCTTCCCCTCTTTTGTTTTTCATTAACTCCTTATTCATTTGTTCAATTTCTATTTTTTTCTAATTATTTCTGTACTCATCATCAGCTCAGCCTGGTCGTCTTTATTTAGCTCCTTCTACATAGAAAGATGCCTATAAAAAAGACAACAGGCAAGAGTGAAGCATGACTTCATCGAGATGTGACTGGATGTAATGGCCAGTTATCCTGGTTACTCATTGTCGAGTACGATACACAACTGAGGAACTAAGAGATCAGAAAAAAGTAAATGTTTCATCAAAAGTTCTGAAATACAGCCTGCTATTAAAGTATAACCACAATTTTACAACATGGGCAATAAACTCTAAACAACTGCACTTTGCTCACTATTCTGTGCTCTGAATGGATTTTGTTTGAACTTGAGACAAAAAAAATCAAGGTTGATCTGTGTTTTCAATTTCTTAATCCAAGACATTGTGCAAGAAATCGAATTCTGGGGCTGCAAGTGCCTCAACTGCACTATTAAATCTGATGTATGGAGAATGCGCTGTAAACCACCTCTCACCAACAAGTTGCAATTTGCTTTGGCATGTGACAGATACAGCAAAAATGTGATGAGCTTTAGTGTAGTAAATGAAAAGCATGTGTCCTCTATTCTGGGAACTCTAAAATCGGCGATATGTTTCATTCCAATTGCCAGAAAATGAGTATGCCTTTTTGTCATATGTTGTTGTTACAAACAAAGTCTGAAACACCCGGGAAAGCAGAGTTAGTCAACAGCAGAAAGCAGCATGGAGACCACTGAAAATGTTAAGGTTCTTACTTTTTTATAATATCTGTTTCTGATTCAGGGTCTTGTTCAAACTCTGAAAAATGGGGAAAGAGATGGAGAGTCAATGAAGCTGAGGCAGGCCCAGGTGATGCAGCAGATCATCATTAAGCCCTAATATAAATGAATCGGATAAGTGATATATAAAGGTACCCCTCGTACAGTTCAGGAATGTGGGATTAGCCAAAGAGATTCAAAACGTTTTTTGTACCAAGCTGTAAACATGTTTGCTGTTAGGTTTGTACTGACAGACCCACTCACACCTTAGTTGGAAGAAGTTTTTCAATAAACTACTTCCAATCTATTTCATTAAAAGAACACCAAATTGTAAAAAGTGAAGTGTAAACAAGTCATTCAAAAGCGCAATATCAAAATTGTATTAACATCAAAATAAAGTACACAATATGACTAACATGAAATGTATTATATTATTAAAAAAGTCAAATTCAATTAGTCCAATATTGTACACTACTTAGTAACATTCCTGCATTATAATCTACTGTAGATAACTTATATTAATCTGTATGAAAATTGTTTCAGCTATTAATTCACAACCAAAAAAACGAGATTTAAAACATTCCTTTATATGGAACCATACCTGTGGAAATGTGCATAGCATATTCGCGCTGTGCTTGAATGTATGTGAATAATGCTACATCATGAAAAATATTCTGGTAGGTCAAATGCCAGAGTGTCAATGTCAACCTGAATCCAATATCGCGTCATGTTGCAGAACACAATTCCCCTAGCTGTAAAGAAAGTGGCGGGATAGCATGTTAAATGTGATGAGGTGTGTATTTGTTTAAACTGCATTTGTACACTCCAGCACCCTGACCCCTCGTGTGAGTTTGTTTGATAAAGAGACAGTAAAAAGAGAGATAGACAGTGTGAGTCTTTTATAGGATATTGGCCAACATGATGTTTTATGTATCTATAAAGAGCTTCAAGGCCATGTTGACTTTTGGTGGTTTAGAAACACTGCTAACAGAATTACAGGATAATATTGGACACACTAGTGGTGGAAAATTGTCCATTAAGGTGACTACATGACTGAAGCACCTCAGCCTTTCAATTCTAACAAAGTGTAAAGAGGTAAAAGCTTTTCTGATGCTGCACTTAACTTCGATTTCACTTACTACAGCACTTTCCCAAACCATCATGCGCTGTGTTTTCCTTAAAAAGAAGAATCTGTGAATTGCTGTTTTTTGTCTAAAGTTAGCTGTTTTTATTCAATTTGCTAACATTTTCCCTTGAAATCCTTTAATTATCTTCTTCAGAGTAATAATCTTGCATATTTTTTTTCATGTACTGAATTAAGTAAGTAATATTGATACATGTTTTAGTAACAATACCCTTTTTTCACTGATAATATTGGAAGAACTTGTAAAACAAAGTGTTTTAATTGGTCTGATCTGATTGCACACAGGATGGTGCACATGTTTATTTTTACAACTGGATTACATGAAATTACAAGCAAAATAGGACTACTACATTAAGGAAAACAATATGGTACATCAATATAGATATAAAATTACAATAATTATTATATTTTTACAATGAAATCTAATCGATTCACACACACACACACACATCTCATCTAATTGACCATGAAATATCCCAAAAAAGGATCATCAGGTTCGTGTCCGATAAGTAATCACATATAACTTCTATTGAACCCTAGCACAAAGCTCACTCAACAATAAACATGCAGCTTGAATATATTTGAACAAAAATGCACAATCATTTGGTACTGTAGTTTACCAAAACAGCTTCTTTATGCCTTAAATACTTGCTATAGAAAACAAATCCACTGCCAACAGTCCTCAATTAATGCCCTAATATTACAATTTAAAGAGTGGATTAGAACTACAATGCCCACCTCTTTTGGAAAATGTATTCTTCAAAATGAAGCATATATATATACTGTATATAAGCCATGTCTTCCATAGGAACACATGAGAATAGTGCTGAATGCCTCAGACAAGATGGGGAGGTCAGACAGTATTAAGACACATACATATTTGGTTTCAGTCTTTTCATGGCATTTGGTGACAGTGTTAAATGTAAATGATCACAAGCCTTTTTATGACAACACAATTTTATTTAGGAATACATACAATGTTCGGACAACACAGACTCAAACTATTGAGGATGAGAAACTTGATTGTGTCACCAGGTCAAAAACTGCCATAATCATAATCATAATCATAATCATAATGCATAACTTGGTTGACATTAAACTTCACAAGTGCCAATTTCCATTAAAAAAAGCATGCAAATGATAATCAAGTAAAACGTAAAAAAAAAATGTTTTACCAACTTAACAATTATCTGTCACTCCTTATACAATTTTAAATGTTATAAGATACGGAAATTACCCAATCATGTCTCATCATATTCTGGAGTTGTTTTAATGCCAGCTTGTAAATGAAGACCTTGAACAAGTACATGGTAATCTCTTTGCAGACCATTCAAATCCAAGACAATAAACTATTTCAAATAAAGGGATTATATTTTCAAACAATAATTTTTATTTGATTTTTGACGAGTCTGCGGCAGTAAAAGGAAAGGGTGCGACCGTAGGGCTGTTGGTGGAGAGTTCGTTGACCTGGCCGGTGAGCCGTCAGCATTTTACTCAGGGCTGGAGAACTCCATAAACAGCCATTTGTACAGGTTATTGCCCTCCATTGTAGTCATCACATTCAGTTGTAATTACACTCTGGTGTCATCACATGAAGATGAGGGAGGTGGCGAGAGGCGTAGAGTATATAACCAGGGAGCAGTCTTAGTCTCAGTACCTTGCTTTTCACTCAGCTTACCTCAGCATCTCTCACTCCTCCTCACACCAACACCACCAAAATGGCCTTCGCTGGAAAATGGGAAACTGAGAGCCAGGAGGGATATGACGCTTTCTGCAAGCTTGTTGGTGAGAAAACTTTTCTCAGACAAGCAACTGATGCATTATACTTCCCTATATGTGTGCTCTCTGATTCTGTGGACTACGTTGGCCTCACACTTCTGTTCTTCTCCCATTCCAGGTATTCCTGATGAAGTGATCGCAAAGGGTCGTGACTACAAGCTGGTCACAGAGGTCACCCAGAACGGCAATACCTTCACCTGGACCCAGCTTTACCCCGCAAACGCCAAGGTCACTAACACGTTCACCGTCGACAAGGAGTCCGACATGGAGACCATCGGAGGAAAGAAATTCAAGGTAAGAGGCAAAGACTCTGAAGCTTTGGAGTTTCTCAAGCCTTGTTTAGCTCCAGTTGTGCAGGGTGTAAATATGCAAGTATGAAAGTGTTTACAAACCAGTAAGAAAGGGTGGGATGCATGAATGTATCCTGGTTCCCGTGATTGATTATAACGTGTGTTTTCAGGCGACAGTGCACATGAATGGAGGCAAGCTGACCGTGGACTTCCCCAATTACCACCACACCTCTGAGATCGTTGGGGCAAGCTCGTTGAGGTAAACATACTTGCAGAGGCTTTGAGTGCTGAGAAATGACAGCCATTATTATACTCCTGCCCCCCGCAGGGATCATTAGAGTCTTTAACGCTGCAGTTGTATAGGCGTTTGCTAATGTGGAAATCTGTCAAGAGTTTTGCAAAAAAGTGAGTTCTGTCTCCCATTCAGTGATGGAAGGGAAAATGTTCTCTGACAGTGGTTTACTATTATACACAATGTTTTAGAATTGATATTGCTGCTGCTTTAATGTGTATTTTGCACTCTACTACTCTATATAACATTGGGTAGATATACAGTATCTACAGCTATCAGCTGAAAACATGTTTGTAACTTTGTTGCTTTTGATTATATATACAGTGATAAAAACGAGACAATGTAATAAATGACTCCTTGTTTTAATAATTGACCTCTTCCTCTGTCTCTCTCTAGACATCCACATCCGGCTCTGTAGTGCTGAAGAGGACCAGCAAGAAGATCTAACTGCTGACTGACTGATATGGCCTCTTTAACAGTTACAACGGAGACCTCAGCTACTTCTCAATAAACTAAGAACATGATACAAACATAAACCTGTGATTCTTTGCATTCTTCAGTGTGTCTTTGTGTGTATCCTATTGTAGTACCATCTTTTTAAGATAATATAAGACACAAATGATCTTTTGAAGACTTTACGCATATTTAATGGGAAGTCTCCAATAGGCCATAAAGTTGCCTGGAGTTCAGACAGCATTTACACAGCCATATTGTGAAGGGTTTAAAAAGCTATTCAAAGAAAGTTCATCCCTCTCATTACATGTGCACACATTCTCTCTTTTAAGGGCTATAACAATCACATATCCGATTTAACAGAGCATACGTCACTTTTCTTCAGCAGTAATTAATATTACATTTTGTATAAATACTGGCCTGGTTGAACTCTCTTCATGGGTCTGTTTGATAGGATGGTCTTTCATTCCTTTTGTTCGGGAACAGTCTTTTAAAACTACCTACTGTGTTTACACACAATATAGAATTTGGACTTGCTGCAATACGCTTAACATTACAGGAAGTAATACAGAGAGTGTTCATAATAGTGGACACTCAAACAACAGCTAAGCTTCAATGGTACAGGATGTGTTTAGGCACATTTTTTGGATAATATGTTTTGATATTTAATGATTAAAAAAACCTAAGTGAAACATCCATCTTTGCTCCTTTCTATTGAATCAAATAAGAGACACAAGTATTTGAATTTGGGGGGAAAATGACATCTTTCGGTTGGAATTTTCCTGCTGCTTTCTTGGATCACATGATGGTTGTTCTAATATCTCACCTAACCCTAACAGAACAAATGCTAAAGGGTTATTTGGCAGACCACGGACATTTTATATACTGTGTAATCCACTACATTATCGGAATAAAGTGAAAATGACAAACTCCTTTTTGGCAACTCTACAAATGGGAAACATTTTTTCATGTGGGGGGTTTCCTAGAATTTACCATGTACTTGGAAAAATGGCTCTGCTGCTCTTCTGCAGTGCACTCAGTGCTGCCACCAGTGGATGGAAGTCATAATGCAGCAATACTACAGATAACTGAAACATGTTGATGCCAGATACCTACTCTTTTTTACATAATTTCCTCCTTTTCACTCCTAATGTCTTTTCCTTTGTTATCTTACCATGCTTTAATGTTATTTTTCCCTGTCTTCTTAATTTTCTCTCTAATATTCCTTACTGTTTTCTGCCCAATGTTCCGCATCTATGGTCTCTTTACCCACTTGCTTCCCATTCTGTTCTGTCCTTTCCCCCTATGTCCTCTTTTTTTCCCTCCTTCCTGTCTCTCTTCATATTCACCTCATTTCTCAGTGGCTTCCAGCCAAGCAAATAATCAGTTAATTAACCAGCTCGGTCCCAGGATCATTGTAGCAGCTCTCAGAGGAGCACTGTAAAGGCTCTCATGTCTTTAAATTTACAGCTTCATTAAGTGGACTGGAGTAAGGTACAAATCTTTTGAATAAAATTGCCAGTCTAGAGCCATGGTGCATGTGTGTGGTTGTGCATGTGTGCTGGCCTTGACTTGAGAACCCGAGACTCAATAAGTCCCTAATGAAAACAAAATCTCTGTTTTTTGCCTCTGAGGTGGCGATTGTTTTGGTGCAATAATGAGACGTCCTCTCTAGCTGCCACCGATGCAATCAAGATCTTACACTCCTGGAAAATTAGAGTTGAAAGGCAACAAGCGAGGTGTCATTTGAGCATGTTTGTGTAGCCAGGCGCTGGTGCAATCACTCTGCAATATTACTTCCTTTGTCCTCACAGACAAACAGGCCTAATTGGCTATTTCCAAGGCTACTGTTTCTGATTGGCCATTCTGCCTCTTTCTGATTGGTCTCCATCTAGGCAACCAGAAGTGGAGAGAAAATGGCTTGTTAACATCTCCATGTGTTTTTTGTAATCATGTTCTTTAAAGCAGGCTTGGAGCAAAGCCACAATATGAACTTGCATTTCACTGAAACTACATTTTGAGTTGCAGTATGTTGCCATTATGTCAATGTCTATGTCAATTGAACTATGTTTTATCCTGCTAATGAAAAAAGACACTTGGAACAACACTTCGTTTTTTTGCAAAAAGTTGTGGTAAATGTACTTTTTTTTTTTTTTTGCTTGGTCTATGAACCGAGCAGGGGGAATTGTCACTTTCATATTTTGAATATTAAAGACTCACAGCAATATTTAGCATTTGCAGTTATTTGGCATGGGGGTATAGAACACTTTTCCTATCATTTGCCATTATGAAATTGCTTATTTAAAAATGCTGAAAGTCGACGTTAGCTTGCATGATAGTAAAGAAAAGAGACATTTCCCCCTCCTCCAAATAAAGACAGAGTAATTGAATTGTCCATACTTATAAATAATACTGGTTGCTTGAATTCCTACTTAATAATTATACAAATCTCTTAAAATATGTGCTGATCCGAAGTATATAACCTGTGTAAGGAGTTTCTGTTCATTTCACAAATTGTTTTGACTCTGGTTTCCTTATCCCACTCTTAACTTTGACGAGTCAACTTAATTTGACTTAATGTAATCGACTCAGTCAAGCTCTCTCCAATCTCTTTAGAACAAAGTACTTCTGTATTTCCCAAGCTCCAATTTTCCATCTCCATCACAGCAATTTAAATCTTAGTGTTTTGGAGAACACAATGAAAAAGAAATACAAGGATACTAAACTTAATTGATCTTGGGGGGATGATTGAGGCATGAGACAAACATAAAATAAAAAGGGCAAAAGAGAGAAAATACTTGTCTGTGACGAAGGACAGCGTCACATTTACAGGCTCCAAAGACTTGAAGGGCCCCACTAAAAGTGTTTTTATTAATAATTGAAAACAACTAAATAACACCAGATCAAATACAGCTTCAATGAAACGTTATGGTTGAATAAAAAATGCTTTTACATTTATTCCAAAAATTCCCCCTCAACTTTAAACAGTGGTCCTTTAAATGATAATCGGCTGTTTGGCTAGAAGTGGACGCTTATGTAAATCTCTGTATTTGTAAAAAAATAAAAATTGATGGGGAGGGGCCCTCAGAGACTGCCTCTGTACAGGGCCCAGAAAGCTGTGCCACTTTCCTGACTCTGGATGGGATAATGAAAGGGTGACGGCACATTAGACATTAATAACCTGGAATTACCTGTGATAACCATGGTAACACTGGCAATTAGTTGGTCTAACTGGATGGAGAAGAAAGTTGTGGGTGCATTGCACAATTCACTATTAATTATGTCCATGTTCAGCCTATAGCTATAGTCTGAGACAAAGAACCTACTGTTTTCTCTCAATGTGCTTCCATTGTTTCTTTGTGACTGTTCTATCACAAAGAACTCCACCACAAAGTGGATACCTGAGCAAAACCAAAGTGCAAAATGAGTTCATTTCTTTGAGATAACTTTCTTAGCCCATGTCTGTACATATGAGGATAATTAATAATGCACAGTTTATAGTTCATGTCATCATGTTCACCATCTTCACAAGCATCATGAAAGGGGTGAGTATATTGCCAATGAAGTGCTTGTCTCAAACCAGGAATATGTACAATAATTCAAGCAACTTTATATACCTTACAACACAATGTGGATTTCCTAACGCTGCAGGAATTCAGACGCAGTTGGTCATGTGCAAACACTAGTTGTACATGACCAACTCTGCTGTTTAAATTCTGTATGTCTTTTATGGAAAATGCTCTTTTTAATCCAATAAACAACTTCAACATTTTTAAAAATTATTTTCAGGTTTTGTGGATGGAAGAGAGGAAGGCCAAAAAATTGCAACTATCAAAGTTTACGAACATAATTTTAATAAATGGGTCAGTTCAAGCCATCCAGCCTAATCTAAACAGCATTACTGTTAATCCAAGGCTGAATTTTCCTACCCATAGTTGTATAAATAAGGACCAATTTTTTGCAACCCCCCTCCTACTTCATCAAAAGGTTCAAAGGTTTTATTTGTCATATGCACAGCAGATACAGCGTATATGTTGGCAATGAAAATCTTGTATCCCATGCTCCTCCAACAACTCAACATACACAGTGCAAATAAGATAAATAAAATAGTGCAAAAATTAGAGAAGAAAATATACAATATATACAATAACAACAATAAAGATGTAAAGATGTCAAATATATACATATGTAGAATAAATTGAAATTATTTAAATATACTGTATGGTAATTTAAATACTTTAAACTGTTGTATGAGGAGGTATAGACAGATGCACATATTACGTATAAACAGATATTTATGGCAGATGTGTATAATATATAGATATATATATATATCTATATATGTATGTATGTGTTTACTATAAACAGATGTGAGTAGACATTCACAGAACTCAGGAGTTCAGCAGTCTTATAGCCTGTGGTATAAAACTGTCCCTGAGTCTGGTGGTCTTGGTCCGGATGCTGCGGTACTGTCTGCCTGACGGCAGCAGACAGAACAGATTGTTGCTGGGTTGATGGGGGTCCTTTAATATCCTACCGGCCTTCTTCCTACACCGCTGGGTGTAGAGGTCCTCCATGGATGGCAGCTCCGTCCTGGTGATGTGCTGAGCAGTTTTCACCACCCTCTGTATAGTCTTACGGTTGAGGGCGGTGCAACTGCCATACCAGGCCGTGATGCAGCCAGTCAGGATACTCTCTCGGAGGAAGAAGAGCCGCTGTCTAGCCGTCTTGGATATGACCCTGGTGTGATGTGTCCATGTCAGGTCCTCACTGATGTTTACAAAGAGGAACCTGAAGCTGGTGACTCTCTCCAGGAGTCCCGTCGATGGTGATGGGTGTGTGTGTCTCTCTCTGCCTCTTCCTGTAGTCCACAATCAGCTCCTTTGTTTTGCTGACTTTGAGATGGAGGTTGTTCTCCTGGCACCAAGATGTCAGGGCTCTGACCTCCTCTCTGTATGCCGTCTCTTCGCCGTCTGTGATCAGGCCGATGACGGTCGTGTCGTCAGCAAACTTGATGATGGTGTTGGAGCTGTGTGTGGCCACGCAGTCGTGCGTGAACAGGGATACTAGTCTTGAAGGAATATATTTTTTCAATTGGTGTAGCACTTCTCAGCTTGTGTTGCTTTTAAAAGGTTGTTCAAGTGTTATGGCTTCACTTGACTTAACACATGATGGATTAGTATATAAGTATATTCTATATATATATTAGTATAGCACACTTTTAACCCACAATAGGACCTTATGGGGAGATAAAGCCTGTGACCCTTAACAGCATAAGCATTTCAGTTATTGGATAGAATGATGGAACAAAGTCTTGTCATGTCTTGTACTGTCTCACCCTATATTTTTCCTCCATACGATTTTATTAATTAAGGATAATAATATTTCAAATGTTTTATTCAATCATTGAATGCAACAATGTGGCACATATCAGGTTGGCAGTAGACGTTGGGATGCATCTGGAATGAAGGAGTGTACTGTCAAAATGACTATTCAGTCTTTCCTTCTACATTATTAAACCTTACATTGAGATCTACATTTACTCAGGCTTTCAGTTATAGAATTCACTCCTTCAGCCAGTCCTATACACAGTATATTCTTTTTTTATACAGTCCTTCACACAGCATTAAAAGAGGAGAGTTACTGTAGAGCTGAGAAGCTGGAGGAAGTAGTAGCAGTAATCAGTAGGAGTTTAAATTACAAACTTCATCCAGGTTTTTTGGACAACGATACCATCTTTGCCAATATTTTATTTCAAAATTCTTCTTTGGCAATACACTTGACTTTCACATTTACTAGAAAACAGAATACTGTTTATTTAAACAAACATTTTTCAATTAATCGTAATTGGGTAAAGTTGATAAAAAAATAAATAAAAACACGATAGAATCTGCCATTGATTTTATGTGGACATCAGGATAAAGAGGAGGAACTAATTTAGCCAAATAAGTATCATCTATTTATCCCTCTGTCCATCCATCCAGAGAGGCTGACTCCTCATGCCCTGTAGCCCAGGACAGGGCCTCTCTCCGGGGGACAGTAGCCAGCTTTGTTCCCCCATCATGCCTCGCATTCCCCAGACCTGCCCTGGTTCCTTTACATGCCTGCTCCGTGGGCAAGCAGGCCTGCCAGCCAGGGAACCAGCATCCAGCCCAGACAGTCGGTCGGCCATCGATCCCTACATTCATACATTTGACCGGCTGACTTATGTACCCCCCTGACCAAGAACAAGGCTTCTCTCTGGGGGACAGTAGTCGGCTTTGTTCCCCACCCTCATGCCTCGCATTCCCAAGTCCTGCCCTGGGTCCCCCCTCAAGGCACAGGGCACTAGGAGGGGCACGGGCCTCTGTACGCCCCCATTTCCCTTTCTCTTTCTGATGTTATCGCTCTTTACCACCACTGACTCCACATCTTTTTTTCTTTGCTTTCACTGAAGCGCTTTCTGTGTCTTTTTTTTCTCACAAAAACCCATAAAACTGACAGTTAACAACCTTTTCTATCTCTTTCCCTCCCACACAATCTGTATCAATCTTTTTCCTCAAATCCCTCTCCTCTGTGATTCAGATTTGATGGTTTAGCATTATCAAAGTGCCTGCACATCAAATATCATACCTATAGTTATATATTCCTCACCTTATTCTCTCTTTTTAAACTTTTATTTTCCTCTAAAACATACAAATACCCAAGCTTTCCAAATCATTCTGTAATGCTTTCTCAGCGCCAACCACCAGTTCACCTTTTAGCTGCGCGCTCAAAACACAAATCACAAAAACCTGATCCAGCGCCAGTGGATGTCTGTACCTACAGCCCACTTCTATTCAGCGAGGAGAAGGGTGGGGGCGTAGGCCATAATTAAAGATGGCGTCCTTGCCGCTGGGGCACAATGGCTTTGCACAGAGAAGGCTTTTATTGCATGTATTTTTCTCAACAGGATAGTGGGCAGTCTACCCTCTTTGAGCATTTAATTGGTTTAACAGCTGGAGAGGAGGAGGGTTATGGGTGGGGGTCCAATTCAGGAGAGGAAACAAAGACATGGAAGAAAAGTGTGCGTCACCAGGATTTCAAATTTGTTGTGTCTGATGTTGATAAATGTATCAGCGGATATTTTTTAGTATTTTGCATCAGGGTGGAAATTAATGATTTGCAGACCTCCCATCTGACCACTTGAGCATCCTCATCATAGATATTATGATTATTCATTATTAAAAATACACCATGAATAAGAGTGAGTTACTGTCCTTTTTGTTTTAGGATTTAAAAAAGCATGCTTAACCTTTCACCCATGTGTGTGTGTGTGTGTGTGTGTGTGTGTGTGTGTGTGTGTGTGTGTGTGTGTGTGTGTGTGTGTGTGTGTGTGTGTGTGTGTGTGTGTGTGTGTGTGTGTGTGTGTGTGTGTGTGTGTGTGTATGCTTGGGTGAATGTGGATGCTGACAAGTGTCTTTGTCTGTCCTCTGCTAATAAAGGAAAACTGGAGCAGGGCCTTGGGGCAAGGTGAGGCTGTGACGTTCCCCTGGAGGTTTCAACTAATGGAGATCCACTGTTGGGTTGGAGTACTGGCCCTTAAGGGCACGGTTGTGGATTAAAAATGTAATCCACTGCACACATTACCTAGTACAGGCTGGAAATTGCATTCTGAAGTGTAAGTGGCCTCAGTCCTGTACTTTAACCTTCCCCCTCATTTTGCCACCCCAATGTTGTTATTGGAACATTTTCCCAATGTTGCTGTTTCATTTGATGGGACACGTTTCAAGCCAGAAAAAAATTACCTAAGTATTATCAACGCTCTGTGATCATTCCTAAAGTCTACACATAAGCATGTCTTTGCAGTCAGTACGAAATTTTAGGAGAAGAACAAGGACTAAACCTCTAAGTATCACAACAGGTGCTTTAGCTACTCGAAAATAAATGAGAACTAGTTACAGCGCATTCTGATCAGTGACAAAGCAAAAAATACACAGTTAATTTATTATGGAAGAACTGGGCTTCTGAAGGCAAACCATACTATTGTCATAACTAACAATTTCCTCTCAAAACGTAAATATAGTTGCTTTTATTACTTGTATTTTATTGTTATTTCATAATAGAGATTGCAGTGTTCACTTCTCTGAAATAGTGTGTAGGATTAAGAGGGATTTATTGGCAGAAATGAACTTAGATTGAGCCCTTAAATCAACTGATGTGTTGCATCTCCATTTCCCACAGTAGCGTTGTGTTTTTCATGTTACCAGTCCTTTGCAATCGGCAATCAGAAAATAGCCAACAGAGGTTGATGAAAATGATATTTCTTATCTATGGCTTCAACCTTCTAAACTTTTGTTTTATATCCAAGTGTCTTTTTCTGTCCTCGCCATTCAACCAACATTTTTGTGTATTCAATTGCATCTGTTAATTTAGTTAAAGCCAACCGACCCTGTGACATAACAGGGTATAATACTATAACGCTTTTAAAAGCTTACTTGTGGCATGTTTACATCATTACTGATAAGAGTGCAAATCCAGTTAGTAAACCACCAAATTTGTTTTGAAATTTCAACCTGATTCACTGGGTTGGACGTGAAAATATGAAGGCTCTACACACTGTTATAACCTGTCGGTCTCCCTGACCACCAGGCAGCTTCTCTTCTTCTATTTGAAGGAAGACAGTTAAATTAGCAATATTAAAAAAAGAAAAATCTTCAATGAAAAAACAGTCTTTGATGTTCTTAGCAAATCGTTGACTTCTTAACGCTAATGCTAACCCTAACCCTAACCCAACGGCCAAATCCTACCAGTAGCCCTCGGACTCTCCCAACATTCCTGTACATACCTGACCTTCCTGTCCTTCTAAACACCTGATCCATCTACAATCCAGCAATAACCTGACTTTTCTCACACATACATTTACCTGCATCTCATACTCTTGTCAGCCCTGCAGCACATATACGAGTCTCCAATGCTGCTTTTTTTTCTCCGCATACAGTATTGGATAATACTGTTTTGGTCTTATGAGCAGATTACCATATAAATCAGAGGGTTTACGATTCTATAATACCCCCACGTTCTCTTCGGAGAGCCTATTCATCAGCAGTGTATCCATCACAATATGCCCACCTTGATGCTATCAAATGTGAGCTTTAGTGGGGGCCTAATGGGCAAGGTGGGAGGGTATACATGAAGGGATGGGTGGTAAACATGCATGATGTGTTGAGGGGGACTTCCCACAGCTACACTCTAGAGACAGAAAAGCTTATTTCACACTTCATTTCACTCTAATACCTAGAACAATAACATGGGGAAACACACTTACACATACGCACACAAACAAATATCACTGTAATATATTCAAAATCTGAGCTAACACACAAGCACCTGACCCTAAACATTATACGTTTCTATGGAACACGAATCTAATGTACACATTTGTCACCCACACACTGAATAATGTAAAGGGATTAGGAAGAAGGGGATGGTGGCACATAATACAATGAGCTAAAGACCAGAAGCATGAGCTTGTTCTATCAAGGAGTATGGGTATTATATATCCTGTGTTCAGTCTCTAAATAAAAGTGTTGTTTGTGTGGGCTGACAACAAATCTAATCATAACCTGTAAATGCATTCCTTTGAAATTCTATTAAATAATTCTTTCAGGTATTGCAATCATGCTTAAAGACACTGTAAACTAAAATGTGAAGATTATCAGCAGGAAGAGGAGATGGTGGCCAGGAGGGAGCAAAACAATGCCTGTTCAGTCTCTGAATTATAGCTTCCAACACACACAATTTAGTTTAAAATGAAGGAAAAGCTTGCTTGCATAAATGCTAATTTCAAGCAGTGGCTATGGGTGACCCTCACTTAACTTTGACATGTAATATTAGGGACTGAATATGGACGGTTATGTCAATAGTTGGAGCTGCTCAACCGATTGCTAGCTATGCTAACTAGCAAAATGGCTAGTTAGCGCTGAATAGTCATGTGTTTTGCTATGTGTTTTTAGTTGAGGTTTAATACTTCTTAAATTTGTCCTTTGCAAATACTTTATTAGTATTGCGGACACTTTGTGGATACCATATTAGTATTACATGCGCTGTACGCATACTGTATGAGCATTGCAGGATGCAGTTTTAGTACTATTGATACTGCAATGGTACACTGTGCAGGTACTGAATTAGTATTGTCGGAGTATTATTACTGGGAATACTGTAGTAATATAGCAAATTTTGTACATATTTTATATTAATATTGTTGATAAAGGTTTTGTATGTATTAAAATGTTCTAATTATTGTGGGACATTCAAACACTTGGCTTGTACACACAGCTGTGAAAAGTCAGTTTGTCTTGCTTAAAGATGACCTACAGATATGACTCAGACACACTTGCTCCTATCATTCGCAGTTTGTGCATATGTAAACCGTGCTGTATTTCTGCACAGTAACACATAATGATGTGATCATAAGTCAATACTATGCACGTGTACTGTGTGCGTGTGTTTAGTGAACCAATCTGATAATTGCAGTGAACGATTGGAGCTGACACCTTGCACTTTTCATGTTATCAGTCATTAGCGAGAGTGCAGAGCAATATGAGTGTTGTAACCCCCCTACACTTACACACTCACACACACACACACACACACACACACACACACACACACACACACACACACACACACACACACACACACACACACACACACACACACACCAACAAATTCAAAAATTAAGCCCAGCCTGTCACATTTCATCCATTTATCTATTGTTGACAAGAGAAAGGGACACATTTAAACCCAATTTCACAGCTGTGCCTGATTGGATATTGTTTGTTTATTAGTTTGGTTTTGCATATCACATGGATGTAAACATGCAGCCAAGCGTAAGCTCAAGTGGATGCGAACATAGTTCAAATAAACAAAGGGAGAAGCTGTTTTTATGGGGAAAAAATGCAGGACAATATATTTTTTTCTCAAGTTCATTCCTTATTTGGGGAATTCTCTCTATCATATTATGAGACATTTCTTGTGTAGTGAAGTGATTAGTAAACATTGGGCAGATGATGGTGCTATTTTAAATGTCAAGGAAATCCTAGCCAGATTGGATGGGTGTCTGTATGTTTCCATGTGCCTTTTAGATTTTTCAAAAAAGCATTTACTGTCTGCTGAAATGGAACAGTGAATACAAAGGAAATGCAAAAAATGGATAGAAACAGAATGTAACTGCTATTATGATTGTGTGATGGAAAATGGACTGAATTTATGGAGCAGAAATTATCAACATTTCATTTCAACTTCAGATTCGGAAATATAACTTATGAACAAATCTGATCATCTGAAATGTCCAGAGCTGTGACTTGGTAGAAAAGTATTTCAATGTAATTTACATAATACAAAAACATGTTCTAGCCTTAAAAAGACAGTGTCCATGTTATTCTTTTCATAAGATTTTGTCAGGACATCATGAGTCCTACAACATTTTTGGATGATTTTCAAGAACTTTTAGGCAAATATGCAGCATAATTCAGGCGCTCTTACTGTGAAAAATGACTTTTGCAAAGGGTATTTCAGGATATAAGACCCTAAAAAGTAAACTGTTCTCATACAAGGAAAACAAGTAAGTATTTGTAATGCATAAAATTAACATAAATAAGGTTCCCAACATCAGTGTGCTCATACAATCCGGATGGATTTAAAATCAACAAAGAGTTTAAAAATAAAATAGCATTGAGAGAGCTAAAGACAGCATTTTCTGACACCATCCCCACGTTTGAGTCCTTATAATAAAATAACTCACAACTAACAACCAGTCACTTGGTCTGGATCCAAACTCATGTGGCAAAACACCGTGAACAGACAATCCAGGTTCTTTAATTAAATATCTTTCACATAATGTGAATAACATGACATTGGTTTAGATTCTCGCTGAACCGAACATGAATGCCATAAAACCAAATGAAGCTGAATAAATACAAGTTTATGAGTTAAGTCATATAAAGTAATTATTCTTAGATCATAATTTCTTATATTATTATTTTATATTTAGAAAAACACTGGATATATCGGCTCATTTTGGAACCATTACATTTCAATCTTGTTTGACTAAATATAATCACTCCAACATGCTAAGTTTTATAAAACATAAAAGTCATAGGATCCCTGAAGATGATCAGTAGATTGTGAGACATTTTACAATATAATGTATTTGGAAAAATTGGACTGCTAGGGTTGATAGAGGAATAGAGGGAGTTAGACGATCACCAAAGTCTTATGGATCCATCTTCATGAATGTCTACACAAAACCTTATGGCAACCCATCCAATGGTTGCTGAAATATTTATTTCTAAATGATTGCTGAAATAGAATATTGTATATGTAATAATATGTAATTGGGTTAGAACAACAACTATCTTAAAATCAAAGGCCGGTGTTTCCCTCATTAAAAGCATTTTTGTCTTTCCAATTGTCTTTTGGACACTCCAACGATGCACAGAATGCTTTGGTGGACAGCACCACTTATTTCTTAATGGGACAGGTCCCTCACATACACACAAACACACACACACACACACACACACACACACACACACACACACACACACACACACACACACACACACACACACACACACACACACACACACACACACACAAAACCTCCCACTTGGGTTTCTTTGGGGTCACAAAGATATCTCAGATCGAGTGCTAGCCATCTGGTGCGACATTCACCACGCCATGGACTCATATGGAGTGTGTGTCTGTGTATGAGTTTGTTTAATGGGGGGTGGGGCATAGAGCATGTGGCCCAACCCAGGGTACCTTCATGGCGTGCAACAGTCTGGAACCTATGGATCATTGCACCCCACCTCACCCCTACTGTCATACACACATATGCAAAGACGCTCATTGGAAGAGAATTCAAGACCCTTTTAGGAGTGTGTGATGGCTAGCTGAGTTAAGAGGATGGTAAGGGGCCTTTGGGGGTGGATGGGAGGATGATGGGTGGATATGATAGAGTCCAGTGGTGAGATAGAGCAGGGAGAGGAGGGTGACTGAGGGTGAAATGATGGCTCAGGGCAATGAAGATGGAAGCGGTGGCAGAGGTGAAGAGTGCAGCTAGGCAATGATACAGAGTATAGTTCTGGATTTTCTTATGAAATGCTTGGTAACCTCTAAACATGGGCTGCGTACCAAAAGCTGAAGTAATTTCATTTTATGCTGCCTGTTGCTTGTGATGGCTTACTATTTCAAGATGTCCAAACCTTGAGCACACTGAAAGCAGAAAGCAGGTTGTATTTAGTCTTCCAAGTATTTAGTTTGTTTCTTGGTAACATTAAGTAATATGGGGTGCGTATTCACACCCGTATTCAAGTTAGAAAACAAAGCTACATTAAGCTATCAGGGGCTCATCACATCAGAGACATGACATTCAAAGTGACTTTTACATATTTCCAATGTTGTATTAAAAGCAACGTTAATCCCTGTTTCACTATCAACAAAAGATGAAATGACTTAGTGATATGTGAATGGTGTCACAGAAAATTATCATTGATGGACTCTGTTGGCCTCCTAAGATCTATTTTGCTTTTCCGCTCATTCATTTGGTTTCTAGCATACAAACTCCACTCAAGTCAACTTTGTTTCCAACTGCAGTGTTTAGCTGTTTTCGGTGAAAAGGCTCCAAGGGCAAATACTTCTGTGGATGTGTTGCATGAGCACATAGTTACATACTCTGCCCTGACTGAAAAGTTCTTCATATCCTGTTTTAACCCCATCTTGAGAACAGAATAGATGCATCTGCGCTTTAAGCTAACCCAATTTGACTAGTTTACACAACTTCAACCTTTAGTTTCTGTCGGAATCAAAACAAGCATTGGCTCACTCTTCGTCAGAGGACATTTGCATAAAGTATAGCTTTGTTTCCACTGTAGTTTGAGCTGTAGAGAATTACAAGGCACTCAGCAGGTGATGCTGGGCTGCAACTCCCGCTCATTACCAATGAGTAGCCTATAAGCCTATTGCTGTTCCATCTTTAGGGAGGCAGTAGCTCAGGGACTTAGCTTCGGAACCAAAGGGTACTGGTTCAAGTCCCTACCAGAACAAAAATACAGAGTCTGGACTACTAGGTGGAGTGGTGCCCTCTGGTCACTGTCAAGGTGTGTTTGAGCAAAGCATCAAATCCCCAAAAATTAGAAAGAGTATAATTGCAGTGTTCTCTTACTTCCGGTGTTCCACAGTGAAGAAATCCCTTAGGTAGACCTAAGAGAACCCCCAAATATAAATACATTAACGCTAAGTATTTTGCATTTGCACACATGTGGATGTCCTCTCAGGCAAGCAGAGGCAATTTCCCTTGTTTCAATGCATAAACTGTACACACTGAAGCACACACACAATTTCACTGCTTGTCAGATTTCATTTTCCAGATGAGCAAACAAAAAAAATAATTTCACAGCTCTGATTGGTTAATTACTCTTTGTTTGTATGTGGTCATTTGTCTGTCTTTAAAAAGCCCACATCATCTTGTGGCAGAGTGGATTGTGCACTGACCAGCAATGAGATGCCACTATGCTTTTCTTCTGCCACTTATAGTAATGGCTAAAAATGATTAAAACGGCACTCAACCGATTTTACGTGTCTGGAGGAGTGCTACTTGGCCTGTGGAGGCAATTGTGCAGTGTGTTCTGTGGTTGTGAAGGCAGTCAGACAAATAGCCCAGATGATGTCATCTGTGTGAACTCTGTATGGGTTTGAGATGGAAATTGATTCAAATAACCCTGCAAACTTGTTGGGGATGGGGGTGTAGATAGACGGGTTACATTTTCCATTAACAATCACCACAATCAGTTAAATAAAAAAAACGGAAAGAGCTCAAGCCGGCCAATCACAGTTCAAGTGTTCACAGTGCGCCTGTAGGTGCTGCTGTTGCAATCTGTAGTTTTGGAGGAGATTCACGTCACCTTCATTCACCTTTATTTAGCTGTGACACACAAGCAAACCTCAAGCTTTACTGGTCAAACAAACACACACATACACACGGACACACACAACAAAGACATTAACAGGGTGAGAGCTAGCTTCCCCTCCTGGCGTTATCTGATCTGCAATGCTAATCTGCTTTATTTGTCTCCTGTCAAAGAGCTGTTTATTGCTGATTCTCTCAATACACTTAATCCTGTTTGAACATGCAAATGAGACAGCGAGGGACAACATACACACACACACACACACACACACACACACACACACACACACACACACACACACACACACACCAGGCAAGCAATTTCCCCAACTCACATAGGCGATTTGGCCGATATGGTGGCTGATGAGACCATAAGGCTGTTGTGAAATCGCATCCTTACACATTCACAAACAAACACACAAACGCACACAGTGTGTAATCACACTTCAAATCACCCCCTATCACCATTAGAGACGTCACCGAAAAAAATTAAAACGCAAACACACATACACACACTCCAATCAGGGCTGAATGAACCCATACATAGAGAAAAATGGGCAGCTAAGAGAGAGTAGGGGGTTGGCGAGAAGAAAGACAGGATAGTAGACACACTGATTTTTCTAGCTTTGATGTCATGTCAGCAATTTCGAATATAACTCTCATTTGATGGTTCCCCATTAAGTTGGTCTGAAAGGAAAAGAGAGGAGATGAAATCAGAGATGCTTGGTGATTCATTTTATGTTTTGTTCGAGAACTTCAGGTTCACTTTTGCTTTTTGTTCCTCCATATTGTCCGTAAATCAACAGTCAAGAAAGATGTGATATTGAATTATGAGTGTCTTTGAATGCTAATAGCTAAGTTGACTGACAGGGCTTGTTCTTCTCCATAGCTACCAATTCTAAACTATACACACCACACAGATTCACAGTCATTTGATCCATAAAAAAAATATTGATTTGTCTAGTATTGGGAGAAGAGAACTAAAGCACTAAAGTTATGATTAATCCATGTTACAAAAAAAAAGCAACACATTTTTTGGGGCTCTAGAACAGGTCAATTCTGATTTGCTGCATTGTCCCAACATGCACACCCTTTTCCATAAAGAATATACTTCTGTCTGTGTTTAGACAAAGAGTTAGCTGTGGATGTAAATGATGCACAATAAAATCAATAAAAGTATTTCCTGTTGAATCTGGCCTGTAAAAGGAACACTATAAATCTATCCACGTGTGTCAATGTATTATCTTCTTTGAATGAATGTGGTTTAGATATCTGTGAGTCATAATCAGTATATCTTTTCAGAAAAATAGAAACCATTGGTGTCCACACTTGGCACATTTCCAGTGAACATATTGGGCCCTATAAGGGGTAAATGAGGCCTATAAGAACAGGCTAAGACTGGATTCCCAGTGTGGTGTCCATATGGGCCCAATGGGTCCCACATGGCATGTAGATAAAGGCTGACTATATGGGCCTCTTGTGGGCAAAGGAAAAGTCACCCCCCTACAGTTTCCATTGCATTAAATTGGATGGCTGATTGAAAACTATTCTTGTTTTCAAATATGTCCTATTGGAAAGAATGAACTCAATCCAAATGCGATGAAGTGATACTGAGATCAAATGATGCCCTGAAGGCAATGAAAAGTCTTCATGTTTTTAAGACAATGCATGAGTTTAATGTTGAGATCCAGCAAAACCTGCTGTACATACATTATTGCATAACATGACCGCACAGACATTTGATCCTCTCCTTTATATAGACCTATCCTATCCTTTTCTTCCCACCTTTGTTCTCGGATTTCTTCCGTTCATCTCCCCTCCCTCTATTGCACCACAATTTGCTTTTCAGTTCTTTCTCTCACTCGATGTCCCACTGGGGCCTGAGAATCTCCACAAAGCCCCAACACCCAGAGTGAAGGAGAAAAGGGCAGTGAAAAGAGAAACGGGGAAGAGAAAGGCAAGGGGAAAATAGAGGGTAAGAGGTCACAGAAAAGAAGAAGAAGAAGAAGAAGAAGAAGAAGAAGAAGAAGAAGAAGAAGAAGAAGAAGAAGAAGAAGAAGAAGAAGAAGAAGAAGAAGAAGAAGAAGAAGAAGAAGAAGAAGAAGAAGAAGAAGAAGAAGAAGAAGAAGAAGAAGAAGAAGAAGAAGAAGAAGAAGAAGAAGAAGAAGAAGAAGAAGAAGAAGAAGAAGAAGCACAATGTAGAGCTGTAAAGAGAGTGGAGAATAGAGGATGAAGAAAGAGCAAGGGGGTGACTTAAAAAGGAGAAGGATATTTAGGGGAAAAAAGGCAAATAAAAGAGGGATAGGGACAAAGATAGTCAATGGTGAAAGAGGTAGAAAAAAGAGGCTGGATAGAAGATAATGTAAAGGAGACAAAGATGTGAGGAGGAGCAGAGAGAAAGACACAGAGGCTGGAAGGAAAAAGGGGATTGGATTTGACACAAACGAGAGTATCCAGCGGAGAAGAAAGGTGGGGATGAGAAAAGGGGAAGATACAGACTTGATGAAAAGAAATCAGGCTTTGAAAAAAATAGGGAGGGAGAGAGTCGGTTGCCTGGAGGCTGTGTGTGAGAGTGTATTGTAAAGGGGATGGAGGGTCATAAGTAGCTGCTAAAAGGCTTGTGCCACCTCTGCTGAGGAGGAGCCCTTCAGAAAACATCTCATCAGCTTAATGTGTGTATGTGCGTGTGTGTGTGTGTGTGTGTGTGTGTGTGTGTGTGTGTGTGTGTGTGTGTGTGTGTGTGTGTGTGTGTGTGTGTGTGTGTGTGTGTGTGTGTGTGTGTGTGTGTGTTTCAGCATTTTATTTGGAGAGGAAGTGTCTTCAACAGCACACTCATGAGTTTGCCATAGGTTAGATGATTGCACACTTTCCATCCCCCTTGACACGCACACAGACAGACAAACTCACCCCCCCCACACACACACACACACACACACACACACACACACATACACACACACAGTCTGGTCAATCCACAGACTGTTGACACCTCAGTCTTAATCATCACCTCTGTGTCAGGCTGACAAAATGTTCTGCTGTGATCTGCATCTGTCACACATTCATTGTGTTTAAATGCACTTAGGAAATCCTTTTATCCTCGGTTTACGGGATAAAACTAATGTCTTACACGTTGTGTGAATTGACACCTGGTTTCCTTAACAGGGTTAGGTGATTAAGAAAAACTCGACTTACAGATGTTGATCTCTGGTGGAGAAATCTAGTTATTTTTATCTGAAGTTGTTGGCTTTTTCTTGTACATCTGCATGTAAATTCAGAGAGCCTTAGAAGGTATTAAAGGGGATATTTCTGATAATTCCTCTACTCAAATAAAACACTTGCACATGCAAGTGATTGTGAACCACTACTGTAAAATGAAGAATCAAGTTTATTGCCAGGTACATTTACACATACAAGGAATTTGATTTGGTGTCTGCTGGTGCGAACATAAACAATCTAAGAAAACAAGTTATAAAAGTAGCTCGAAAATATAAAGATAATAAAAAGAAGTGTTTTTACGAAACTATTTAGAATTAAAAAGGAAAAAGCTGAAGACAAGTTCTGTATTTACACCAAATGTAAATACACAAAGAACCTTTAAAGCTAAAAAAAACTAAACACAAAAACACTTGACAATGAAAATATAGCAATGTATGGCAAACTACAGTGAATTGTATTTTAAAGTGGAGGGCTGTGCAGACATGAAGAATGTGCAAAATGCAATCAGAGCTGAGCATGAACATGGCTCACAGTATTCTGAAAGACATTACACATCATCCTATAATTTTATCCATTCTTAATGTGAAGAGTATGTTAACTTTGGAAACATGAATATGAAGGACATTTCAGGATATTGACATAGATTATTTATGTTCTAGGTCCTACGGCAGCAGAACAATATAATTAATTTCAGTCTATTTCGCACTAAGTTATTCCTATTTCAAAAGGTTTATAACTGTTGGACTTTGTTACGAAGATTAAAATCAGGGAATGTGCAGGCCGTGCAGGAAGTCTGGAATAAACATTTGGTCCTTGTATCCAAAATAACCAAATCCCAGATTGTTCTAGTTATCTGCTTTCTTCTGTGCATGTAAAAACAGTCACTGACTTGTCAGCACATTGACAATTTTGAGGTCAGGTTGACTCCAATTTCAATTTATTGACACAGAATTAATTTCATATAGGAATGAAGAGTTATTTTCAGCATTTATGAGCAAGGTTCTTATCTAGCACGTCTGTAAGAAAGGTCAACCATTGCGTTGAAACTAAGGAAAGATATCCCTTCGTAAGTTCTGTTCACCATCCGTTCAGGCTCCCACTAGAAATTGTTTTCAGTCAACAAGAGCAACATGGCTGTGAAGAATAGGGAGGGGGTTATTATTGAGAAAGAATTCCCAACAACACACCAAAATTGAAAGTACAATGAGATGGGAGCATGTGAATGCACCATTTTCGTGGTGAAGGTGCGCTTTCTATTTGCCAAGGTTTTGCCCCCCTTGTTCAATATTTTTGCTTCTGTTTTAGACTTTGATCAAAAACACAGACATGTGTTTACTGATGTGGTCAAGATATCAACTCCTAAAAATGTCAACAGTGCGACAATGCTTCACAACTTCATTTTTTTAAATCTTAGCTTCATATGCTCAGATCTCAAGTTTCATTTCCTAGCATGAAATACATCCCTGAATATCTGTTTGGATGTGTGATTGACAGGGTAAAACATCTACCATTGCACATTTGCAACCTCTTGTATGATGATGGTTTAACCAACGGAAATACTGATTGTTCGAGGATGTGGACAAAGGCAGTGTTGACAAGGATATTATGAAGAAAATCAATGGCGTAAATAAACAAAGTGATTTCAACAATGAACCTTGATGGGAATTGTTGACAGAAATTGATATCCAGAGACGTGTAATGTTGTTTTCTAAGCAAGAGAAGAGATGATTTATTCTAAAGTCAAACAACAGTTATTTACAGACAATACAATGTGCTTCCCAGCTTGGTACTCATGCTCCCTACTTGTAGAACAAGCCCCAAAGTTACAAGTTGGTGTTAACTGGTACCGTTGCGTCTATACCTTCCGCAATCTTAGGTATCTGTTTGTTCAGTTGTAGTAATGTTAACTGGTTGGCCAACCCACATGGTAGTTATACATCATAAGTGATGCCACACAGTTCAAAGCAGTGGTTTTCATTCCAAGGGATCTGTGTGTGAATGAAAAAGAGTGAGTATTAGTCCTCTGCACTACTTGTAATATCGTATAAATTTCTCTTGATGCAGCACTGGATTATTCCCTTTCTCCAATGTGGATATAAAATGTAGCTTTTGGGCTAGCCATTTGATTGCTACACTGATTATATCAGGTTCCTTACACGTATGGCCCTAAGCTTGTCTGACACTTCCTGCAGATTTTAATATGTCACGTTGAGTTCAATTCATGTTTTAACTGTTGTCAGCACTGTTAAGTGGGTTATGGTTGAGTCACAACACAAAGTGGCTATGAGATAACAAGTGGTGTAAGAATATACAATGCCTGTAGGTTTTTCCTAATAAAAGCCTCCAATATGTTTTGGAGTGAATTGAAAAATGTTCAATAACTCAACCCAGAGTTATCTGAAAATTCCATGTAATTATTGTTTGATTTCTTCCTCTTTTTACAATTATTGGAGTTTTAGAGTCATGTAGTCATATTTGATTATTAGGATTGGTAATATTGCATAATGCTTGACATTAATGTATGCATATGTGACATTGATTCATATTTCTTGCCCTCAAAATACTTATATTTGATGTGTAATTGGGCCTGTATTATCCCCATGGGCTATTTTGAGACCACTGTATTATGATACGTCACTGGGAGCGTATTACAGAAACACTTATTTGAAATCTTCTGCACTACAATCAAGATACCTTCTCATCTGAACCCCAATGTGCAGAATGGCCTCATCGAGTAGCGAAACATGGGAATTTCTCACAATTTCCACTATATGTCTTAAAGAAGGTCCAAAACCATCCCCCTGCAATGTTGTGAACCATTTACTGAGCCTTACTAATTAAAACATCAGGTAAGGACATTATGAGACCTTGCATGTGACCAAACCAATACCATTCAGATGCAGATCTATTATCCCATCTTGCCTCTTCAGCTGCAGCCTTCATATCAGTGTAGAATGAAGCAGTGCAGCACAGGAGGACAAAACGGCAGTAGAAAAGAAATAGAAATGATTAGAGTCATCAATACAGGTTGAAAAACATAAAGAGGGACCAAGGGCAGGAGAAAACTGTGGATATGTTTGTTCTGTTGTTACCCAGTGATGAGGTGCTCAAATGGAGTGTTTGTTGTGAGGAAATCAGTTCTATAGCTGTCGGCCCCACGGTTAGCAAGAATCTGGGAGACAAGGTGTGTGTGGATGGGATTGTGAGTCAAGGCCAATAAACACTCACACACCGACCCACACATTGTTTGTCTATTGAATGTCGTCACACAGTGGCAATGGTTTTTGTCTCTTCTCTCACGATACAGATATCTGTTCTATTCTCTTTGCTTTTTCCGTATATAACTCTTGTCCCCTGCAATGTGTGTTTGTGTTTGTGTGTGTGTGTGTGTGTGTGTGTGCCACTAGACTACTACGTTGACCACAGAGCAGCTGACGCCTCCTGGAAATGTACATGTACATATGAAATCAACAAGCATGCCTACTTATTATTTGGGTAAATTATGTAATTGAGAACATGCCTGTATATGTGTTTGGGTGATTGTATGGCTGAATGTGTGCAAGTGGAATATGGGTGGGAATGCTATGCTAAGAAAAACAGTGTTTAACAGACTGAAAAAGAAGAAGCGCAACATTATGTGACAGTACAAAAAGATGTGATAATATCTGTGAGAGCGGTGCACGGTGCGATGGCTCTCGGAGTGGTGCTTAGATATATGGGATGTGTATCCATGTCAAATCAGTTTAATCTATCAAAGACATGCTGTGTGGGTACCCAAACGCAAGTATGGTATGGTGGGTAAATTTGTCTCAATGTTATTTGTGTGAACAGAAAAATTATCTGTGTGTAAACGTGTGATTTGTAAATAATACCCCTTCAACAGTTGCATTAAAAAGATTGGCTGACTCCAAAAAAACTTTTGCAAATGTAAAACGGATCTGCAAATACCCAAAAATAATTCCACAATAAAAAATGATCTGTGAATACTATAATTCATTTACAAATAAACAAAAGGAATTTGTGAATATTTCTTTAGTATTTCAACTTTCAGTCAGGCATTTGTGATTCCATTGTTTACGAAAATGCATTTGTGGATGTCAATTCTCAGCAGTGACAGCAGCAGTCATTGAAAAAAATGTGTTTTTGCACTTTACATTATCACCCATGCTTGATTTAGATATTAACAATATACTGATCAAAGTCATTACATTTGTGGAAACATATAGTAAACACTTTTTCTGAGTTTTTGTTGCCTTCAATGAAACAAGGCTGGATATCAACTGTGCTTACCCCTTGGCTTCAGACTATCAGAAGGTCAAAAAGCTCTAGGTTCACTGTGTGGCAATGGTGGTCCTGCAAAAATGTATCTGACAATCCAGCCTACACTGAATGTACAATCTGCTGTGGAAAGGGTAATAGGGCAAAAGTAACAGTATCAGAAGAATGCTGAGTCAAACCATGTGGCGGTGAGACGTTTTCTTCGCAGGTCGGTTGAACGGCACCATTTACTTGTTAACCTGACTTCACAGTAATCCAACTGAATCCAACAGACTGCCCGTCTTCATTACATTCAGTAGTCATTTCCAAAGTGTGGATGTTCAAACAGAACTTCTCTCTCTCTCTCTATTTGTTGCCCCTGCTTACCTAGCACAAGCATTAGCTTCCTGTGTTCTCTACAGAAGAGCAGCAAATCATTCAGAATCTGATTCAATCTCTGGTTTACTAAAATACTGTTCACTCAGTGAGTTAAGCCTGAGAGAAGAAGCTAACATGTTAGCTAACATATTTCTTAAGCTAACATCAAGACGGAGATTTAGATAGTTCATCTGCACTCAGCACTATGTTAGCTTACCTTTTGTAGAAATGTTGGCATGCTACTTGCATGTTTCCATAGTTTATTTTGCTGTTTTGTTGCAGCTTGTTGACCTATTCCAAGTAGATTGTAGATGAATTTAGTCCAAAAATATGTTTCTTCCAAAAACCGGTACTGTCAGACAACTAAATTACAGATAACATTGACAGACAGAATATAATTGTATGCAAGATGCTTCTTATTAACAGGAATACTTAGTGTACATAAGAGCTTATCTGAAATGTACAGTGCCACTGCTGTTTCTCACATTAAATTGTTTCTGCTCATTTCCTTTGTAAGCTACCTAGTACAAAAACAGTGTACACTCTTTGCCCACTGAGCTGACTAACTGCTGCAACTGGGAGTTCATTGCCTTGCTCAAGGGCGAGTTGATAGCAGTGATTGAAAAGAGAATCCCATTTGCCTCCTCTTCACCTAGAATGTGTGATCTGATGTGTGAATAAACCAGCCTCTCTAGCCTCAAGGCTCCTCTACAACCTGGGAATCCGACAATGCAGATACACAAAATGTTTACAACGCCTGGACACTGCCTGTTCGGATGTGTGTGTGCTTCACAGGGGCATATGTACCCTCTACCCCCCATGCACTGAGTGATAATGAGAGGAAATGTACACAATGGAACCACTTTTTTTTCGCTGGATGCAGGGGGGAGAAGGGAAGATAACAGGATATAGGAAAAAAGAAGGTCTAGCAGGGAGAAGAAATAAAGAAGATGGTTTGACTTTAAGACCCAGAAAGAGTGATTGCATATTGACTTGATGAGAGAGAGGATGCATCATTATATAATTGTAAATCTCAGAAAGATAGGGTGTAATATGACTTACTCTCCTCCCACTGCTGCTTTGGTAATTTATCCCTCTCTCTTTCCATCCTTTTTCTATCTCCCTCTTTTACCCTGTCACCCATCAATCTTTTTCCAATTACCTGCTCTGTCTATCCACAAATCTATCATAATCATCTCCATGGTAACGGGTTGCATCCTCCATTGGCTTTGGCCTATTGTTCAATATAATTGCACGCCAAAAAGCAGTCTTTAGAAGAGGGAAGGGGATTCACAGAGCGACACAGATCAGGATATTGTTTCTGTGTTCAGCGACTAATGTCTCTCTGACGACTCTGAAGAGTTCACTTCAGAGGAGATAGTCTGCTTAATTTCAACCATGACGTCCATTCATCAGACATTTTATTAGCCATTGTGCGCAGATTGGCTTCATCGCAGGCTGATGAAACACCTCCTCCGCCTGTTACTGTCAATTATTGTGAAAATGAGAAAGTAGAATTGCCCGTACAAGGTCAGTGAAGAACAAAATCATAAGCAGTTGTTCGGGGAAAAAAAGAGTCAATGTTTGTATTTTATTTTATTGGGTTAGACATAATTGTAAGTTAATGAACAAATATGTTAAGAGAGCATCTGGTCTCTGTTTTCTCCACATAATTACCAAAGAACCCTATTTCACCTAAACCTAACCTAGCCTTTGGGGTAATATGATTAGTCTGCTGACATCAGCACCAAAATGATCTGTGTCCCCAGGAGATTTTATGCTTTTCTTTCTAAGTGGAAACAGTTAATGATAGTTCTACCAAAATTAAAGGATGGATTACAATCTTGTAGGTCTGTAAAATCTTTCCTTGGGTGCGCACAACACTGAAACTGTGTTTTGCGAGTCATTCTGCTCATAATGGAAAAAAGATTTCAATGATGGGAGACAAAAATCCTTACTGTATTCAAATGTAAGAGTTACAGTGTGTTGAATCTCATTACATTCTGAGAAACCTTTTGTAATAAATCACTTACATGTAAGAGAAGAAGGAGTCTGGTAAGGTTCAGTAAGGACGGATGAATGTCCACATGGTCACCTGACTTATCTTTTAACATGGACTTCATCTTTTAAGAAGGTAACCTTTAAATGTAACTTGACCACCACAGTGTATTTTTGTTGCGTGATAATTCACACACAAGTTGTCCCCGGGTAGCTATAGACCCAATCCACCCAACAGCCTTTACAAAATATCTGTATTTTTGTGGCCTCGTGAATTGTGCCTCCATTATATGGTTTTGAGCAGCCTTCCCTGCGTACTGTTCACAATACTCGGCAGCCCATGAGTTGGCAGAGTGGACGCCATTTTCCCACTATCATGGTTGTTACAAGTTATTATTTACTGTGTGTATGCCAGTAACCGTGTATGCTTTTTAAAGTTATTTCCTTCTTCATTACTTTGAAAGTCATTAACTTTCCTTGAAACCTTGAAAGTCATTAACATTCAGGTAAAGCTCCAGATGTATGAGATATTTACTCAAATTTCTTATGAACGAAGCATTGTTATGAGCTTTAATTTGGCGTTAGGCTACAAACCCTCTAAGTCCCTCTGTGGGAAACAGCCAAAGAACTGTGTGCTGCACCCATTCAAATGAATGTGTATTCTCTGACCTTAGGACCTGACCACTGACATGTATAGGACTCATAATGGTGTGAATTTAATTAGCAAAGCAGTAACTTTGTTATTCATGAAGAGGGATCGTTATGTGCTTTAATTTAAAATGCGTACATGTCTGTGAATCTACTCTCATGTCAGATGAAGAGGAGGTGTGATAAGTGAAGGTAATGTTCCTTTTAGAGCAATATGCAACAGGAGTATCACATGTATGTAATTATTACATTTAATGTAATTTTGTATTGTAAGGTTGAGTGATGTTTGGTTTATGTATGTTTTTCTTATTGTCACAAAGTTGTTAACATTGTGTAAGATGCTGGCTTTTCCATCACTGGTTTACACCCATTCATATAAATAATGAAGCACATTTTAATATTAGAGCAGATCTGGGAGCTGTAGCTAGCATGTCATGCTGATAGGAGAGTAGAGTGTTTTGTTATTGTGCAGGTTAGTGACGTGTAACATACTCCACCTCCCATCAATCTACTCACCCACTCCGCTTTCTCTCTCTCTCCCACCTTTCACTCTGCTGCTCTCTCTGCCTGCTCAGTGGTATCGAGTCACACAGAAATATCGCCTAATAGACAGGAAATTGAGTGATTGGACCTTTCAAAATAAAATATTCTCTTACCAGATGACATTTAACAACCTAATACCTTGACAAAATGGCAGGTGAAAGAAGAAGAATCAGAATAAGAGTCCACAGTATACATGTAGGATGATACAAAATGTATATATGTTTGTGAAATACTCACTATTAGGGAGTTACATATCCGGTGTACATTCTAAATTATGACTTAACATTTTTAATTTATATAAAACTATAAACAATGACTGCTTTTTTGGGGGGGAAAGTGTTACAAAATGAAATTATTACAATTAATGAAATAAATGTATCTGAAATAATTTAATCATTTAAAAGTGTTGACCAGGCTTTTGTTTTAGGGAAAAACTACTAAAAATAGTCATTTAATTTATGGGTCAAATATATTCTGTAATGTGGGGTAAATGATGCAAATGGGATGTATCCCATTTTTAAAATAGATCCTGAATTGGATATTTAAAGTTAAATAACACTGACAGGTTTATTGATCTACTTATATTCTAATAATATATTTGATATCAAGTTAATATTTGTAATGATATTGCAGAAACATAACCAACATTTGTAATGCATCAAAATGCTATGTTGTACATTCAATGATGAAGAAATATAATCAATGACAGCAGCATTGTGTGTGTAATTTAACAATAGTGAACTATACACCCTAAAATGATCCACGTGAGAAGTTTGAACCCTTTTAACAAGCACTTCTCTGTAAAAAGACCATTTTCAAATAGCATCTTTTATTTTGAAGGTTGTGATCGGAAGCCCTGCTTGAAATCCTGTCTGGTTTGACACCCGTTGCTCCGTGTGTGTGTGTGTGTGTGTGTGTGTGTGTGTGTGTGTGTGTGTGTGTGTGTGTGTGTGTGTGTGTGTGTGTGTGTGTGTGTGTGTGTGTGTGTGTGTGTGTGTGTTTTGTGTTGTGAGTGTGTGTACTCGGCTTCCTGCTGCTGCTCGGTGTCCGCACACCGTCAGTCTCTTCAGTGTTGATCGGCTCGCCATGGCGGAAGGACGCAGAGAACAGCCGCCCCATCCTCAACTCTCCTTACCACCGGCCAGCAAGCGACCCTGCCTGCGCCCTGCTCCCCGAGGTCCCGGTCCGGGGCCCGGGCATGGCAGCGGGTGGCCCAGCTCCCGGTATCGTTCCCCGGAGTCTCTTCTGGACTGCGCCGCGAAGGCAGTAGCGGAAAAGTGGGCCTTCGAGAGAGTAGAGGAGCGCTTCGAGCGGATCCCGGAGCCCGTCCAGCGCCGCATCGTCTACTGGTCTTTTCCCCGCAACGAAAAGGAGATATGCATGTACTCTTCGTTTCAGTGCCGAGTAGCCGGCGAGGAGGGTCCGTCGGCGGCTACCGGCGGGGCTGGGGGTGCTGGGTCCGGAGCTACAACCGCCGGCGGTGGCGGAGGATCTACCGGTACGACGGCTACTGTGGGGGCAGCCGGAGCTGTGGGAACGGGAGACGGACTGCCTTTCCGCCGGGGTATCAGGCTACTTGAGACCGGCTGTGTGGAAAACGTTTTACAAGTTGGTAAGTGGGAAATATCACAATAACCAATGCGAAGCTTTTTTGGCACAAACATTGTGGACCGTTTCCAAGTATCTGCTGCTGGATCTTTACTGGGGATGATTGATGGAAGTTTGCCCTGCTATGGTGGAAAGTATGCAAAGCGTCTATTTCCCCGCATATATAACCAATCATGGGTCTATGTGTTGGTTTGTAGTTTAGAAGGCATATGAGGTAACATTTGTTGTCAAATGTGGAGCTTTTATCGTCCTTTCCATGAAAGGGGAAGCGAGGATACGGTCGCTGCTAGCTTAGCCGACCAGCTGCTGTTAAAAATTAAAGGGCTTCCTATTGTGGCTTCTCATTACTCTGTGGCGCTGCGTCTTTGCCCAGTTTTGTGTTCAAGTCGAAACCTTGCTTTGCTGTGTGTAGGGGTTTTAAACAAATTCAGCCATGTTTCGGCAACTATAAGTACTTTTTCTCCCTCTCTGGGGCTCCTCTTCGACGGTCGGGGCTGACTGGAGCGGTATCCCCGGACGGGAGGCAGGGGGAGTCGCGGAGGAAGAGGTCTGACAGACGCGGATACAAAAGCGTTATAGCGTCGGGGCTTTATTTTTGTTCGTGCGAACTCTTCGTTGCTAAAGTCGTTTATTCTCAACCCGCCATCGGTTGAGGGTGGCTTAAGCAAGGAACAAAGGCGGTTATTGGGTCTCTTATTATGATTAATCCAACGATAATCCGAAAAAATCCCCCCACAGTTTTTTTTTGTTTATTTGCCGTTGCTGTTCCGACTGGACAAAGAGCACTGTCGCCACCAACGTGGAAAATACATGCTGGGAGGGATTGTATTAGTTTTAATATTAAAGTTAAACCCTAAGTAACGTTGTGCAACGTCAAACTGCCTTTTATCAGTGCGTTCGCCCGCAGCCTCTCAGTCGCTTGCTACACAAAAGGCTTCCAGTTGAAATGATCGATAAGCGTCTCGCATTTCCTGCGCTGCAGAGAGGCTGTTTCCAAACAAAGGGCCATTCCGCAAAGCTCCATCCCCACTCACACTCTCATTAGCTTCATACCCCCGGCTCTACGCAGCCACAATGTGAGCTCAGACAACAGGGAAATTGATGAGATGTAACCCATAGATTGTACAAAGACAAACAGCCTTTTATGGATACCGGGAGGATTTTTCTTTGGCCATATGGTGTGAGAGCCACTGGAGCTTGTCTGGGGTTTCATGTTGCTCCAAGGTATCTGGGGGGAGAACTGCAAACTGTGGCTGCTGCTTTTCTCTCTCTCACTGCTGTATCTAATTGCATCTTATATAGACTCATCGATTGCACCCCATAATTAAATGAAATGGAATAACTGTGAATATGAAAGTCAGAGTTGCTCTCAGTGAGATTAGTTGATACGTTTTGAGAGTCTTTCTGTGTGAGTTGACATATAAGTTATTGAAGCCAGATTTGGTTTGGTTTTAGTTCTGTGGATTGCCTCAAGGCTTGTATGCCTGGATTGTTTGTTAACCATAACTTTGAAGTGCTGACCTACTTTTAACACTTCCTGTAACTACTAACACACCAACCTGGTATTTGCACATAGATGAAGCAGAACTAGAGGATTAATTATCGTGTGCTTATGTACAGAATTTCATTTAAAATAATGTTTGTAGTAAATAATGGCTAAATGTAAGTTTTAAAAACAAACATTTATTATAATTAAAAACTGTAAACTTTCAAAACAAGTCATGCACCCCTAAGCACTCCCAGTCGTACCTGCCTCACTGGCAAATCGCGACAATCTCCCTCAAGGTCAGTCATAACAGGCAGGCACATGGTTTTGTCTTTCTGTCAACAAAACATAAGACAGGTTAAATAGCTGTGAGACATCAAGATAAGATTTGGCTTGTTCTTCACTGTGCACACCATGGGAACCAGTCACTGGTGGAAGGTTTACTGACTGACTTAACAAGCAGAACAATTGTTTTGTTCACAGCTGGATTTAGAAAGGTTGGGCAATCGAGCATGCTCACCTCACACACAATGCACTCATTACGGATCGTGTTACACACCTGTAATAGACAGTCTTAAGATGGCTTTTCCCTGACATGGCATAATATAATCGGCACTTAAAATAGTGGCTATGCTTGTTTTTTGGAAAGTGAGATGGTTGGCCTCATGTACTCTGTAATAGGAACTTGCTGGGGAGTGATTAGGAATGAGACAAGGCTGCGTGCTGACACATGAATGTGCATGCTTTAAAATAGGGCATCTTAGGAAACTGTAGTCTGGAAAAACTTGAACTTTTGAGCCACATGCATGTCAACTGTATAGATTGAGCTGCAAGCTACATCCATTAGGGGTGAGAAGGGTCAGTTTCTCCCAATTCAATTTTGATATCTGGGGTCACAAATCAAAATCAACTCTCAATTTAAAAAAACTATTTTAGATTCAGTATAGGGTGGATACTTTTTAGGATCACAACGTGTGTATAGGATTATGAAGGATTTATAGCTTATTTTAAAAAGTTATCTCAGCTATTTGCAATTATTTGAACACACAGAGACAAACAAAAGCTTAAATTAATTTATGTAAAAGTTCACAAATGAACACTTTTTAAATTAAAGTTGCCATCAAGAACTTCAAGGATAAAAACTGAAAGACATACAACAAGAAATAGCTGCCGTTTACATAAATAAAATGATATCAGTCTCAAGATAAGTTGGGTGATACAGCTCTCTCGTCTGTGTTTGTGACTGTAGGGGAGCTCAAGCTGCTGTTTACCACTCGTTTCCGAAATATTTAAGGACATCCACCAAGCACACAGCCAGAAACACTGAACACATTGAAGCAATGAGCTCACAAGCTAAACTATCTTTAAATATAGTTTATTATTCCTTACAGCTATCACAAGCAGAGCAGGAGATCTTATTTCTATGAATTCATCGCTTTTTAGAATTGCTTTTGTCCCTGTTGCTTGGAATCGGTGTGCCTAAGAGCCTAGTCTGGAACTGCGTTTGTTTTTTCAGGTAATTACTAATGGGATCTGGTGCTAGGGACGGGGGAGGGGGCCTGTGATCTACCTTTCTACTGTGCAGGACTTGAGTGTCCAGGTCACAGAAAGTTTAAAACCAGACTAGGAGTGTGTGAGAAGAGCAGCACTACTGGCCCAATAAAAGTACAAGCAAAACAACATCTCATTTAAATAATAAGACCGGAGGATGAATGATGAATAACACATTTTTTTATATTTTCAAGAGATGCTTGTTTGCTGCTGGCTTAAAAGTCTTTTAAGTGAAAAAAAAGTTCTCCAAAAGCGGATTATAATGAAATGGTTTCGGGTTATTTCTATAGGAATTGATGATGTTTACCATACAAGACATCTGTGTACACGCATCAACGATTAAATAATGAGTACTGGTACGTCCCTCAGATGCCCTCCACCCCAGTACATTAGAGGCCTTTGTCTGTCAGCCTCTTTTAACCGTGACACTGAAGGATTGAAGAGACGTGAGCTCATCAACAACTCATCGGCCCATGTGCTCATAATAAACTAGTCCTCGCTCCAAGTCATAATTAGAATAATCAAAGCTAAGCGTGCTTGTATTTGTAAACCCCCCCTTTTTGGCGGCACATACACACACATGTGCGCCCAGGAGCCCCCTTGCCAGGGCCTTATAAAGTCCTCAGAGAGCGGGAGGAAGGGATGGAAGAGGGGAGGGGGTTCTTAAGCTTTGAGTCAAGCTTTGGGATTATTGGGTCATGCTTTGTTACCCAGCTGTAGAAAAACCCCTTGTTCACAGAAAGGGGGGGCTAGGGAAGGGGGTCTGCCTGTGTATGTGTGTGTGCACGTCCCTGTCTACGCAACGTTACATAAAGCTGTAATGGGTCCCTGACGCCTTTTGAAGCACTGGTGACTCTGACAAAGCGAGGCAGCAAAATTGAACAGGATTAAACTATGGGAGAGTCAGTCAGTGGGCTGGAAACACTGGGGGGCTTGTTAACTCCAAATATTTCAGGTCCTGAAATGTAAAAAATCTCCTAAACGTGGTGGCACTTACCTTTAAGGGCGTCAGTTTGGCACCTGTAACTTAAGTCTTGACAACGCAATATTTGATCACATTCAAAAAGGAGTTGCCAACTTCATATTTTATTTAAACAGAGCTCCTGTAGCTAGTATTCCATAATAGTGGCTTCCTTCAAATACAATGAAGGGGTTCTGCCAAAACAAATTGCACTAGCATCCATTTCTTTTGAGTAACTGCCTGAAATGGAAGTTCATTTACAGTTGGTAATTAAAATGGATGAACATGTATAGTTGTACATTTCCCCAGTGAAGGAATTTTAAAGAGCCCAACCAAATCCTTTTATTTAATATTTACTAGGATCCAGCGCACATTTTCTTACGGGAACAATGAAAGTATATTGCATTTGCTACTATTGGTAATTTGCTATGATGTAAAACAAAGAAAAGCAACAAATTCAAAAAGCTTTAATTAATTAAGTAGCAGAGTTGTGGGCAATTACTAATTTTAGGACTTCATCTACTACACACACCAAAAAGGCACATTTTGGGGAATGCATGAGTAAGTTTTCCCAACATTCAAAATTGAATTATGTAAAAGAGCAACTGTAGTATTTTATTTCCTATCACCTTTTTGAGTGGAGTTCTTTGAGGTTCTGCTTGTTATCACTGTATTAAGTCAGTGTCAGCTCATGTATCATTTTCAGTTTTCAGTGTGTGGAGGGAGGTGTTGGCGGTTATTCTTGCCAGTAATTCCTCAGATGTAATTTACTCGCAGAATGTCCGCGGGGTTCCTTGTTGTGAAAAAAGCTTGTGATCCTCTGGTGTAAATCCACTCTTTGGTTGCTCAAGAGTGTTGCGATTAAAGACAGAAGGAGTGCGGTGAGCTCACCCCCGCTTGCCTCATCTGCAATCTCTCTTCCTGACTCAACTCTCAGGACCAAGTCCACTGACACAGCTTTCCTTTCCTATTTCTCCATCTGCCATTCAATCAAAGTAAACCTATACAGCATGTGACTCTGTCTTTAATGTTCGTCACACGCTCCCCATTTCTGTAACTTACATCAGTAAAAGTCTTCTCACACTTTAATCATATTCTGTCTGTAGACTCCCGCATAGTAAAGGACTGTTACTCGGCCAAGGCAAGATCTTTACTTACCCCCCTGCCGTCTCCTCTGCTTTTGATGCGGGAGGCTGCTGCTGGTTGAGGAAGTGTTGGTGGTTTTGACAGGAGGACTGGGGGAAGCTGGAAAGAGTCAGTCATGACTTTTGAGTGAGAAAGAGGTCAGACAGTTGACAGCATACGCGCCTCTGCAGTGTTTCCACTGTGTCGGGATGTTAGCTCATGCCCTTCTGGGTAATCATGAGTAACTTCACAGAGAACAGATTCCTGTGTGACTGCTGATCGTGTGAGTACAGGCGGACATAATTCACATACTGTAAGTATTGAAGGGTTTGATCGATCCTGTTCACTGCTTTTCTCTTGTTCTAGTTTCTCAGTTTAGAGGAATGAGTGCTAAAACGGGTAATGAGTTAGCATTTGTGTACTTTCAGTTCCCTCGTTCGATCAATGCGATTTTTGAACTGGTTAGATTCCAAAAATAAGTTTTGTGCTTAATAATAGATTTTAACATTATTTTCTATTAAATCAAATAAGCCAGTTAATACCACAATTTTAACGTTTTATGTTTCCTAAAAAGGCGATCTTGTCTCATGTCTCATGGTGGTGTAGTTAGTTTATAGCGTGCCCTCAGCTTTTCAGTTCTGGCAATACCGTGGTGTCAGCGAACATTAACTTAAGCTTATGTTTGCAACAGATCCCCTTTATATGCAATAATCCAAAATCCAATAGAAACATCTGGTAAAAATGTTCTTAAAGGAAGTAGTGTAATACTAACTTCCAGGTTGGATTTGTATGAATGCTCATAATACCAATGTTTTACTTCCCCATTTTAGGCTTTTTTATTCAAACCGTTGCCCTTGTTTAGATTTAATTGCAGATTTAAATTAAAAACATTGCTGCACTTTTGCTTCAAGTCATGTTTCATTTACACAGATTCCTTAATGTTAATTTGGTATGCTTTCTGTATGTTATATATTCTTAGACCTTGATTATACCAGTGTTATTTATTATTGTGTCTGGCTGTATGTCTTAAAAGGCCTTTGTGAATTTGCATAGTAAAGTGCTCTATATTATTGAAATGTTCATCATTACTTTGATTTTCAGAAATGATACATTTTCAACTTGTAAGTGCTTTAACCTTAAACGCTGCGGTTATTGAAGCTGGATGCTTGAAAATTAATTTGCAGGACCGCATCTCCTTTTTTCTCCTTAAGTGCATTTCTTCTTGTATATCTATTTATCCATGTATATTCACAGCAGAGCCCATTCTGAACCACAACTCAAGCCACTTAACACACATAAACACACAAACACTCACACAGTCTATTCTCAACCCTTTCCCCAGCGCGCAAAGCAGACAGACAATATTTAATCAGTGTAATTAATTCAATGCCTGCCACACTCGAAAAGAGAAGATCGGTAAAACAAATCGTCCCCGCTCTCTTATTAGCTCTGGGAAAGGCTTGTGAAAGATGAGGCCATTAGGAAGTTGCTCTGTTGTTGTATTCATCAAAGAAACAGGCACCTATCAGCACATGTTGGAGTGCGCATGAGGGCTGATTATCTAAAATCATTCATCTGAGGTTGTAGTTTGAGGACTTCATCCGGCAGACACTAAGGCGACCATTTTTACGTTCCTCATGACTAACGAAAAAGCATGATGAAGGAACAGGAAATCCACACACCTTTTCTTCTGAGTTTTCATTGATTTACACCAAGTTCTGATATGTATGCAGTGGCACAGTCCGTGGGAACTTTGAGTCCTCGAGCAAAGTACGTGGAGTTGACTGATAATACATACCTGGGTTAAACTGGCTTCATCTATGCGTAGTGCTGTGTACGTGTGTTACGATTGAAAATCAAGTGGATTTGAAATCTTACATTTTCATGTTTTGAGATTCTTAACCATTATGCTGTACATGATCTGACATTAAGGCAACACATCAAAGCGAAAGTCATAACATCAAATGAATAAAAGTTTGGAATTGTTCCACCAGCCTAGAGCAACTTCACTTAACCCAGCAATCCATGCAACAAAACATAGACTTCCAATAACCTTTATACAACATATAGCCTATGCTAAACTTTTACGGTAAATAGCATCACTTTATTGCCAAAGAAAATGTCTTCTGGGACGTTTCAACGATTCTCAGAAGAGCAATTTGGACAGGTTTCATTGTATGGCCTTATGTATGGATACTATCAGAACGGTTACTGATACCAATACAAAGTACCATTGGATTAAAGTAAAAGCGCTTGGATTGTAACTTCAAAGACAACAAAATACTACCCACACAGCAGTCCCACCTGTAAAATAAATCACATTTATTTTCTTGCTGTTGGCTTTAGTATTTCCAGCAATGTCCCCATTTTTCTCCCTCCCTGTGTTTATTTCCCTTATGTGCTTTCTGTTTAACGCTGGCCTCAGGTCTTTCAGCCACGGTTTTGCTGTGATTTCCAACGATGCCATTTCCACCGCAGATTTGTTTGCTGAACAGAGCAAAAAAAAAGACATTCTTTGCCTTTGGTACTGTTTTCTCAGCCCCTTCCCTCCTTTCTTACAGTTGTCAGCACAACATGTGTGTATGGAGGAGGTGTGTATGTCCACATGTGATGAGATAAAAACACAGAAAACCCATTTTTTACTACTCCTGTCCTGTTTTTATAACCCCCCGGTCTGTTTGTCGGTGTGTGTCTACCACCTTTAGTGCTTTTACCTTGGGTGGTGGGTGTGCAATTATCAGCCGCTATCAATGGTGGCCTTGTCCTTTTAGCTTTTGAAGCTGACAGCCTGCTGTATTCAGTTATTGCACTGTTCCACACCTGGCCTTTTTTGTGTGTGTGTGTGTGTGTGTGTGTGTGTGTGTGTGTGTGTGTGTGTGTGTGTGTGTGTGTGTGTGTGTGTGTGTGTGTGTGTGTGTGTGTGTGTGTGTGTGTGTGTGTGTGTGTGTGTGTGTGTGTGTGTGTGTGTGTGTGTGTGTGTGCGCGTGTGTGTGCGCGTGCGTGCGCGCGTGCGTGCGCGTGTGTGTGTGCGCGTGTGTGTGCGCGTGTGCGTGCACGCGCAAGTGTGTTTACCATGGTTGTTGTACACATTTGGCTCCTGCCCATGTCTTAGTGAGAGGCTGGACTTGAAAGAGAAGGCTGCGGCTCGCTGGCTGGACCATTATGTCCTCGTTTGGTTGTAATTGCCTAACAAATGTTCGGGAGAAAGAACAGAAAATGGACCAACATGGACGGGAAGGGGGTATTTGAAATGCAAAACAGACCCAAATTAAACTCTGCCTTGTGTTCAGTTTGTCAGCATGGGAATTCTATGGCTGGATTGAAATATTATATGCCAGGCTACTTAATCTTGTAACTCATCCCATGAGAGATTAAGTGACGCATTTCCAAACAAATAAAAGCAAGGCCTCTGGCACGAGAGAAGGGGAAATCCAGGATGATTTAAGTGGGGGAGGAAAGCAGTGACAGGTAACATTGTTGGAAATAAAACTAAAGGTAAATCTCTCGAGGGTAGACCTATTTGTGGAGGATGTGACTTCTTCTTTATTTGGACCCTTCACAGTCACATGAAAGACGAAAAAGTTCCTCAAGGCCTCAAAATTCTTGCGAATAGTTTTATTCTTACCCCAAATTAAAACTTTAAACCTGTCTTGGTTTTATGACCCCAGACTCTTTTCCCTTCCTCTTTGTTTCACTTGTTGAAGGGAAAAAGGCAGCATAACTCTCTTCATCACTACGGTGCTATTGATTACTTGATGGTTGGATAGAACTCATTCAGGCAGAACTCTCGTTCACGTCGTACGTCCAGATGTTTATAGGTATTCTATCCTCTCTTGTTTTCATTCGCTTCAGGCAATTTTCAAAGATTCCAAAAACCTAAGGTGTATTATGGAGAAATTGCTCAATTTTTCAGACAGAAAAAAGCAGCATACGGGGCCAGTAAACATTAAACCTTTTTCTTTAGAGTAATAGACTTAAATCCAAGCTAATTTCCTTAAGCAAAATATATGGTAATTTCTTCTTTCTTTCTGCCGTACACGCTTTCAGTCTTTCTTTCTTTGTCTGCTTAAAGAGCAGACGCACAGACTAAACCATAACAATGAAACAATTGGGAATTCTGAGCCAATTAGATTACATTTGACCTTTTACACTGCGTATGATCCTCTGCCGTCAGTTCCTGGGGTCCATCTGCGTTGCAACTATAAGTTGAAGCCGTTTTGGGGATGCACTGCGGGCCTTGTGTCAAAGACGTACACAAAACACAGTATGGAAGGGAATGGAAAGAATCTAACGTAATGTGATTATCTTTTTTTTCCTTCAAGTTCCACATGTGCAGCATATTGAGCACAGCACTCCAGCTCGGTTCCCATAATACCCTGCTTTGTGTTAGCCACTCTTATGCTTTCCATCTTTCCTTTGAACGCAGGAAATAGGGTGCTTTATTGTGTTGCCCATCTCCACTTGCAATGGGCAGTTGTAGATCATAGATATCAGGCAGAGATAGTCATCAATCTTTTTCTTCACTCTTCTTTTGAACACACACACACATACAGTTGTGTATCGCAGTGAGTGCCTTTATCCTATGTGCTTTCCCGATCCCAGCAGCACTCAAAGCCCCCTCATAACAGTGCTATTACTGCCAACGAGACATGCGAGGGCCCATAGGAGTCCATTGTGTGCGAGACAACCCTTATAGTTGGATTACAAAACTATTTCCATACATTTGGTCGACTTTGATCTGAGGAAATGGAAATCAACAGCCGTCCTTAAACTTTAGCATGTGCTTGCAGATGTGCTTTGTCTTTGGAAGCTCTTCAAACTGTTTTGGTATTTAACAGATAATATGCCATCCATCAGCATGACCTTTTCGAATCATTTCAACTTTTCTGATTGCTAACGTTTGCCTCTCCCTGGTCATCTTGTGCTTTTCATCGCTGTCATCCTCTCCCCTAAATGTGTGGATAAGGTTTTTAAAGGAAGCACTTAGTGCTTAAACTACTTATAATTATATCACTTAGAGACCAAGTCCCTTATTATGGTGATTCAGACTGTCAGTGTGCATTAGCAAATGGGCCAGGGCCTCCTGTGTGGCTGAATTATTCTGAGTTGTGCGCTGTGTGAATCTAAAACATGACCAGCAGTAACCCCCCAAAGGTCCTAAAAAAGTCTCAACCACTCCCATTTCCCTTTGTGCGAGTAGTCTGTGCCACTTTATCAGGCTGACATTATAGCTATGTTAACATACAGCTGCAACGCTTCAAACAGCTTATGGGATTAAAATATAATAAAACCTCAAAAAAGACTTATAAAGTAATTTATTTATCTGATTGTACTCATAAAAATGATGGTCAAAGGGTCAACACGTATCCATTAAAACATTTTAAAGACTTGAAAATAATTGTCTTTCTGTAAATAATCAATTACATTTCCTTCTATGGAGCGACTACCCCCTAAAACCAAAAAATATTGCAACTATCTCAACATAGGCATTCAAAACGTGTTAGCAAGCTTTGTTACACCTTTATCAGAAACGTAAGCATGTCTTTGGAAATTCGTAAACATTTAAATCCAATAAAGCCTTTTGGTCTTACTTTGTGTTGGTTGCAAATTCCTTTACCTGCTAAATGCACCTGCTATGAGAGACGGATCTGTTTCGGTGTGACATTAAGTTATTTTTATTATCTTTTCATGCTAACCTTTAGTTTCCCTCCAAACACATTGCCCTATGAAAGTGAAATTCAATCCCACGTAAAATAACGTACTTTACATTTTGTTTAAATAAATAGGGCTTGTATGTTCAACAAGCATCACCCCCTTTATTAAAATCCTGAGAAAGTGTTAGGCTTTTGGATGCTGCTTTATTGTTGGCCTTTTCCTCTACGAACAAACCAGGCTGCTCACTGTTAGGACAGATACATAATTGTATCAGGCCGGGGTGGAAAAGCTGCCTCCTCACTTGTTAATTAAATGCTGGGTTAATACAAGTCACCTTTTTTTTTTTTTTTACCTTAGTACATTATTCTGCTTTATTTCCACGATATCCCCTCCTTCTTTCTCTGCCTGTCGTCCTACCTCCCTCTCCTCTTTATCTCCCTGCCTTCTAATAACAGCACTCTGTGTGGGTTTCTTTAGTGGAAGGCCTGCCACGGCCCATTAGGCTGCAGTCTCACTCACAAATGAATGGTGAGACTGACTGCAGAGAGAGAGGAGGTGGAGACAGGAGGAGAGGTAGAGAAAAAGGGCTGGGGTTATGGAATGGGGAGAAGTGGGGTGTAAAGGAAGGAGGAATGGAGGGGGAAACAGGGGGGAGAGTGAGGGGAGGTGTGAAGCAAGGAAGGAGGGAGGAAGAGGTGAGCTAAAAGGCAAATGTAGAAGTATATAACCAACCTGTCACCTCTGGCTCTCCCTTCCCCCACACACGCACACAAACACACACACAGTGCGCAGTCACAAAAAAAGCCAAAGGGGTGGGTGGGACCTCATTAGGCTCTCAGCAGTCCATCACACACAGTAAGAGAGAGAAAGAGAGAGGGAGAGAGACTACTGAGCTCTATGGTGGGGGATGGGGATGCCCTGAGAAAAGAAGGGAGCATAGGGAGGAACAAAATTAAATTGATAGGAGCAGTCAAGTGCAGACACACACACACACACACACACGCACAGAGGACAGATGAGGACAAGCTCCTACCCCCCCCCCCCACACACACATACACACACACATACACAGCTCCTGCAACATGATTAATGTGGTCAACAGCCGTTAGCATCAGTCTGGTCGAGACCTCTCACCCTTTAAACACGCACGTGCACACACACACACACACACACACACACACACACACACACACACACACACACACACACACACACACACACACATACACATACATAATGTTGCCCTCGCCCTCTTTACATGTCCTTATGCCCTTTTTTGGCTCGTCTATTCACACCCCCTCCCCAAAGGACCATCTCTTCCCTCCTCGCACCCAAACAAAGATGGAGGGACAACAGACAGACGCTGGTGGTTTTTTTTCTTTGTCCAACAAAATATTATATTAAATAAATATAACTTTTTTTAATATGTCAGAGTAGCAAAAGCAAAGGTGTATTAAAAGCACTGATGATGACTGCATTCCATAATAACGATTTCAAACAATCTAGCAAGTTTTCAAAAATAATCCCCATCCGTACTAATGCGCCTGAAAACATACATCACATGACTTGCACCTCCATGCTCTTGCTGGTGTAAACAGGAAGCAGATTGTCAATACAACTGCACAATTGTTGCAACGCTTGAATAATAGCTTGCCTCCTGAGCATGTAGTACATCAGCTACCCATTCATTTAATTTTCCATGTTGAATTACCACTAACACTCGAGGCTGATGTAATTTGTTCTATTTTGGAAAAGGGTCACTTAATAGGGGGGGCAACAAATCTGGGAAGAACATGTTGTGACTAGTTAGACCTAATTAGTAAGAAAACATCGTTGGATCCGTTATATTTCACAAAAAAAAATCAAGATTTGCTCTCGACAAAACTAAAACAAAATTCCGGTTGCACTGAAACCATGTCTCACAGCGTTTCCAGAATGCGTAAACGTTAACATAAAAAGTAATGCGTTTTCAAATGATAACATTTTAGGGCCCATCTAACCTGAGCCATAACTTTGTCATACATTTCTCTTGTGTCTTTTCTGCTTTGACATGACAGAATATCTGCTTTAAAAAAGGTGGTTTCTAAAAAATATATTTCCTACTGTTGAAAGAGTTCGCATTTTTGACAGAGATGTTGTCCAGCCGCTCGTCAGAGAGAAGTAAAAGTACTGCTATATTACATTTGTACAATTGGTAGAAACTCCAAAGCTGAGAGAAAGTAGGGTGACTGACCTAAAAAAGCATTTGTGTATCATTGTTAGGGGAATTGTCTCCATAGAACTTCCTGTAATTCACAATGTTCTTGCCAGTTCCTGGACTCAACAATATACTGAGTACACATTAGCAGACAGACAGAATCACCGCTGTGTACAGCTGTAAATAAATGTCCACAGATAACATAATGAACAAATGGATCCTGGGTAAGAACCCTCTTGCTAATGCAGCGGTTTGAAACATTACCTTTGTAAGATGGCCTGAAGATGTTTGAACCCAAACCACTTAAACTGTCAGTTCAGATGAGGCCAGTAAACTGTCCATCAATGGAAGCACGTAATAGGTTACTAAATGTCCACTTTAAGGCTGTGAATTATTTCTTGTGTGTGTGTGTGTGTGTGTGTGTGTGTGTGTGTGTGTGTGTGTGTGTGTGTGTGTGTGTGTGTGTGTGTGTGTGTGTGTGTGTGTGTGTGTGTGTGTGTGTGTGTGTGTGTGTGTGTGTGTGTGTGTGTGTGTGTGTGTGTGTGTGTGTGTGTGTGTGTGTGTGTGTGTGTGTGTGTGTGTGTGTGTGTGTGTGTGTGTGTGTTGGGCATATATCAGTGAATTCAGGGTTTCTAGTAGATGTCATGCTTTAACAGGATTAGATGCCTTCTCTACTGCCTTACATCACAGGACCATTGTTGTGTGTGTGTGTGTGTGTGTGTGTGTGCTCAATTGGTGAACATCTGTCTCTAGGGGTCTTTCGCTCGCCCGTAAACCAATGGGGAAGATGCGTTTTAATATATTTGTTTTTGGTTTTCCTTTCTATCTTTGACTTTTCCCCTTCTTTAACACTCTGTTCTTTTCTTTATCAAACACACCATGTTTGATCTGGTTTTTTCAGTTTTAAATTCAAATTTTCACCCAGTTAAATTTTGCCCCAAAAAAGAGAGCATGTGACACTCTAAGCACTTTTTCTGCCATGGCAGCAGAATGGAAATCTTTGTGTCCATATACTGTGTGTGTATATGTGTGTGAAAACCAGTGTTCAAAGTGTTTGGAGTTATCAGTGGGATGAAACGCCACTGCTGTGACAATGGGATTAAAGCTGTGCTTATAAAAGAAGCAATTAAATGATATCTTATCTCATCTGCTTCTAACACCAAAAGCCACTTTCATATTTTCAAGTTTTCCTCCTTTACTCTAGGGGCATCTGCAGGTTCCCGGAAGACACTGTTGATTGGTAGATGGACAGACTGTTCTTCAGTCTGATTGGTTAGCTTGTTTGGCTCAACGTGATTCGATTGCGCATTACAAGTTTTTCTTAGCTTATGAACAATTTCTTGAAAGTAAATGCATTTTGCAGCACTTGTGTTGCTATAACATAATAATTTATTTTAATTGAGAGTTGAATGCTGGGAAATATATAGTCAATACATAGACATGAGTACAGAACACCAAAGATAAAACCCCAGCCTACAAGATAAGACATGGTTATGACTTGTTTTGTCCTTAATGGTCAAGCTTTTTCCGATGGTGATGCAACAGATCACAGCTGATTGTATGGCTTTTATCTGCGTTTATTCCGCAGAAAACAAACAATACTCCTCACTCTCTTTTCTCCTTCTCCATGAAAAAAGGCTATTATGGCTATAAAAGAAATCATCCCCGGCCATTTTTATTTAATCGTCTTTCATGTCTTCATTCAGAATGGTCGATTGGGACAAGCACAGAGGTTTAGCAGTAAAATCTGAAGAGGGTTTGTCAAGATAATTCTCTCCAATTGGAGTTTCTTCTTTCTGTCGTAGTGAGAGCCAGAGCTGCTACTCACCCTTGACATGGGCTCTTTATACTCTGTCAGCTCTTTCCCACCTTTCCTGCTTCTGTCCATCGTGGAATGTGGCTAGCATTCCCAGTATGATGATGGCTGACTGAGCGAGAAACGTGCCATCATCCAACTTTTTTAAATTAAAGAAGATTAAATCCAGGAATAAGTTTAGGTTAGGTAGTGCATCCTTTTAAAAAGAGGCAAACTCCTTATAGGTATATTCAAAGACATATTGGAGAGAATTTTCCATCAGACTGAATGTGATGACTGAGCCAAGTGGAGTTGCAGAAGCCGCTTTTATCCAGCAGCTGACTGCAGTCTGTTCTCAGTCGCAGCGTCTCTCGGGGGCCATGCAGATTGTGTTTCACTGACCTGAGCTGGCTGCTCTTCAGCCGATAGGCTTTTGGTGAAAGAAGTTACTAAATCTAATTTGACTCCAGCTGTCGTACCTTTTTTGAATCTTTTGTTTCCAAAGCATGGTAGTTCTGACTTGTATACCGTTCCTTTACAAATGTGGCAAGCTATATTCATTCATCAGTCTTGTACTTGTCATCATTTATTGATAGTCATCTATTTTTTGTAATGCCAACAGAAAAGATGCTATGCTGATTCATATATTTTAAAGTAGAAAGTGACAGATTGTTATCATCAAAATATTGATCTTTAAAAACCTAAAACTAGATATTTCCAATCTTTTTGGGATACATGAATGCAGTTTGGTTGATTTTTCTATATAACCTTACATAGCGGCTGTTTTGGTACAGCAGGCGGTTCCCTTGGTTTTGGGGTCATGTGACTGAAAACAACAGTAACAGATGCATGTTCACATTCAGGACAGTTAGCTGCATCCCCTGTGGCTGCCACACAATCCAGATATCAGCTCATGCACCGAGCACACAGCACACTACTGGGTGGATTTGATACAGTCTGAAAACTGTTCCTATGTAGTCTAAACTAACAGTATTTATCCACAAGCACACTGCATATACTGGCTGACCCTTTCCTACATCCCTAGGGGGGTTCCCATGCTATTTAACCACTGCTTTTGTTGCAGAGGTCTATAGCCCAGCCTGGCACACCTTTTTTACTTACAAAGCCCATTTCAGTTGGAAGCCAGTGGTTACTGAGGCCTGGGGTCACTGGGTCTGTGTGTCTCATAGTGGGAAAACCAAAAGACTATTATCAGACCTTTCTCAATTGTCCAGTTCCTGCTCTTTTATTCCCAATTTCCCTCCCTCTCTCCAACTTCTAAACTAATTCCAGTCAAAGCACCCTTTAGCTTAGCCTGTGGCAGTGTCCAGCTTGTCTCCCCCTCACAGCAAAGGTTTTTACTGTTGCCTGAATGCATGTGAATCAACAAATAGGTATATAAAAAAAAAACACTGTGGCCTTTTGAAATAGGTTTGCTATGCAGGCTAGTGAGGAGAACCTTTGGTAGTCTGACTCCTCGTATTGGATCTCCGGGGTGAAACCAAGCACTGGTTTTAGTGTGTTTCCAGGTTAGCAATTCAGTAGGCTCAATAGACGGCAGCACAATGGTAGCCGACTGCAGAGGAGAATGCTGGAGAATGCTTCTGATATCAAACACCACAAAGTCAGTAAAGGAAAGAGTCATGTTTTTTCCAAAGGCCAAATAGGGCATGCTGGGACCAGCTCTAAATGCTGCTGGCTCTAAGTAAAAACCTGCTTATTTATTATTATGGGACGATACCTGTTCTGTGGGAACAAGATACTAAAATCCGTCTGACTTCATTTAGAATCCCGTTAATGGCGTCAAGGCTTCGGAAATCCTGAGGCGCAGCAATCAAGGCTAAAGGGCAAAGGGTGACATCATCAGGATGAAGTCGGAAGAATCCCAATTAGAAAACTCTTAATAAACTGAAACAAATATTTTGAGTCTGATTGCTTGTATGCGATTGTTCCAACTTTTTGTAGACTCATTCAGAACTTTACCACTTTAATAATTTCACAGTAATCAGATTAACAACAACAATCAACATTGGGAATTGTTATGGAAATGCCTTTGATGGATTAGTTTCTTAATCCCATGATCTGCATTAACATAACCTGATTTACACACCTAGATTTGGTTTACTTATTTCCAGTCTCTGGGTGTATTTGTTCGGTCAAGATGCTGGGACAACGATCAGCCTGGAAAATGCAACAAATTTGATACCCAATCACAACGGCTACATCAATCAAAACTGTGTTTGGATGTGTCGAAACAAATCTTAATTTGAGTAATCTGGTTTTAACTTGCATTGAAACATAGCAAAAGTCAGATTATTTGAAAGCTGTCCTGAATGCTAAAGGAAATGTATTAGGCCTCTTCTGTCTTTGTTGTCGATTCTCCCTCTCTGCTCCCTGCAGAATTGTGTCATGGTTGTCTGCTAACTTCATGGGGAGTTCCCCTCCATTCGTCTGCCTCTTCTCCCTCAGGTCCTCACACTGAAAGGGCCTCTTCTTTTGTCATAAAAACTGTGAGTGTGAGTGTGCAAAGACAGGCTGCTGTGACATTTCTATTGAGTTCAAAGCAGAGAGAGGGAGTGTTTATGACACTAGAAAGCAACTGTAAGATCTCAGTGTCTGAGTCGGACACTCTTTCACACACATAGACACACTTGGTGAACCTGCCTCACCCCCGAGCTTGAAAACTTAGAGCTTCCCTTTGTGGTTCATCCGACCACTCCATCGTTGTATGGTGTTTCATTCCTAGTTTAGGATGACTGCACTGACTAACTATCCTAGGAACACAGTCAATGGATTTTCTTCCCCCCTAAAACACACAACAATAGATATTTGAGCTGCATATCACCAGTGCACACACCCTCACACACACACACACACACACACACACACACTTTAAAGCAACACTTCAGATCAGATGTTTGTTTTCTGTGGGTTTAAAGCCAGATCAGGCTATGTATGTGATATAGAAAATCATTTTTCACATTTATTTGGTTTATGAACACACACTGAAGTGTGGTCGGTCACTGTGTGTTAATATTACTTTGCAAGCCATTGGCTTACTTTTGAAGGTGAAAAATCTCTGTACCTTTTTACATCACTTACTGGTGATTTAATGCACAACCAACACTGCCTTTTGTGTAAACCGTTTGAATTAAAAGTCTTTTTTTCCCCAAATTGAACTGACAAAGAATTGGAATGATGGCTTGAGGTAACACCAAAGACCTGCAGTGTTGGTGTGTGTTCTAATAAAGTACTGGTGAGAAACTGAAATATACACCAGGAATACCAGTTTGAAGGGTTATCACAGAGATGCCATTCTGTTGTTACAGTACAGTTAGCACAGTGCTACAACGTATTGTACTCGGTATGTGCTTTTTGACCAACCCTCTATTTGCGTTATGCCATTGCACTGTTGTAAAACAAGAGTCAAGTCAACCTTCTTGCAGATGACATTGCGTTTTTATTTTGTATGGTCTAAACTTGTCTTAAGACATGTCAAACTAGGTTTATCTTGTAGGGGTGTAACAGCAGTGAACCGTTATCGTGTTACCGCTTTTTCTCCGGTGTCTTAGTCAGGTTATTTGCAATTATTTGATCACAGGTTTACCCTCCGCACCAACGTACATCATATTACTTTTGCCATTTAGTTGAGGCTCTTGTCCAGGTACATCTAAAACAGCGTTACTAGTATGTTGCTGTCAAGGAGAAGAGACACATCTACGCATGGAGAATCCTTTAAATTGTTCTGCTACTTTAAGCGAAACGGCCTGTAAGCTCAGTAGCCTCCATGCAGGGCTGTCTCCGAGCACTCTGCACTGTCTTCCCAAGCTCTATTCATTAATTCATTTCTTATTGGGACGGAGATAACAGGATTAGTGTTCCAAGCATCCAGGAGTCAGCAGGGAGGGAGGGGGACCCTTTAACCCCCTTCCCTCCTGCAGACAATGGCTGTGTTTGTGAATGTGTGATTTTGTGATTTTTTGGGTGGGTCTTTGCGTCCTTGCCAGATGGGGCCAGAGCTTCTTTCAACTAAGAAAATCTCCTTGCATGCACAGAAAAACAAAAACACTCACACATTCTCCAGCTCTCATCCTGCTTCTGGTTTGTGTCCAATCATCCACTTCTCTCTATTGTCTACTTTCAGCAAATATCAATAAGTAGACTGGCAGTGAGCCACCATGCAACACACCAGCATATCTACGGTATTTCTAGCGATTTGAGGTAAGGTGTCTTGTCTCTTGACAGCCTTGAGATTAGTGAACAACTCCTTCTACCTGCTGAGCCACATCTTCATCTCTTAGAACCCTGTCCTCTTCCTGCTATCCGCTGTGAAACTAAATCTAATTTCATGCAAAACACTACACAGCGGTACACGATAAAGAGTGTAAAGAATGGTGAATAGTTCTTTGCATTTGAGCCTTTCCCATCTCCCTTTTTGATCTTCGATTTGCTCTCCGTCGCTCCACTTTTAAAAGCAGTGCCTCCTCCCCTTCGTACTCGTCCTGTGCTCCCTCCCATCCTCCCTCTGTTCAGACAGTCTATGCCTCCCCTCGCTGTTACTGTGGAGAAACCGGCAGCATGCGTCCCAGGAATGCAAGCATACACAGATTCCTACGCACACACATACACACACTCAACCAGCCGGTGCCCTGCCAGCTTTGCGGGTCATTGTATTTGGCACGTGGCCACCATCTCCCCTACATAGCACATACACACACACAAAACACAAAACACACACTCGCCCCTTGCCTGACTCCTGCCTTGGCAGACAGCGCCTGCTGAGTAAGGAGGCCCTCGCTCTTTTTCTTTTTTTCTCACTTGCTCTCTCTTTTTGTACCTCCAGTTTCTTTTCAGAACAACTTTCTCTCAGTCTGTGTTCCCTTTATGTTCACACAGCAGTCTCATTTCATCTCTTCCCACACATTTAACGCAACCTAAACCGCGGAGAATAAGTTAACTGAAGGCACTCCCATTTCACCCATTTTCTTGACGCCAGTCCCCGTCCTATCAAATCCTTCAAAAGGTTTTACAGTCATCGGTATTGCAGCATCGTTGAGCCACCCTGCATGCTTTTGAATTGACACGTTGCAACTGGATGTGAAGATTTACCTTCGGCCATTAGTCATGTCTTTATTCTCCTGCTGGCAGCAATGTTTCAACAGCTAAGAATGAGAGGTGGGGCATCAGGGATTTAAGCAACTACATTTAGCCTCAAGATATAGACGATGTTCAACAATGACGGGTAGTGTATATCCAGGCTTGCCTAAATCCCCTCACTGTGAATCATATTAATTATTGAAGTAGGCGGCTGTATAAACAAAAGTATAACTGTAGATAAACCGGGGGGTTACGCATAGACTTAGCAACAGCTGGTTACTGTTTAAACTTCACTACTTTGACCGTTGTTCAAACGCATACACCATAAGAATGCTGGCTGTTGATTAAGGGACACGTACATCGACTAACATCTGAGTCACTTTGTACAGGTGTTAAGCTGTTTGCTTACTGAAACCGTGCAATGATTACTATTCTGTCAGCCATATAGTTAATAACAGTATTTAAGGCATAGTGAAAAGGGCCAGGCAGTGTGTTCTTTACTACTTCCCTGTCCTCTGAGACGATGCACTTCAATATGGACACACTCCCTCTGGCAAATTCTTCAACAAAGATCTTGGAATGGAGGAGGAGGTTAAAGTATTTCATATTTATGGGCTAACTAACACTTCTATTACTGTTGCTCTTTTAAAAAAAAAAAAAGATCCCTTTTGGTATTTAGTACTTTGAAGTAATTTTCTGCGCAGCTAATGATAGCCACCTAGCAGCATCTTATATGTATGCTATATATATGCTGTAGTACTTTGCCTTGATAAAACAGATTTAGTTGAATCATATCATTATCAGTATGGACATACAGCCACACATGGTGGAAAAATGCTAAACTCCTGATTGTTTTAGTGCAGAAAATTTGAATGCAAGACCAAAGGGTATTTATACTAGACATCAATGGACCCTACCAGCCAGGTGCCCTTGGGGCGAAATTTCCCAATCATACCATCGCTGACTCCTTGCCCTTTGCAGTCACACTGATTGTCCGTGGCTCCTTGGCTTCTGATCTGTGTGGCCAACACTTTTAATCAGCAGCTGATCACACAGAACAATGTTCTTTTGTTCAGTAACAATGTCCTTGATAATGCTTTATCTGCTTCACAATAGGTTGCAGTTCGTGTACATCAAGATGTACAGTATGCTGATTAAGTCAGCCTTTTTCCTTCACCGACTTTCCGTATGTTTTCAAGATATAGCCAACATTTTGTAATAAATACAATGTTGTGGGTGTAAGACGTGATGACGACATTAAAGCTATTTCATATGGTACCGCTTGAGACTCAGAACCATGCTGGATAATGGTTGGTGATAATAGTGTTTGCGTTATTGTGTGGTGTTTAATCTTTATGAAGCATGAATTTGTCAGGACTTGATGCACACGTTCCAATCAGTGTTTCTAAGTCTGTAAACACTTACTACTCTGCACTGTACTTGAGGTGTAAACCTGTCCCAAATATTCCTCAAGGTCCATGCAAGGCTGCCAGCTGAGTCACGTTCAAGTTCCTTTTTGTTTCTTCTTTTCCCAATCTTGTTTCCAAGATGAAAGGAGGATCCTGTTGCTTTCTGTGGTGTATCCCTGTACTGCCTCTTTTCTCTGGGATCTGACGAACACGACTTGTTTTAAGTGTCCAGGCCTCTCTGTAGCTCCGCTTTTCTTTATACCTGAAAAGAGAGTAAGAAATTGTGTGTTGATATCGGTGTGTATCTTTTACGTCTCTAGTTCATGTGTGTGTTTCATTGTCATGCCAAGGACAAGCGGGCCTGTCCCGTGCCAAGTGGTGCCAAGCCAGCTGGCTGTCGCTCGTGCTTTTGTTTTGTGCTGTGCTCTGTATTCAGCCCACGACACACATTGTTGTGAAGAGCCATTCACTCCCTCTCCCTCTCCCTCCCTCGGCCTTGTGTGTATGTGTGTGTGTCTTTTATGGTAGTGACCTTGATGTTGGGAGAAAACTAGAAACACGAGTGGGCCTATGGAGAGCAATAGAGAAAATTAGAAATTTAATGCAGATGCATGTAATTACCCACTAAATATTCTCTGGTGTTTGACTTTGAGGTACTGAAACTGTGGCTTTCGCCTGTTGTTAAACCGAAGAGGTGAAGGGTAGCTGCTTGGCTTTGTGGTCAGATCCTGTTCATGACTACTGTTCCTTGGAATCCCATATGTGACTGTGTACCGTGTAGGAATACAGAAAGGAGCTGGTTATATGAATGATTGGTAAGCAGATGGTGAACCATTTTCAAAAATAAGTGAATGGTACTGAACACAAAATAATCTTTCGACAAACAATGTGTGGAGGCGAGATTGTAAGCATGATTTCTGACTTTCTAGATTACACCTTGAAATGAAATTAATTCAAGGAGAAACTGTTCAATAGAGGCTGGGTCTATCGCCATTTGTACATTGTATCCCTTGTCAACAGCAGCATTTTTGCCTTTGAGCTAGTATATGAAAATGTTTACCTCCTTGTCTGTTTGAATTTGGGATTCACCTGTACCGATTTTGCTCAGATACTGACTAAATTAGCTAGAAATGGGATCTCACTCGTTAGTGAGCTGGAGAACAACAATCACAACAGCCCTCTTAACTTCTACCTTTACTTTTCTGTACAATAGTCCCTCATGGGGGTATAGTACAGAATGAAATGTATGTAATTAAGTTGCAAAGCAGTATCTCTTTCACAGGACAAGGGAACTTAATGAAAAGAAACCGGTCCTTTGGTATTTTTGTGTGTGATACAAATGCGGATCTTATGTAACAGTCATGTTTCGTAATTGTTTTCACACAGTTTTTAAATTCTTTGGCAGTGCTCTCTCAACATTAATGCATCATAAAACAGACCGACGTGACTGACGTGCCGCAGCAGACCTAGGAAGTCTCAAAATAAGTTGATTGGCTGGTTCTCCTGCTGTGGTGACCAATGAGAGGTGATGTTTAAAGTGTCTATTCATGAATATTCATGAACAAAGTACAAGCCCTCAGCCCCCCTTCACTCTACCACCTCCTGCTGCCTTATGTGTCCAAAGCTGTTTTTAAATCTACATAATTTGGGTTGAAGTGCCTTTCAAATGGCCTTTCCTGTTCTGACACTTTCTCGAAACAAGGCATAGACACACTTATTAATCAGGCTCTTATTGTGAGTAGGACAGTGTGTGTGTGATGGAGACAGACAAACAGAGATAAATGGCTGCAGATGAAAATCCCATGCAGAAAGAAACATGAGATGGGTAGGACAGATTTTGCAAGGAAGATAAGGAAAGAAAGGAAGTGTGTGTGGGAATGAAACAAACAAAAGCGGATGAGGTGAAGTCATGCTGTAATCAAATTGTGGCTTAAAAAAGCAAAACCAGTTGGCATAGTGAGATGTTGGTTAACCATAACAGCAAACTGCTGTAGTGGTTGAGAAAAACAAGATGTGTGACTATTTCACTACAGCCATGAAACAAAAGCACTCTGTCATGTTTAACCACTGCCAAAGAGAGAGTTTGAAAGCTTAATGTGCACTGGAAAAGGCTGCACGTACGTCAGGATGCTATGTGCAGTAGAATTTGTGTTCTTACCCAAGCCATTTTGCCAATGAACCTTGCCAAAGTTAAACATCATTCTCCAGTTAAAAAAACACTTCAATGCCATTCACATTTCCACATATTCAAAACTGGCGATGGTATGAATGTACCATCTGCCATTAAATGAGTCTCCACCAAGCACATTAGCATTGATTCTCAATTTTCTAGCCAAAATTAGGAATCTTGAGCATATAACTCCCTGTTATGTTTCCTAGGTTATCCCATTCTTCTGGTCCCCTCTCTCCTTGACTCTCCTTTTTTTGCAGCCATATTGATAAAAACATGTTACAGCCAGAAACGCAAAGTAGATCTGGAAGGGGTTGTCCAACAGCTCTACTGGACACCTTCAAATAATCTGAATACACCCTCATCAGACCCCATTCACCAACAGTAGTGAATAAATGAGGGTCGTGGAGGTTGGATATAAGTCATGTCCAATCAAATCAGACTGTGTTGTCGCAACGCCTTTATGTAATCAAGCATGTCTTAAGAACTTGGAGAACAAGGGCGAGACACGATAAACACTTGAACTGGGATGGCGGTGCACACGTTAAGTAGCTCTTCAAAGGCATTCATAGTCACACTTATTTGTATTTACAAAAAGTGTCTTTATTGAGAATGGAAAAAAAGAGATTGAGGTTCAATTTTTGTTTAATTTCTCACCTTCACACACCAGGCCTATAACTTCTTAAAGTTGGCCGTATTGTTGTGTTATGGTAGAGTTTCATAAAATGGCTAAAGCAACCCGGGTTCCAATGTAAAAAAAAGTGTGAGGGGGCGGGGTTTCACATTATTTTAGACACTTCAACAAGCACTGACCCCTTAAACAATGAATGACCCACAATGGAGCCCTGAGGGATGCCACATTACTTGGTACCAAAGGAAAATCCCCAAAGTAGATATTTTAAAGGATGGCAGAGTCACATAGTCTTTGTTTGTTTTAAAGTGGTATTTGAATTAGTAGATCTTGTAGTAACTGCATTTATGGCATTCATTTTGGTTTTCTTATCATTTATGTTCTCAGTGAGATCATTTTCTGTACAACCTTAACTAGGACTATCCTGTTGGCATGGTGAACAGTCATAACACAGGTTAAAATGTGCTAAGATATTGCTTAGTTGTTTTAAAGACTATTTTTTCAGCAATTTTGCTGAAATAAATCACTGCATCATAGAAGAATGCAGTTCTATGTGGCATTTCTTTAAGTGAGGTTTCACAATAGCAGCTTTCAGTGCCAGGGGGGAAATACCTGGAAGTAGGAAACAATCAACAAATGAAACTCTTCAAGATGTCTCCATGTTTGAGGTCAAATGAGCATGTTAAGGAATTGAGAGAGGTTCATGCATGTTTCAGGCAAAGAGAAACTTGTTTCTATGTCTTTTTCTTGAGTTTTGCTGGTTTTAAATGACCAGTTGTTTCATACAAATATTGATTTGTGCACTTTCCTTATCCATACAATTTAATTTGGGGAAACAAGTTTTACAATTGCTTGCTCTGAAAAACCCTGCAAAATCAGCAGCACTCATTGATACAGTGCACACACACACACACACACACATGCACATACAAACACATACACATACAACTGTAGCCCTAGGGTTGTTGTTACTAGCTTTTCATTGTTCACACAGAGGGGATTGGGAGGCTTGCATCACTGTTGGTTCAATCTCAAGCCATCCCTGCACTGTGTGAATCCAGGCTATTGTGATGGATGTGATGTGCGTGTGTGCGTGCGTGCGTGGTGTTGAGGTGCCTTACTGAGCCTGGGCAAAGAGTGCAGCGCTATCCTTGCTATCTGTCCTATACTACCAACTCTGTGATCATTTAAACACATCCTCGTGTTGAATAAAGCAGAGGACAGAAAGAAAAGATAATCCAGAAGAAAAAATGTTTATTTTAAAGTGCATTAAAGATGAGCAGAGAGAGTGAGAAAGGGGAAAAAGAGCAATTGAATGACTGAATGGAGCAAATGAGAAAATGGTCTGCCTGGCATTGTGTGTCCCCTAGTGCCTTTCGTAAAGGTCTCTCTCCCTCTTTCTCACCCCAGCCGTGTGTGTGTATGAGACTGAATGAATGTCTAGCGATTGGAAACCTTTTCCTTTTGTAAACTCAAGTCTCTGCCAGAGAGCATTGTGGAGCATTGTTTACCAGCCTCCCCTCCTTTGTTCTGCCCGTGTGTGTGTGTTTGTGCACGCATTATGTGTGTCCTTGTGTGACAGTTGACATTATCAGATGATTGCTCCCACGACTCGTCACTGTGAGTGTGCACGCACACGCATGCCAGTGTGTGGTTTTCTACACGACAGCTGACATTATTTGTTTGCAACTTTTGTGTATACGGGTGTGTATCCCTGCTGCGTATGGAGTGTGGCAGTTGACGTGTGTGTGTGTGTGTGTGTGTGTGTGTGTGTGTGTGTGTGTGTGTGTGTGTGTGTGTGTGTGTGTGTGTGTGTGTGTGTGTGTGTGTGTGTGTGTGTGTGTGTGTGTGTGTGTGTGTGTGTGTGTGTGTGTGTGTGTGTGTGTGTGTGTGTGTGTGTGTGTGTGTGTGTGTGTGTGTGTGTGTGTGTGTGTGTGTGTGTGTGTGTGTGTGTGACCACTTGCTTATCTTCTATTCATACCTGGGCTGTGATGCACTAATTTGTTAATCCCCAAATTGCAGAGCAACTGTTTCCCAGAACTAAACTTGTGCAAAATATTTTTGACTGATCTCAAAATATTCTCTGGCCTATTCTCATACTGCAGGTCAATCAATTCAGTTTTACAGTTGATATTTTAATCTGTAGAAAAAGTTTTTGTTGATATGGTTGTTGCTGCTTGACTTTGGCTGTTCTGAAATCTGATTTCTATTTATCTTTTTGACAGAATTAAGCAGAACTGAGAAACAAGCCACACAGCATTATGATTCCCGTAATTCAACAAATACGTTTTGCATCTTTAAGTTCATTTCCCACCAACTCTCCCGTTGGTTGGAAAATGAATGTAAGAGGTTTCAACTCGTGCAGTGCAACATCTACATTTAAAAAAAAAATGTACACAGAAGTCATATATTATATTTCAATTTGATATATTGTTTATGTTATGAGTTTGAAGGCTTATCTGATGCTATACCAGAATCCAAAATCAAAAGTTAATGTCCTGGGTTATTTGTTACCAAACGTCATGGCAATTAGAGTATAAAAAGTTACGAAGTAAGCAAACTTTTTTTTTTGTGCAACCCTCAAATGCTTGTTTGTAATAAAGTTTTGCACTAAAAAAATCTTCCAGTGCAGGAAGCTTTATTTAGTGGAATTTTAATGAAAATAACGCCCATCAGAAATAAAGCTCACTTTGTGGTTATTCATCACATTCAATGGAACCGCATTCTGGTATTGTGCTGTAGTGTCTTTGGTCAGAGTTTGCTACTCCTTTTAGTTACTGATATTGCATTTTCCTAATATTAGGAGAGCGGTTTATGAAGTTAAATCTCCACTCTAGTCTTTTCATTTCAACTAATAGGTTTATCATGTGTGTTTGCCAGTGCAGGACAGCCAGACCCCCTCTATATGTCCTCCCCCTCCAGTATCTGCTCGCCTCCCGCTCCCCTGGCTTCCTCCACAAGGCCTCCTGGCTGCTGCCTGCCTGCCAGCCGCCTCTCACCCATTGTGGGCTAACAATGATAGGCGAGGCCCCAGCCTCGAGGCCTACAGCCTGGGTCTTACAGGGGGGTGTCAGGGTCGATGGTACTCGGTGAAGAGGGGTCTGAAAGGCTGACTCTGTGGGGGCAGCCAGTAGGGGAGGGTATCTGAGGTGGAAGCCAAGAAAAAGCAGGTCACGCCCAGATTAAATTCAATTTATGCCCCACGTACTACTGTCTGCCTTCGTCAGCAAGCTGGCCTTGGTACACGGTGGGTTTGGAAGGGGGTGGGGGGTGCCAGGGATTCTTAACATTTCCAGGGTGCTTTGCTTCTCCTCAGTTGTGAGAGAGAGAGGAAGGCAAAACTAGAAATAAGAGACACAGGAATGAGAACACAATGGGGGGAGTGAGGAGAAATGTGTGTGGTGATAGGAGGAAGGAGGAGGTAGTAATCAGAGTGCCTGGCCCTCTTCATTACTTTACTTCAGCTGCTCTGAGCTCAGCACACCTTCTGGGTGTGTGTGACTATTGGGGGGGTCTTCTTAATGGGGCAGCAGGAGCATCATAATGCATGCAAGACAAAGCTGATTTGGTGATGCATGGTTCCTTTGTGTTTGTGTTGCATTTGGGTGAGGGGAGGGTCTCTAAAATACATACACACACACACACACACACACACACACACACACACACACACACACACACACAATCCAATCCCCTCTGTTTTGGGCCCCATCCCCATATGGTGGCTTGGCTTGATGAGAGCTTGATGAAGTCAACCAGAAGTCCCCCATCCCTCTGTGTGTGTGTGTGTGTGTGTGTGTGTGTGTGTGTGTGTGTGTGTGTGTGTGTGTGTGTGTGTGTGTGTGTGTGTGTGTGTGTGTGTGTGTGTGTGTGTGTGTGTGTGTGTGTGTGTGTGTGTGTGTGTGTGTGTGTGTGTGTGTGTGTGTGTGTGTGTGTGTGTGTGTGTGTGTGTGTGTGTGATTGCTTTTTCAGCTAATGGATAAATGAGAGTTTCACCCTTGCAGAGCTATTGTGCAAACGTGTGTGAGAGAAAGAAGGGGCATGTGTGGATCGTCAGCTTGTATATTGGCGTGCCAGCTGTTTTCATTATATTTCATTATTCATGTTTCATGCATGATTGTGCAAGGTGAGCACTGATCAGCTCTGTAGGGGTGGAGGCTAATCAGGGGGTGGGAAAGGTTTCTAAACTCAGACATGCAGACGGTCCAACAAAACCACAATTGTCATGACCTTTGCATATTTTATCCAAAAAAAGGAAAATATCTTGTGGAAGCGAAACCATAACATCACAGAAAGCCTTCAGTTAGTACTTACATGTGTAGTGCGAGCGGGGATTGACCTCAGTGCGTGTCAGAAATGTCTGCTTTCAATATGAACACTCTTTATGTCCCAGGGTGCGCTGGGAATCCAGACGGAGATCTAAAATTAACTGAGGTGATTGTTTAACATGAGTTTTGTCCGAAATTAAGCTGAAGCCGCCAGAGTGAGCCATGAAATATTGTTGACATACTGTACCTCCTGCACTATTAGTCAATGCAAAACATCAGAAAGGTGCTTCATTATTCACATTGTGTATTTCTGCTCATTTAGTGTGCAGCATGTCTGCCTTCAGAGGCTTCATGAGTGTGTCATGTGCTTGACAAGCCTAGGTCAATATTCACTTATCCCAAAATGTCTCTGAAGTTCCTTTTGTTCAGCCTCAAGACATTGAATTGGCTGCTTTCATCGGATATTCGCTTTCTAGCAGTAGAGTAAACAATCCGCTGATTAATAAAGCAGGATTTGTATTTGAAATGTTCAGCTTTGTGCCCAATTGTGTTTGTGCACAAACTACAATTGCTCTTCTTTGTGCCTCCTTCCTCTGTGTGTGTACACAAATGGCGTCAGAGCAAGCCTTTTTTCTTCTCCTTTATGTTATTCCTTGCTAACTCGCCATTCCTTGTGTTGAGTCCGCCAACTCAGAACGGAGCCATTTTGTCTCCTTCAGTTCCTGAAATGAAATATAAGCCTCTTAAATGCATACTTATCTTGCCCTGCAGACTGCGCTTGAAGAACAAACACACATGGCTGCACACACACACACACACACACACACACACACACACACACACACACACACACACACACACACACACCAACTAAAGAGGCATTGTGATGCCAGCCCTTGTTGTTCCAAAGACGGCGGCCGCATGCATGTGGCAGATGGTTGTTCCTTTGCTTTGCATGCCGCCATATTAAACAAAAACCATGGCTAAGGCCACGGCTGTTTTAGGAAAAGGGCAAAGTGCGAGAGAGACTCAAAATGAAGAGACGAAAGAGCAACAGAGGGAGAGACAGCAACAACAGGCTTGGTGTACACAAATGCAAGCAGGAAATCCATTTGTGTAAATGTGCATATGTGTGTGAATAACCACATTAACATTGCATGCATTGCTTACACAAATGCGTACGGACACTCACATCCTCCTAAATTGACACACAAAGATAACCAGAGTAGACATACATTCCAGATGAATGCATTGCTGCAGGGAAGGATCCATACAAAGCAGATAATAAGGGAGTGTGTGTTTTCATGTGTATGGGTGGTTACACTAAGTGGAAAAAAAATGGTGTCGCATGTGAAAATGTGTGTGCATGTCGGTGGTAAACTAGTATATCGGTAATTGGAGGGTAAATCCAGTGCGGTGACCTTTTTACAGCTGTCGTCTCCTTTCATATGTTTTCATGTAGGTGGGTTCCTTGTTAGCGCGTCCAGATTGTATTCTTGTTGTGATACGCTGACATTGAGGGGTCATTTGACCTTGTCTTCTGCTTTTCGCCCCACTTTTGTCCCAGTTATGCTTCTGGCTTTGACAGTAAGAGTTAAATGCTTGTCCATTAACGAAAAAATATAATTTGAGAATATTTAGTGGTAAAGAAAGGATGAAAAACGGTATAGGGCTGCCAACCACAGTTTGAGACCATCATCATATATCTTGCAGTGTTTAGCGTAATTGTAAGGTTTTAGCCAAACATTATGTCTTTGCTATGGTAACATCAAGCTTATAAAAACTGCTATGGTAATCAAATATCATGCTGTTTCTCCGTCAGTCATAGAGAAGAGACTGACAGAGTTAGAGGACATACCCATGTTACTGTAATGTCTGTATATTTATTTTGACCATTAACATTTACTTGTGCTCTTCCGCTAGCCAAAGTTTCATAGAGTGTTATGATATCAAAATATGTTTCCACAGGTACTCAGCCTTCTATGTTTTTATTGGCTAATGTTTTTTTCCATTTTGTCCAAACGCCCTATATACAAACACTGTTTAAACTAATATTTAGCTAAAGCGCAAACCAGTTGTTGGCTGCTATTTAGAATTCAGTTTGTGGGATGATGTGCGGATATATTTTTGGGAATTTTCTTTCTGTGTCAAGTTCATAAAGTGTACAGCAACCGTTGTGTTTTGGTGAAATTAGCCACCCAGGCAGTGCAGTTGGTTAGTGCTATTTGAAAGTAACATACGTTTTGTTTCGAAACAATTTGGTGTTTAAATAATACATATAAAATGATTTGTCCATCCATTTTCCTCTCAACCAGTCATTAAATCCCACCAATGCATGAGAAATAATGTCAAGTCTTAACCACATACAAAAAAGGGGAAAAAACTGGAACTTTTCTAGCGGACAATGAATGCCGGTTTTATCACCTGCAGGGGATTGACAGGAGTCTCCCTCCGAGTGTTTGCAGCGTAATAAATTGCTTCTGCTCGTTTCTTTGTAAATGTGGCCAGCACATAATGCCTCTATACCGCAAACAACAGGCCGCAACCAAAAACACCGCCTTCTTATCTCTAATTTAGCCTTGGGTGAACAGGGTGTACACGTTCACCTTCTGTGTATGACACACACACACACACACACACACACACACACACACACACACACACACACACACACACACACACACACACACACACACACACACACACACACACACACACACACACACACACACATATATATGTTAAGCTCCTTTTAACTCTCCCTCACCTAAACCCAGCTCTAGCTTTGTATTCCACATAATGTACTTCTCGTGTATTTCTCTGGGTTTTCTCCGTCCTGTATTCTGCTGCCAAACTGAAAGCATGTATTTGGCTTTTCTCCTCACCGGGTAACCTTCTAGGGTCGTACAAAAGCATAATGGCATCAATTGACAAAGCGACACTCCATTAACAGCTGAATGTATGCAAGTCCTGAATTGGGCCACTTTGGCCTTCAGGTTGTATCAGATTGCTTTTAGAATACGCTGATAACATTGTCTATTTTGAATTTCTGACTCCATCAAGCATCAGAATGCTACCCTACCCTCAATACATTCTTCAATACTGTTCAGAGGGTTATAGCTTTCATTTCAATCAAGTTACCTGTGCCTGAGTGCCAAAAACAGGACATACAAGCCTTTATGTTCTTCCTCATTCTGATGATTTTAAACGATCTTTGTTCGTCTATTTATCTTTCTGACGGGCATTATGTCGAACATAATCTTCCTTTCAGTGTAATCTGGTTTACGTACAGTGTAACCTTCCCTCTCTCTGAATTTCTTCCCTCCACTTCCTCCATTTTTCTGTTTCATGTTGCTCTTTGCTCATTCAAGTTGGGACCAAGACATCAGCCTTTTGCTGATTTTAACCCGTGTCAGCTGTCAGATCTGCAGTTCTCCCCCTCTCTCGTCATTTCTACAATGACACATCAGCTGAAAAGGACTTGATTAAACCTGTCTCTCCCATCTTTTTATTTTCTCTCCCGCTCCCCCCCCTTCCCTCTTTCCTGTCTTCTCGGACTCTCCTCCCCCGTCGCAACAGAATGGAACAAAATCAGGGAATCTATTTGATGTAATCATGACAAATGAGTCCCGGTGGTTAGTAAGGTTTTTTTTGTGCGCGCATGTGTGTTTGGGACCGGCTGCTGGGAAATCACAAATGAATCAATCAGCTGTTATCGCATCAGCAAACACTGCAAGAGGGAGGGATGGATGGATGAATGATGGATGGATAGGCAAAGGGGAGGAGAAGATTTGGTGTTGTCAATGTGTGTGTATGCGTTTGTGCTTCTGTTTTGCAGAGATAGATGGCTGATTGAATACAGGGCCATGTGGGTGTCTGTGTGTGTGAATGAGAGCAGGCAAGGGGGTGCTGTAAACCTTGGAGCTGTCAGAACAGATGGGAGATGGGAAGGGGCCGCAGGCTGCGAGGATGTGTTGGTTGCTGGAGGAGGATGAGTCCTGCAGGAAAGGGGCATTGAAAAAAAAAAATTGGGTTTTTTTTGCTGAAGATGCAGTTTCTTGATCGAAGTAAATAGTAATATATCTTTGACATAGACAAAGCAAGATGGGTCCGAGGGAGTCCATTAGCGGGTTCCTGAGGAGGTTGTGCCACTGTATTCAACCAGGAAACTGTGGGTTGGGTTATCTTGTGTAATGACAACTAAAACCACAAGAAAAGTCCAACATGTGTAACTTTAAAACCTATCTGTGGCAATGTTGCACTACACTCTATCTGTTTAAATCTATCATTGTGTTTTGCGTTACAAAAAACTACAAATAATGCCTAACAATTTCTTGCTTGTTTTGCTCTTTCCTTCTGTCAGTTCTGGTTAATACCTCAAAACTACAACTACTGACTGTATCCGAAATCATTGGGTTCTGGTTTAATATGGTTTAACCTCTGCCAAGGATGTAATGTCTCTGTTTGGTTTGTTGGTTGGTCTATATGTCAGAAGGAATACGCAAAAAAATCGTCACCTTTTTTAAATTATATTTGGAAAAAAGGGTGTAGGACGGGCCAAGGAAGAGCCCAGCTGATACGAATCATGATACCCACATCCTTTTGCCCTTCTGGAAACGGCCTTGGTTTCACGCGATCTCACTAAGCCTGCCATTGTAGGCCGGTTGTGTGGACACATTCCCTCTGTAGTGTTTGGGTTGTGCATATCAAGGTGGTGAGTGTTCTTGGTTGGAAAATAAACCTGGGTGGATATGGACTTCAATGATTCCTAACACAGAAACTAGGGGTCACTGAGTTCAATGAGTGTACAGATGATGTAAATCATACACTTTGGCTGTCACAGATACCAGATGTGTAACCGATTGAAAACCTGGGAGACTTTTGGAGAGACTTGTGCTGAAGTATCATCATTAAAACACAAATGAGGGAACATCGTTTTGAAGGAATCTGTTCTGGGCTTGTGGTGATCTTACATCTTACTTACACACTTGATGTTTTTCCTTTAATTTGCCACCCATCTATCTTGCTTTACCAAACTGGGGTTGCACTGATCCCTTGTGGGCGGCAAAATGAAGGAGTGGCTTTTGGCAAAGTGTGTGTGGTGCGGACGCTTCACTGTGGGACAAGTAGTTGAATGGAACCCGGATCACTTCTTTAACTTTAAAATCCACTCTAAAGGGTGGGTGGGGTTTGTCTGTCTCCCTGTCTGTCTGCGATGCCAGTGGTGAGGCTTTGATTGTGGTTTACTGGTGTGTCTGTGTGTGTGCGTGTGCATGTGTGTGTGCAAGCTTTGGCTCACTGCCCGGCTCAATCTCCCCAGCTGATTAGGGGTTAATGGCCTATGAGTGTGGGGAGCTCTCTGCTTCCCTATTGGTTGACTGGATCGTGTGGGCGGGGTTGCCATCGAGTGACAGATGGCGTACAACAGGGAGGGAGGGAGGCAGGGTGGTGTGTGTGTGTGTGTGTGTGTGTGTGTGTGTGTGTGTGTGTGTGTGTATTTACATCTGAGCAAGGGGGGGTCCACCTCTAATTACAAAAGAGAGATGTACAATGGTGGTCTCTCCAATCCTCTTTTCTCCTCTTTCGATTGTCTCCACGCTTTTCTGGTCTTCTCACACACATCAACTGCAACTGATTTCATATGTTATGAATAGATATTTTGGGTTGTCAAGTCCTACCCACATGGATTTTCATTTATTTTAATTCAAATGAAATAATAACCCAGAATAAAAACAAATCCTAAAAAGCTAAATTCTCTTTATGAGGTAGGAAAGCATGTGGTTTATTGATGGTAGCTTGGGTTTTCTATGCACTGCTCTAAATGGAGCTCTCAATGTGTATCATACACAATGAAAGTACCGTTGTTAATAACCATAAATGACACATATATTTGCAATCTCTTCAACATAAAAGATGCCAGTCGTGAGTGTGTGTGTGGGGGGTTGGTTTTCAGGGAAGCATGCATACCTGCATCAGAACAGACGAAAAGACTTGACACACATGGCCGAGTGATTTTCCCCAAGGATCAGAACAGATCATTGTACTTGGCAACACTCCCAGTTTACACACATCACAGTCCTAATTCACCGTCCTAATTCACCTTTGTTTGAAATTCATCTGTTTTGCCGAACCCGTCGAATGGTCGGGCGTAGAATATAACGGAGAGTGTGTGTGTAAGACAAAAAAGAGTGAGATTAGTGATATCTGCTCTGAATATCACTGAGTAGTTTGTGTTGTTTCGTCACTCTGGTATTAAGACGAAAAGCAGATGGGATCTGAAAAGGTTGTTTCTTCATTTTGTGTGTGTATGTGTGCTTTGCAGACCGTCTGATGCAGCGTCTTTTTTATCAAGTGTCATTGCATCCCCATCTGCTGAAGACACACTGTCTCCCTCAGCCTTTATGCACACAGGCAGAAGCACTCTTTATGTGAGAGTGGAAGAAGAAAAAAAATGGATGCAGTTTTTTTTTTTTTAAAGCTATTGATTTTATTATGTTTTTGGATACAGGTTTCATGGAAAGGAGAATCAAATATTGTAATTATAACATATAATATCAATAAGGACGGACAGTTGCGTATGCTGTATTATCTGTAAAACCACTGAGGCAAATGTGTAACTTTTGCTATTGGGCTCTATTGCTTGTCACCTAGGTCCCCATCTGTCACAACACATAACAAGCATGTTGGCTCATTCATTCAGCGTGTTAAAATACCAGAAATACCTAGTCTCATGAGTCATACATTAAGTCTCACATGGATTTAACCTCGTTTTTTAGGGAATGGCCATTTTGTGTTGGAAACGACTTAACTGAGGCATGACTGCCAAAACCAGCTAACTCACAGATAATTAAACCCATCTTTGTTGCGGGTTTTATGTGTGAAACAGGAAAAAATGGAGGGGAGGGGTGCCAGACAGACGGACTGTGAACTGTGTGTGTGCCATTCTAGACTTGATTGAAAGTGAAAAGAGCAGTGGTGTCACCATCACATTCATCCCTGTGGTCTGAGTAACAATAGGCTTTGACCTAACAGACGCAGACAGAGAGAGATGGGGGGTGGTCTAGGTCCAAAGCCAAGACAGACAGAGAGACAGCATTCCCAGCTGTGGGAAATGCTTTAGACCCAATATCATCTGACATAAAAACTTGTTCAAGATGCTTCACTGGATTTCTGGAGTATATAATGATGAAGGATGACTGGCGAGACATTATGTAGACAGCTTGGAGGGAAGATATCTCTCAAATGTTCCCCTGATGCATTTAAGAATTGCACTCCCCTGATTTTTGCCTGATCCTTTGCTCTCCGCTGTGATGGTTTTCGCACTGGAAGATCAAATTTGGACTATTTTAAACCAAGCTGTGTTTAGTGCAAATTGGCTCTAAAGGTATTTCCATTATAAAGAGAGAGGGAAGGAAGGGAAAGCCTTGTTTCTTTCTTATTTTACATACCGCTCACAGCTAGACACAAGGATAGGTTTGTCTATTTGACTATTGTGGGAGTGGGGGGTTATTTTATTTTCTGTTTAGCACTAGCAGATCAGTCTCTCATCCTTCATGTCATAGTCTCATGCTCTCATTGGCATAGTGGACAGTAAGTGTTTGCCAGCATGTACTTTTGGAAATACATTGGTCCTAAGTTGTCCTTGAGGTCCCCAGTATTAAAACTTTTATATACATGAGCGGGTATGCTTTATGTAGCTCACTTAGTGGTATACATGTGGCTCTGATGGTTGCTAGGTCACTTGTTCACGCAGGTCTACTCTGTAAGTCTGTTGATAGGGAGTTCAGATGGATCAGATTATTGCAAACCAAAAAAAAAAAAACTGCATTACAAAAAATACCATACATATGATCCTGAAATTCCAGTTTTACATGTAGCAGCACACCCACACCAAAATAGTCCCCTGCATTTTTCAAAGCACTGCTATTTTTGGTCCAAACTCAGTCTTTTTTAAGTTTCTGCTGGCTGCTTTTTTGGTAGTTTCATGTTTGCAGTCGGGCATATAGGTTAAAATAGCGGGTGGCTACTATGCTGGTAAGAAGTGACAAGTTTGGTCTGGGATTAGAATATATTTTGGACCAGTAGTTTGTGCGACAAAAAATCAGCCCCGGATTACCCTTCATGTTGTGAAGGTTCCCTCTCTTATATTCCTGCTGCTCTTTAGCTTCCTTTGTCATGGTAAAAGCAGTTTGAAGTTAATAGGATCTTAACTTTTGTGTGCTTGTTTGAGTGTCTTTACGTGAGTGTCTGGGCTGCTATGGTGTGTGTGTTAATGTTGGTGTTTGTTAGCTTTAGAATCAGACATGTACCTTTTTTCTTTTAGCCCAAGCCCAGAATAGCCATATCCTCACTTCCCCGTTAGATGGCCTGTCTTCCCTCTATGCCTCTCTTTCTCCTCTGTCACTTCTAGCCTGAAAGCAGAGGTGAGGTTGCTATGGTTTGGTTGGATACAGTAATCCAATGTGTACACATACACACATGCACACTTCACCGCATAAATAATTGACCTGTCACAGTGAGACGGCAGGACAGACCAGATGCACTCTCCTCTTCTTTATTCTCTGTTCTCCTCTCTCGTTTCTCCCCCTATCCCATCCTCGATAGTCTCCGCTTCCTCTCCATTTTTTTAACTTATACCTTTTTTTTAATTTAATCTTACCTTTTCAGTTTTTATTATCTTGTCACACCATTTATGTTAGTGTTGGGCAATACAACACACTGTAGTACATGGGATTACAATGAAAGGGCTTCAATTGCTTGCTTTAATTAATGTAGTTAAAAGTCAATGTGACTTAAAACTGGACAGTACTATTTAAATGTTAGGAAATTAAGCTAGGATAAGAGCAATTTTTCCAATGCTGATGAGTATAAACCAACAGGATTATTGCTGATTTTTTTTCTTCCGATTGAGCTTTAAGAAGTCATTTGATATGAAATGTGATATAATTCATAAAATCCGTGAATGTCATCAGACTTCTGCGTGATTGCTCCCAATTTTACCGAAACATTATGTTTTGTGTCATCAGCATAGCATTGTGGCCTTATGTAAAGGCTTTTGAGTGTTCATTTTCTTCTGTAACTTCAAATGACCTGTTGAGTTTAATTTGGAAACCCTTTGATAGGCCACAAGGGCCCTTCCGACTGCCAAAACTACAGCTGTTGTACTGTGGATGGCCAAGATAATCATGCATGAGGGTTAAAATCATGCCCCAGAAGTCTTTTTCCAAAGTCTATCGAGCCAATTCAACATGCCATAAGGCCAACATGCTGTTTATAAGGGCCAACAGAAGCCAGTAATGCCTGATGTACCATTAAATGTACAAGCAATGGTTGCCCACAGACTCTCAACAACAGCCGGACAGCTGCCAACAGCCAGTGGTCAGTGTACGATTAACTAGGCAAAGCAGAGTTCATCTCTCCAGGCTACTATCATTCAATCCTCGGGGCTGAGTGTGTTGGCAGGAAGAGAAAGATCACACCCTAGCAACCCCCCATTCACTGCACACACACAAATGCAAAGAGACATAAGGAGAGAAATGTAGAGGGAGTATCAGATGGCACAGTGTCCTACTGGAGATGTCTCATTTAAGATGTGTGTGTTTCGTACCAAAGGTTAATTCTGTAGGTTTGAAGGGGCTCAGATTACCACAGATGCTCCTTCTCTTTTGTTTCTCTTTTCTATTTGTAGTCCATTCACAAAATCCGGGTGGAAGCTAATATAAAGGAAGCGGGAAGCGTTGATGTTGAACAACTTAACTTTGGGAAACCAAGGAACATGATACGTGTTGAGATCATGGTTGTGTTAGTATTCATAATAATGGAAACTCATTTCAACTCAAACACTAATTTGGCAGTTACCTGTCGCACTTATCAAGCATTAAAAGCCTGGATGATTAAATGTGCATTTAACCGAAGACTTGTCTTTGTGATTGAATGATGAAGCTCACTCATCCTCTCCTTCTTCCTCCCCAGGGTTTCACCTCAGTGGCACAGTAACTGAACCCGCCACATCATCAGATCCAGAGGTCACCCACAAGGTGGCCATCAGCTTCGACCGATGCAAGATCACCTCCGTCACCTGTGGTTGCGGGAACAGAGACATTTTCTACTGCGCCCATGTGGTGGCGCTCTCTCTATACAGGATCCGCAAGCCTGAACAGGTAATATAGGACATGAATAACCTGTTTATGAGGCTAATCCCGGATGCAATTGTATTTGGGAGATTGTATTTTTTAAGGACAGATAAATTGGGTTATTCATATTCCCTTTAAATATATAGTTTAATAAAGGTATAAAACTATATTCATGACCACTGCGCAGAGCAGCGGGAGCAGTGGATGAATATACGCAGTCTCTTTTTATTACCAAAAGACACAATTATGTTTCTTTAATGCTCCAGAAGTAAATTGTTTTTTATTTGTGATACGGCTCTTGGCTGAGGTGTATACATGAAACTGTATCAATGTTTCTTTTGGGGTATTTAATCTTGCATATATCTTTTTGAATTCACTGAATATGGTTGTATTGAAGTCTCAGTAAAAACAGTATATTGTGTTTACATGTACGCACATTAAAGAATATTTAAAAAAACAGGTCATAAACTTAATAAAAATGTCACATACTACAGGAAAAGGAACTTACTACTAGACCAACTTAAAATAACAAAACAGTTTTGGTTGAAAATTCATACATCAACATCTCTGTGTGTCTATCTAATACAGGTGAAGCTGCGGTTGCCCATTTCAGAGACGTTGTTCCAGATGAACAGAGACCAGCTGCAGAAGCTGGTGCAGTACCTGATCACGGCCCACCACACTGAGGTGCTGCCCACCGCTCAGAAACTGGCAGACGAGATCCTCTCCTCCAACTCGGAGATCAACCAGGTCCACGGTGAGAGGAAACATTGTGGCAAACTTTGATACGTTATTTTATAAACATCTTTATCCACCAATTCCACGTTTGAAAAGTTGAGGTGCTGTCCATCCCACTGCAGTTATATCTTCACAGCAACAGGCCAGACTTAAAAGCTTAAGACTTAAAAGATACTACTTCATGCGTCAGAGTCGTGATTTTGTCGTCAAAGCAGCAAGTCAGGCTTCAAATGACTTGTTTGATTTCTTAGTTCCTCCTCTCCAGTGCCAGGAGCACATTGAAGAAAGCAGAGGAAAAAAGAGATGAACGGTGAACTGGATGCAGGAGAAGTTAGAGAGAGATGTGCAAAAAGGAAAAGGGACACTAAGAGGAAGATATGGGGAGAAATGGCTCACTGGGAGACGGAAAAGGGAGGAAAGATGAAAGGACCAGAGAATGTACCGAGATGAAAAACAAGAGGAGAACCTCAACAGACCCGCGTCGGGGGAACAAAACGACAAAGCAGGCACATCCTTTCACCAAACAAAACTTTACTTCTGTGTCTCTATTTCATCCTCCGCGCTAAATGTTGACATTCTCCAGCTCTCCTGTCCAGGAAGCCCCGCGCTGTGTTTCCTGTCTGTGTTTGACAAGGGGGATCATGGGGGTTGAAGTTCAGTCGTTCCAGGAGCGAGGCTTTGCTTTGATGGGGGAATAATGTTGCAGTTTGCTGTTGCGTACTCGTAGCCAGTTGGAAACACATCTCTGGGCCTTCCTCAGCTCGCTTCCTGCTAGATCAAAGCAGCTTCCCCCTTCTGAGCATATCTGCATTTCCCTGTAGTATAACCCAGGTGCACACACACACAGTGCAGAACAGAAGAAAAATAAAGTTGGCCTTATATTTATTCGTGCGTGCTTAGCATAAAACAAGCAGCTTTTCTCAACAGGTGCACTGCTACTTGAATGAAGAACAAATCGTTATGAGAACAGTATCGGAGTAACAACTCAGCAGAGATTTAGATTGGATTGCTTACTATGTTTAAGATCTGATATTGTATCACAGCTTGTGCCTGTAGTTTAACTTGTGCGTGTATTTCCAGGCGCTCCCGACCCGACTGCAGGTGCCAGCATTGACGATGACAACTGCTGGCATCTGGACGAGGATCAGGTCAGGGAACAAGTCAAACAGTTCCTGTCACAGGGAGGATACTACGGCTCTGGGAAGCAACTCAACTCCATGTTCGCCAAGGTAGGCACCGCCCCTTCCTGTCTCTGCCACAACAGATTTGTTTTATTTCAGTCAAAATCATCAATCAAGACACAAATAAGTTAAAGAATTGTTTAACTTGAAATAATATTGTCTTGGGGATTTATTCTTGACATTTTCTTGGTATTGCACTTATTGAAAAACAAATTGGGAACTCACAGTTGACATCCAAAAACACAATAGTCTAAATGGATGTCCTTACTTGAAGACACTAGTACGGCTCTAGCTACATTCTATATTTCCCATACTTTATAGTGGCTATTGAAAAATAAAATTGCAATAAAAGAATGGACCCAAATAATGTCTTTAATAAATCATTGATGGATTTATCTTCCCCTGTTGAATCAGTTAAATGCCCCTTTTCAAAGAAATGCTTCATAATCTTTCAGAATTGTTCCGACTTCTTTCTTACATCCCCTTGAATCCACCACTTGTTCACTTCTGTCAGAGAATGCAGTGATTCACAGATTGAAACACTCTTCCCTTGGCGTCTATTCAACTTCTCGTCTCTTTTTAAAAGTATGGTTTCCCATCGGGAGAATGGCACAAGAACATCTTTAGATCTCTTTAACTGTAATATTCAAACCCAAGGCATCAACAAGTCATGTATGAGAATGAATATAGTTTTGCAAGATTCCCTTTTTTCTTAGTCGTGAAAAAAGCTCACTTAACTCAGACTTATATTAAGTAGTATTCACAAGGGTTTGTAACATCCGGAGTGTTACCTCATGTTGACCCTAAAGGATCCTCAATGATAGGGGTGTTTCAAGACATCATGCTTTATCTTTTCTATTCACTCTGATGTCAAATAAGTAGATGCAAGCCTCTACTGTATTTAAAGGGACAGTTTCACTTTTTTTAGCTATCTTTTTCTGCCTGTTCACAAGAACTGACTCCAGTTCAGTACTGAACTGACATCACATGATAGTGGTATAATCAACACGCTAAGTCTTGGTCTCTGGTCTTTACAGGTGCGGGAGATGCTACGAATGCGAGACTCCAACGGCGCCCGAATGCTGACGCTCATAACGGAACAGTTTATGGCTGACCCGCGATTGTCGCTATGGAGACAACAAGGCACGGGCATGACGGACAAGTGTCGGCAGCTCTGGGATGAACTAGGTAAGAACAGTCGGAGAAACATGTCAGAAAGGAAACACGCTGTAAAAATGACTTTTTTATCCCCACCAGGCATGAGGTCTGGTCTGTCCACAGCTAGTATTGCATACTGCTGAACCCATCAGCCTCCGTCTTTTCTTACTCCAGTAGCAAAAGGCATTTCCAGCTATCAACTAGGCTAGAAACAAAACTTACCTACTCAATTCATTTTATTAACATATTATTTTATTTATTAAGTTCAATCATAGGGCATAATAAAGAGCAAATACCCCTTAAACTAATCCAACCATAACTACTGCATGGTACATAGTCTGTTGCACGCCACATAAACGCCCTGGTTCTCGATTAAAACTCACATCCATAGAAAAGTTTATCTCATTTTGAACCATCTGATTAATTACAACTTGAAATGTTATTATCCAGTTATATTAGGTACAAAATGAGATAAATAAATCCATGTTTTAGTTTTCTTTGTTACCACCTTGACTGCAAGGGAGTCGTGTATGCAGCAGGTCCAAGTTTGGCCCTAATTTGAACAAGGACTTTCTCACCAACAGTTTTTTGAGTTTGTTTCTTCATGTTTAGATGCACAACTTAACGGTAGCATGGGTAAAAGCCTCAGCTAAATGCAATGAAGGAGTTTGACACACCTGAGATCTACAGTCGGCTGAGTGTGCTGTGCCAGTTTGTTTATGGGTTGGCCACTCAGCTCTTTATTTGGTTGCTGGTCAGACAGCCAGGCCGACAGATGTGTTTACTCAGTAAACTGGACAGTCACCTTGTTGGGTAAACGTTCATCCAGTCGGAGAGCTATTAGGTCATCCAGTCAGCAGCTTCTCCTCCTGCTCCTGCCTCTCCTCTCACAGAGTGAATAATAAAGGCTGCCGATCAATAGGGCTGCTCAGCTTCTCTGCAATCAATCCCAGCATTTAGGAGGTCAATGAGAACACTTCCTGGGTGAGCGAGGGAGATCATGACACAGACAGAAATAACAGCCAGACGCTCAGGGTTTGCCGCCTGATAATGCTTCCTCAGAGATGCAGACATCTGACAGTTGACCCCGCTCCAGGTCTGTGTATATAGAGCAGGTGCTTTAAGTGCAGTGAGGTTAATGGAGAAGGCCTTAATAAATGGCCATGGCAAACTCTGTGGGACTCAGTGAAGCTGATGCACAACATTTAAAACCTTAAAATATCAAATAGTTGTTTCATGACTTCTTATTTTTGTTAAAATAAATAAAAGAAACAAAATGTAGCACATTCTTTAATTTGTTAGGCATAATAACTCAACTAATTGAATATTTGAAAACCACTTATTTCAGTTAATGAGGCTTCTGATTCATCCTTGGTGAGCTTTCTGACTTTTAAACTTTCCCAAGTTGCACCTTCAATTTGTTTATCTGTTCAATCAACACTACAAAATCAAAAACTACACAGATTCCTGTCATAATAATAAAGCATTTAATCCTAATGTTTGAGAGCAGGACTGAGCCATGTTTATTGCATGTAGGATAGGATTTGAATTGTTTAATGAAACATTTCTGTAAAAACTAATCATTTTGTATAAGTTTTCAGTATGTATTCAGTCTTAAACTGTCACTTCAAAAAGACAGTTCTGCAAAAATGTAGTATGAAAAAGAATAACCCTTTGTTTCTTTAATTTTAAGACTGAAATCAGTTGGTCAGGAGTGACAGCATTGTGAGGTTGCTCATCAAGGAATTGTAATGGCAAATTGATTACTTTTATGTAAATAAAAAAAAGCTTCACAATGTTTGTACGTTTTCAGGAACATTAAAAAAAGCCATCTTTCTTGGTATTAGTAGAATTCAGCCAGCCTTGATACTTTCATGGTTCTATATTAGACACTACCACAAAACCTTCCTTGCTGTCATAACCTCTGACTGCCATCTTTTCCCCAGGTGCATTGTGGGTGTGCGTGGTGCTTAACCCCCACTGTAAGAGCGAGGAGAAGACCGGCTGGCTGAAGCAGCTGAAGAAATGGGGCGACATGGACATCTGCCCGCTGGAGGACGGCAACTACGGCAGCGAGCTCCCAAACATCACCAACGCTCTGCCGCAGAGCAACCTGGCACAGGGTCAGCACAGACACACATTTCACCTACGTAATCAAAATATGAATACACAACCCTGACCGATACGATAGGACCACATGGCGCTTTTACTGACCCTGTGTGTGTGCTTTTTTTGTCAGACTCTCTGACCAGGCCGAGGAGGTCGGTGTTCAGCCGGGCCGTGGAGGCATGTGACCTCCACTGGCAGGACAGCCACCTCCAGAGGATCATCAGCAGCGACCACTACATGTCTCCATCCTACCAGAGGGAGGGGGAGAGCCTGCTGTTCAACCCACAGGGCCTGCCGCTCTGGCTCGGTGAGCGCGCACACACATACACAGACACACACACACACTAATTCTGCTGATATTGAGGCCAGTATCTGCAGTAAGCAGCTTCCAGCTAAGATCTGTCAGATTCTGCAACTTAAAGCCAGCTATCACACACACACTGGTGTTTTGCTGAGCCTGCACTGTGTGTGTTTATGAGTATGTCAGTGTGTGAGTGTGTCTGTGTGTGTTATTGTGTGTTTGTGCCATTACAGACTGCATCCATTATCCCACATCTCGTGTGTTTGTAAGAAAAATGTGATTCTGTACAGCAAAGCTTTTCTTTGGTCATGTCATGTCACTCAGTTTGTGTGTGTGTGTGTGTAAAGTCGTGCTGACTCCCCTTCATCTCACACACAGACCACGTCCCGACGGCATGCGCTCGCGTCGACGCCCTGCGTTCCCACGGCTACTCCAGGGAAGCATTGCGATTGGCTGTCGCCATCATCAACACACTTCGCCTACAACAGCACAGACAGATGGACATCTACAAACACCAAAAGAAAGGTATGCCACACACACAGTTGTATTTATATATATGCTGTTGTTTGTTTTTTGGAGTTAGTTTAATGTTTTAACATTTATCTTCCACTCACAGAGCTTCTCCAGAGGGGCGTGACCTCCACCACCAACCTGGAAGGCTGGGTGGGTCATCCCTTGGACCCGATTGGCTGTCTGTTCATCACCCTCACAGAAACCTGCCGTGTGGACGACGACAGTGCCATGGACACAGGAGGTAGGAAAACAAGAAATGGTTTGGTTTCTACTTTTTAAAATAGTTTTTTCTATAGGAAGCAACTCAGCGAATTGTCTTGAGGCTCGATTCAAGATAATAAAAGGGCAAAAAGCGGACATGCGTGGGTATAATTATTTCACTATGTCAATACTCCATTTCATTTTGGTTCAGTATCAATTAAATACATAGGGATGAACATTTCAGGATGTACTCTAGTGGGCTGTGTATCAATTGAGGCTGTGTGCCCATTTATGGCATGAAAGCAGAGTATGATTGTACAAGATTAAAATTTGAAAATAGTATGTACTGATAAAATATTGATTACATAAAACACAAACGCTGACACGTTCTGCATTACTATTCAAAAAAAAAAAAAACTATACCCTTTTAATATTATTTGTTGGCTTAAGTTACTGCTAATCTTACTTCGTATAAAATGTAAATTTCAGAAATAAATACAGCACAAAATTCAGTCAAACTGATATCTGGTGTTAGTTTAATAATGTGCCTCTGATCGTAATAGAATATTTTGAGAAGACTTGTCATGATTTAAGGCTTGTGCATAAACGTGACTTTCAGTTCATATTTTATTTCACATTGGAATAGCCATTTTAACAGGGCTTTTTACCATGGTGACCTGGTGAGCTGAGAATAAGCTTCACCTCCAACAACGCCTCCATTATGAGCAGCCATTAGTAAAGAGGGCTGGTCAGAGCTGCAGGAACCTAAGAATTTCTAGAGACAGGAAATAAAAGGTAGACGCAGCAAGACTGAAAGGTTTGAATATAATTCAGACATGTCAAATGACTTTTTATGCTCCAAGTATTGTTAGTTCTAGCCACCTTAATGCATACATTCAGAATCATTCCCTCTCTGCATGTCCACTTTTGTACTGCCATTAGTGTTGCTCAAAGGTAACCTGCTGTCCAGTAAGCGAAGCCATGTACATGTACTTCAGCCAAACACATATTTGACCTCTCTCACAATACATGGGTCAAAGAGCTTACTTTGCCCAACACAGGGTATAATTCCTTGCACACTTCACCAGCTGATGCGGTGTAATCCAGGGGTGAGCGGGTACACCAGCAGTGACTCATTAGACAACAGACTCCATGTTCGTATATTAGGAACTGGCTATTGTGCTGCAGACAGGCCATAAACCAGCAGAGCATGAATGGATCGTGCTGAAACACCCCGATCATTTAGACCACACTCCTGTGTGTTTGTGTGTGTGTGTGTGTGTGTGTGTGTGTGTGTGGAGGGGGGGTTATGTATAGGATCTATCACCATTTGCATTTCTCACCCTTTTTTTCAACACTGGCCATAGCAACAGAGCAGAATAGGGGTTGGGTTTTCCCATTGTTAGCAAGCTACAGGGAACTATTGTCAATCCAAACAATGCTGGCACACTCATTGGTGCAAGTGTGTGTGAATGTGTGTGAATGTGTGTGTGTGTGATGTGGGGATAGAGTGAATGATTGTCTTATGTTGTTTTGGGAATTTGAGAATGTATATGGTTATTTTCTGAGTGTTGGCTTAGCCCGGTCACCATGCTTTATTTCCCTCTGGAAGACATCTGGGAACATCTGTTAAAAGAGGGTGAGACTAAGCGTCGACCAATGAAAACGCAGTCAACTCTCTCATCATTTCAAATCAACCAATCACACATCAGCCCACGATAAAAAAAACTAAAATGAGATAGCGCTGGGGTTAAGCCTGTAAAATCAGTTTCCACTTTTCCCTGGATTTCTTCACTGACACACGCACTTGCACACACATTCATGGAATAAGCGGGATTGAGGGGGATCTATTGCTCACGGGGGATTTAAGCAGAATTATGGGGTGGGGGAGACAGAGAGAACAAATGGGCACCAATCAACAGCTGAGACTCTCGTGGCATCTGCTCTCACTTATAGTTGCCGAGCTGTAGGGTTAGTGTCCTTTTAAATTGGTGATCGCAGTCCGCCATGGATACTGAACACAGATAGTCATAGCTATATATACAACAATCATACCAAGTATAATTTCTCAGAAGATGTAAAGGGACTAATATATTGGAGAAAGATGGCATTCATATTTTATTTGGGGCACACAAACCATTTGAAAAACTCTAGAGCAAAGTCTCTTTCCAGACATGATGACTCTCGCTCAAGTACACAAGGAACTATTTTCTTTTTTTGCGATCTGTTGGGTATAAGATTGACAGGACAGTTGGCTCATCTCGACACACAATGACTGATTGAAAGAATATATCAGTTCATTATAACTACACTAGTATTGCTCTTCAGATTTAAACACATCTTCTTTTAGTACACTAAATACTTTCCTTTCTTTCTTGCTCTCAGATGGTGACCCCAGGCCTCCGGTCTACCACCATGTTCCCGTGTGGGGCAGTTCTGATGGAGGGGAATCCTACCTGACTTTGGCCTTAGAGGTGGCTCTGATGGGTATGGGCCAGCAGAGGATAATGCCCGAGGGCCTATACGCTCAGGATAAGGTATAGTAATCCTGAAAATACACAATATACATTTTAACCTAATCCAAAAAACTGACGTTACCCCCTCACGTAAGAAAACATAAATGGATTGTTGCATATTGCAAGCTGTGTGAATTTGCATGCTGTAGACAATGTTAGAAAACAGTATCACTGTGTAGAGTTTCTGCCATGCAAAGTAAGAGAAAAGGTCATGTTGTTACCATACAAATGTTTTTTTTTGTTAATCTGCTTCGGAGCACAAACATGGTTCTTAATGTCAGGTGCAATCAGCCAAAATATGAATGGTTTAGACAAGGTCGGTTTATTTGTGTAACAATTTTAACAACAAGGCTATTCAAAGTGCTTTAAAAAAGATGGGAAATTTAAGAAGACAAACATAGGGTTGCAAAATAATTCAGGTTCAAGCACTCGCATTTCCTAAAGGACTTCTTGATAGTGAAATTAAATCAGTCTCAGTCACATGCACTGTGACTGTATATACATACAGACACGAGAGTCTGTGGTATTTAAGCAGCCTGCTGGTTCTTTAATACCTCACACTCCAAATCCCCTCTTAAAAATGTAATTAAATGTCAAAGTGCTGCGCTCGTTCCTCCCACTTAACAGTTATAAATCACAAAACTGAACTCTACATCTTTGAATTCTGAAAATATCAATCTCTTTGCTCCTCTCCCAGAGTACCTTGGTTTTATTTATGTGTCATTGGAGCATTTTGGCACATTTTCTCTCATTGTCATTCAAACTAAATGCAACATTTACTGTCTGATCACAGTGAATAAAATGCAAATTGTGACTATGTTTTAGGTGTGTCGTAACGAGGAGCAGATCGTCGCAAAACTTCAAGAACTTGAGCTGGATGACCTCCTGGTTCAGACTCTTCGGAAACAGTCCGTACAGCTACTAGAAGGTACGACGGTCTTTGTGTGTGCCACCTGGTCTTTCCACGTTGTTGACAAGCAAAAATAAACTTAACATATATATATATATTTTTTGATCCAGCTGGTCCCTTCAGCGGTCTAGGTGAGGTCATCCACAGGGAGAGTGTTCCTATGCACACCTTCGCTAAGTACCTCTTCTCTGCCCTGCTGCCACATGACGCAGACATGGCATACAAGGTGGCTCTCCGCGCCATGAGGTCAGTTTCCCAACTCGATGAATAATTTGAGCCAATGTCAAACCAAATTATACAGGATATTGAGTTCATGAGGTCCAAAGGAACTTACACACAGCCTGAAACCTGCAATCAATTATTTAGAAGCTGAAAATATTAAGTTTTATATATGTATTGTATGTAGCTAAGGCGGATAAGTTAATTTACTCTAATTTAACCTTTAAACTTATGATACATGGGTCTGTTTCAAATTCTCATGCTGACATTCATTCTACATGTTTAATTTTAACTAAAGACATGTTGATAAATCCATAATGTTGTGTGTTTCTATCAGGTTGCCTGTGCTGGAGTCCTCAGCAGGCTCCGGGGACGTGGGCCACCCTCATCACGGCATCTCCATCGTTCCCAGTAGATACCCACGCTGGTTCACACTGGGACACCTGGAGTCCCAGCAGTGCGAGCTGGCCTCCACCATGCTCACTGCTGCTAAAGGTACTCATCGCTCTACCCATAGCTGTGGTCTCAGTGGAGAGATGTCCCCTTCAGGTGTGTCTCAAACACAGTGTGGCTGTTAATAGAGTTTTATTTCCCCGCAGGTGACATGCTGAGGTTGCGCACGGTGCTGGAGGCAATCCAGAAGAACATCCACTCCTCGTCCTTAATCTTCAAACTGGCCCAGGACGCCTTTAAAATCGCCACCCCCGCAGACAACCCGCCCGATATAACTCTGCTCAACGTGGCACTGGAGTTAGGACTTCAGGTAGTGTGTGTGTGTGTGTGTGTGTGTGTGTGTGTGTGTGTGTGTGTGTGTGTGTGTGTGTGTGTGTGTGTGTGTGTGTGTGTGTGTGTGTGTGTGTGTGTGTGTGTGTGTGTGTGTGTGTGTGTGTGTGTGTGTGTGTGTGTGTGTGTGTGTGTGTGTGTGTGTGTGTGTGTGAAGAAGAGCAAGTGAAGTAGTCAGCCTTTTTCATAAATCATTTGGTCACTTGTTGAGACATGCTACAGCTTCCTTAAACTTGTAATTTGTGCGGGCCTCCTCAGCCTCACTACAAATTAACAGAGAAAACATCACACAGCGCCTCTCCGTTGTTGATGAGAAGAAACCACATAATTAAGCCTTTTGGGTTTTACAGTAAACATGGGAAGAAAAAAATAGCTTCAGATCATCAAGGCTGCGGCATCGCTGTGGCTTCAACCCGCCTCTTCCTCCTCCTCCTGGCATTTAACAGTATCGGCTGAGTTCTTGACAGCAAGACCGCTAATAAAAAAAACAGAATGGTAACATTTAGACATCTGTGTCATCCTGAACACAGTTTTTAGGTGCTCTATCGTAAACTCACTCAATGCCAGGGAAATACTGGATTTAATAATTAAGTGTTCAATAGATGCTTTTATTCCTATTGTACAAAGTAGCTGAACATACATCATTTTCTTTATGTATGCTTCACAGGTGATGAGGATGACTCTGTCCACACTGAACTGGAGAAGGAGAGAGATGGTTCGCTGGCTAGTAACGTGTGCCACTGAAGTCGGTATGTGATGCTTTACACACAGACACACACACAAGCACACTCACACTGGCACCATTATGACATGAATTAAAAACATTTTTTGATATTGCTAAATAACACATAACAGATGAAACAGCAGAGGTAAAAAGAATTGAGTACACAAAATCAAACAAAACACAAAAAGATAACGAATGGTGCAAAACCACAGGGAAACCAACCACAATTGATTTATAATAATAGTAACGATAATAAAGAACCTGAGTTTTATCTGCTTTTAAGCTTCACAAAATTATAGGGATCGTATTTAAACGCTATTAAAGCCTGCTACAAGAAAGCAGGTATTTAACCGGGAATCAAACTTCAAGAGCTCTTAAAAATTACCAAATCAAACCAGTTTTGTATACATTTTACAACAAATGTTTAATGTGGACCTTCTCTCCCCCTCAGGTCTGCGGGCATTGGTTAGCATCTTACAGAGCTGGTACACGCTCTTCACACCGACCGAGGCCACCAGCATCGTGGCGGCCACCGTCATGTCCCACAACACCATCCTGCGCCTCAGCCTCGACTACCCCCAGCGTGAGGAGCTGGCCAGCTGCGCTAGGACCCTTGCCCTGCAGTGCGCCATGAAGGACCCCCAGAACTGCGCTCTGTCGGCCCTGACACTCTGCGAGAAGGACCACATCGCCTTCGAGACGGCCTACCAGATCGTGATTGACGCAGCGTCCACGGGTATGACCTACTCCCAGCTTTTCACCATCGCGAGGTACATGGAACACAGGGGATATCCTCTGCGCTCCTTCAAGTTGGCCTCCCTCGCCATGACCCACCTCAACCTGGCTTACAACCAGGACACGCACCCAGCTATTAATGACGTGCTCTGGGCCTGCGCGCTCAGCCACTCCCTGGGTAAAAACGAACTCGCAGCCATCATCCCCCTGGTGGTAAAGAGCGTGCACTGTGCCACCGTGCTGTCCGACATCCTGCGGCGGTGCACCATGACTGCACCGGGACTCGCTGGCATTCCCGGGAGAAGGAACTCTGGGAAGCTAATGTCAACGGACAAAGCGCCATTGCGGCAGCTCCTAGACGCCACAATCTCGGCGTACATCAACACCACACACTCTCGACTGACACACATCAGTCCGCGGCACTATGGAGAGTTCATAGAATTCCTGAGCAAAGCACGGGTGACTTTCCTGCTGGCACAGGACGGCCATATTCAGTTAGCCCAGTTCATAGACAACCTGAAACAGATCTACAAGGGCAAGAAGAAACTGATGATGTTGGTCAGGGAGCGCTTCGGCTGACCTTATCCCCCCTCACCCCCTCCTTGAGAAGTAGTTATTTGTTTGTATTTAAGGTTTTTTGAATTCCATGTGTTTTTACTTCTTAAGTTGAGCCATTTGTTGACTAAGTCTTAAGTTTTTGTCCTGTTTTGTTGTTTTGTTTCTTGAATGTGAACCAGAAAGTGTTTGCAGTGTATTGATCTACTTCATTGAGACTGCAAAAAGGGGGGAAATGGCTTGAAATGTCAGGGAGGCAACAAACAAGAATGAAGCGTTTCCCCCCACTGCATCTTTTCAATTTAGTATGAAAAAGTCAAAAGATTGTGAAAAGAAACTTTTGTTTTTCCGTGGCACATGACTATTTAAAAACCAAAAGATTTTGTTGGATGGGGTACTTACTTTGAGCCAGAAGATGCTTTAAGCTGGGTTCAAGAAGAAATAGAAGAGGAAGTGGTTTTCAAAGTGGAAGGAACTTTTGAAAGTAATTTCAAAATACATACTGAGGTCGAGAAAGCACACTTAGTGTTACTGTTATTCCTCGGCTGTATTATTTGCCAGCTTTAACTTCTCTACCTGAAATGGCCCATTTCCTTCAGGGCATCTTAGAGTAGAAAGGGTAAAATACAGAGCTACATGTGTGCTCTCTCTACAAGCCACTAGCACCTACCCTCTACACCTGCTGGGCAGTGCTTTTCCTTAATCTTCACAGCAGGAGCCATGTTGCTTACCAGAGTGCATGTTTCCAGTCCAGAGCCTGAAAGTGACATTATTCAGGCTGTTCTAGCTAAGGCAGATAAGTTGAGGCTCCTTGTGCACATATACTGTAAATACAGATATATGTTGTATGTCATCCTTTAAGCTTATAGACAGTGACAATACACAACTGTGACAAACCTGGGGTCAAATTATTCCAATCTTTAGAGGCAGCACTTCACTGCTAGCACTACAGCTATTTGTGGCCAAAACCTTTAAACCTAGAAGGCCCAACAGGTCACCTTTCACTTGCTACACCGATGAGCAATATAAGTCAAGTCTGCCCATCATTCTTCTCAGCTTGTGGCATTTATTCAACCTATGTATTCTGTTAGAAAGCTTTGGAACATGCTTGGACCTTGTTGATTTTAGTGACTTATCTGAAGCTAAGATTCCCATTCCATCTCAAAAACATTTCCCGGGAATTCAGGAACTTCTTTAAAGTTGTTTCCTGGATCTTTTTCATGAACCTAGAACATGACTAATAGCCTACATCTGGTTCCAATTTTTGATCTTTGCAGCATATTTCCAACCCCTAGAGCCCCGCCGTTCCATATAGTACTTATTACCAATGTTCTTGGCCTGACCTGTGCGGTATTTACCGTTGCTGGTTAGTCAAACAAGCACTATTAAAATATAAAAGCCATCGTAATCTTAAAATAAAAGGGAAGTTGGGGAGTGCAGACATCCGACTAGTGAATGGTAATGCTTGTATCAACCCATGATTAGGAACCACTCCAGAAGCTAATGGGATCTTACCTTCCACCGAGTTTCTAGAAATGTCCTTCCAGTAGTTTTTCCGTAACTCCGGAGTAAATGGAACGGAAATCCCAAAAAATCCTTGAAAAAAGGTACTTATCTAAAATGAGGTTGGCGCAATTCAGTGCTGAACCCTTTAACCATTGTAGACAGATAACAACAATTCTATCTAGAGAAACATATTTTTTTAATAAATTTAAACTAGTATTAGGCTTATACCACTTATAAATCTGCACTAATTAATATTGTCATGTGAGAAATAGATCAACTGTGTAATGGTTTCTTGCTATTTTGCCTTAGCTTTTTAGAGTCCTGTAGCAAATTGTTTGGTCTCACTTGGACATTGTCCTTGTGTCCAACAGCAGCGGGTTGTTAGCAAAAAAGCTAACTTGGATATCCAAACACATGCTAGCTGGTGGAGCATTTAGCTCCTTGAATAGCAGTGGAGACCAAAACTGAGCTTCAAAGAGTGACTATTAGGTTAGGTCACCTGAACATGAATCCAAACGAACACAAATGTTGCTCAATCTCGTCTAAATGTAAACAGTACATTACAGTACATTAGCAACGGTTTGCTAATGTATTAGCAAAGATAACTTGGTTAGGTGATAATGTTATGCTAGCTTCCCCCCACTTGGCTAAAACATCTGTTAATTTTGGTTTAAAAATTGTTTGGGCTATGTTAAACAAAAAAACGACATCTAAAACATAAAAAAACTAAGTTATTCCACTTGTGAATGCTACTGTATTTAGTCATTGTGGATTGTAAGGTTTGTTATAAATACACAGTGCAAATACAACAGATAGGCTAATGTCTGTTTAAGACTAAATTGTGCATATGAGACCACATGCCTTTGCAAGCTTTTTTTTCCTGAGCGAGGTATGTCCACGCTCCTGTTTCTTACTCAGTGGCAAAGTGTTGTTAATGGCAGTATACAGAACAGCAAGAGTTTGAATCTTTAATGGTCAGAGAAAACGTCATCGTATAAGCACTTCACACAAATACCTCTTCAGTACGTTCCTGCCTGCTTAAGCATTTATTTATTGACTGTTTGGTAACTTTGTATGACTGCATATGAATCACTAACACACAAACAGTAGGTTTTTCAGCCTGTTGATGGCAGGAGGATAGGGGAACATTTTCTTGTCTGCTTTTTACATTCCACGAGAGCTACCTTCACCCACTACCCGTGTAGTCAGTCACAACTCTGGGCCTTTCGACCTGACGAAATGCAGATAGAAGAATGACAAAAAAAAAAGGAAAACTGAGCAAAAGAAAGCATACGAGAGGCTAAACTCAGTTCTCAGGGACATCACTTAAAGAAACAAAACAAAAAAGTAGTAGCATTAAGCATTTAAGATATTGTAAATATTAAAGTGTCAATTCAGAAAATTGTAAAGTTATAATTATTTATGATAAGTATGTTACGTGTTTGTTTTTACTTTTGTCTTTTGTTTTGGCGGGGGTTTACTTGAATTTGTTTGGATCGGGAATTTGACAGCATTTTTTTGTAAGAGCAAAGACTTTAAGGCATTTTCTCAGGTGCTCCTGTGTACATTTCTTTCAGTTTTGCTATAATAACTACTTTTATTTGTCATTTTTTTGATTTGCAAAGACAAAAAAAAGTCTGTTTTCCAAAAGGACGCGTGTTATTCGCAGTTGAGGATAATGAGGAAGGCATTCATTTGTAAAGAAACCTGACTATGCAGAACCACTTTGAAGGTCTTGTCACCTCTTAAAGATACCCACCCACCCCCCCCCCTAAAAACTTAAATGTCTGAAAGAAGAGACTCAGTGGACTGAACCACTATTAAAGAGAGGGGGGACAGACCATGACAAGACGCAGAATGCTTGTATTTGGACAATGCGCAGTAGCCGGCCTGCAGACGCTGCAACATAAACAGAGGAGGAAAAAAAGACAAAGGCGGAATAATGCCTTTTGTGACTGATCAATGTACAAAGTTTATTTTTGCTTTACTTCTTTGTTGGTTTTATTTAATCAGGACTCAAGCCTTTAGTGTCTTCTCGGAGGTGTCGTGTGGCGGCGCCGCAGTGAGACGGAACAATACACACATGTCAAAGAGTCAGAAACAGCAACTGTTTGAACAAAGGAGACGGCCTGTGGATGACCTTGTGTTTTCTTTCAATTCTTTTACAACTTTTTTCAGAAATCTGCTTTCTCCTTTCTATACTTATTTTGTCACTTATCTTGTTACTGGATCTCCTTAGCCCCTCTCTCACAGGGTGGAGCAATGCATCGTCAGTGAGCGTTCAGTGTAACCACTTCCTTTTTGTGTCCTACTAGTCAAAGATTTGCTCAAAGTTAGTGGGTTTCCATCTTCTGCTGTGGCATAGAAATACATTTTGAGGATAAAAAAGGTTGATTTAATTTTCTGGTTACTACATTAGCAGGAGAAGGTCATCTTCTTAAATCCCATATTATAGAGGGATATTATTTTACCACTTTCTTAACTTTGTTGTTCCATCTAGCTGCTTTATGATGCTTTTACTGACAGCATTACGACAAAGAAGTTCCTCCCTCTAACTCGATCTGTGTTCTTCAGTCTTTGTTAACTTTGTCCGCCAGTTCTTATTGTTTCTGTCTTTCTTTCTTTCTGTTAGAAATCTAGTTCACCCACTGTTTCCCAGTTTGTTTTATTTTGGATTCTTTCTAACTTAAGGGAAAATGGAAAAGTGTTTGTTGCCTCTTTGTGCTACTGATTATGAAAAGGTATTTCCAGTATTTGTTGCCACAGAAGTATGATAGTTTATCATCAACACTTGTTTTTGTTTTATTTTTTGTATTTTTTTTGCGCCACTTCTTGAGCTACTGTCTATAAAGCGAGAATTTATTACTATTTATGTAACGCTACTACCATTTTATATTGATTTGTGTTGGAATCTCAGTGCTTTTCTATCAATAAAGTGTGAAACACGTTACATGGTTTTCAATTTAGTTTTTTTCTTAAAACCAAGATGCCTTTCTTTATTTTTGAAGAACTATGGTAATTATGTCCAAAATTGGAAAAAGCCAGCGTATAGTGTGTTGCATAAAGTCACAGTATGTAATATGTCGAAAAAAAGTTTGTCAATATTTTTTTAATAAACCATTATTTAGTATGGCATAAAAAACTCAAATAAAAACAAGTATAGTAAATAAAGAAAATCTCTGTATGTGTCTCAAAAAAGTCATAGTTCAAAAAAATTAAAAGTATAGTATGAAAAAAGGTTGTATTAAAAAAAAAGCACGTACAGTAGCATATAGTTTACAAAAAGACGTATAATATGTCGCAAATATCATAAAAGAGCATTGCAAAGAATGTGCTTCAATACACTGGACATTTTATATTATTTTGAATGAGTCAGAAAAAAATACTTAGCATAGTATGTAACATACAACAATAAGACAAATTATAGTGTATTAAATATCAGAAAACATCATTGAAATTTTAGGAAATGCCATTGTATATTATATTAAATTCACCAGAGAGGATAACATTAGATGGTGTACAAAAAGTCAGATTAAACTACATTTGGAGCAGGACCTCATAGTGTGTGATTATTGTTACGAGAAGCCACATTTTGGCAACATTTTGAAGGGCAATGAGCAATATGTCTGATACAGTAGGGTACCTTTTTTATAGGGATCTGGGTCACAGAGGTCCACCTCAATCACTGAACATAGTGGGAATGGAGGCTATCATCAGCAAACAGGGACAATCACAGCTGTCAGCATCTGCATCGGTGTGAGCATCTCAAGGTCTTCAGACTGGAGCTAGCTTTCAGTTCTCCCCTCAATAACCACCATGGTAATAACGCCTATCAGTCTCTGTCACAGCGGCCTGTGTGTGTTCATTCATGCATGTGGTCATCTAAAGATGTGTGTGTGTGTGTGTGTGTGTGTGTGTGTGTGTGTGTGTGTGTGTGTGTGTGTGTGTGTGGGGGGGGGGGCATTCACTGATAAAGCGCTGATAGTGTCCATCCATGGCAGATGATGTACAGCCTGCTGTCTCTCCAGGCGGATTGGATTTTCAGGCTTGCTGATTTGCTGAGAGATGGAGGTTGGACCGCCCTCAAACAAAGATGCAGACAGTCACAGAAACACACACACACACACACACACACACACACACACATCCACCTGCTCAATCTCTGCGCACAAAATAAGCACATAAAAGCCCAGACACACAAACAGGCACATGTACACACGAGTACACACAATGAATTGACTCAAGTTGAAAACACACAACAGAAACACACACACTTAAATATCATTCTCCTGCCAAATCCTTTTAAGGCATCGATGTGGAAATTGATCTCCATTTCTAAAGAGAATAGATTCATTGTTACAACCGCTCTGTCTTCACACACACACACACACACACACACACACACACACACACACACACACACACACACACACACACACACACACACACACACACACACACTTCCCAGATGGCCAACTGACACATAGCCCCAGCCTCTTCAGTCTTACCTGTCGACAATCAGAGGTGATTTTTGTTCATTTGTCTCCGCTACTTACGCAATAGGGGGGCCAAAACAAAAGCCTGTGTGTGTGTGTGTGTGTGTGTGTGTGTGTGTGTGTGTGTGTGTGTGTGTGTGTGTGTGTGTGTGTGTGTGTGTGTGTGTGTGTGTGTGTGTGTGTGTGTGTGTGTGTGTGTGTGTGTGTGTGTGTGTGTGTGTGTGTGTGTATCTGCGTGAGCGCTTTGTGCGTCCGTGTTTATGGCACTACAACAACACAAAGGACAGAGATGAATGAAAGCCGCTTTCATATGAGGAAGAACTGCTTCTCCCATCATCAACATTAATTCAGCTGCTTTGTGTATTTTGTTTTTATTAATAATATCCAGGCCCACCTGTTTCTCCTCAGTCTTCATTATTTTGAGGCCTGAATTCAACATTTAATTTCTTCCCTTTGGTTGAAACGTTCTGCAGGCAAATCAATAAAGATAAACACTGTTCAGCTGCTGTGGGATATCTCAGCTAGCCTTGTACATTATTACTGTGTAGGGTCGTGTGTAAAAGCCTTATTTCTCTGTACTGTTACATGCCACAGTGGGTGTCTGTGTGTCTGTCTCTCCCCCCCACCCCCACCCCCTCGCTCTCTGCAGCTCTCTCAGGTGATTCCAATTCCCAATCAAGACCTGTTCAAAAGGCCTGAGGAAGGCCGCAGCCTCCCTCTTCCCTTCCCCTCTGAGCTGCATGTGTGACCCGTGCAGTGTGTTGTCTCTGTGTGAGACCTGTTAACTAGTTGTGGCTAGGGTTTGGAGATTTACTCCATTGTGTCTTTTTACGTTGTATACTTTTGTCACTTACTTTCATAAGAAAGTTGTTACTTTGTCTTTGGTTTGTTTTTGTGAATTGGCTAGTGAGCACTTTTTATTTCACAAATCAGTTTTGTCTTTCTTATTTTTGCCCAGTTATTTTGTATTTTGTTACTTCCCTTTTACCATAGACGGGTGTCCAAACTACGGCCCGTGGTCTATTTTGAATCGTCCCTCAGCTTATTTGCTTAACAAGCTTGAAATATACCCTTCATATTTCCCTTATGATAAGCAATCCGAAGCTTCTGTTTTAAGGAATGAGCTGCCAACAAAATAAATGAAACCCTATGGAGAGCTGTGATGTAGGCTATTTATTTTATCAAACATAATTTACCACATTTGATTGATTTTGCTAACCTATAACTTAAGTTATGAGGCAATATACCTCACCTCTAGTAAGGGGCCCAGGCTTTTGTATGTTTTTCTGTATGTGGCCCCCAGAGAACAAAGTTTGGACACCTCTGCCAATAAAGGAAGCTCCATTGTTGACCAAAAACTATTAAAAACTTGGAATGCTCCAACAACCCAATACATATGGGGTACTGTCATTAGGTTTGAGATATACCATGGAGGGACCCCTCTCTCATCGGGAGGGAAAAAAACCTGCAGGGCTGAGGGTTAGACAAAGGGCATCCCTTTAAAAGTGAAGTCTGACAGTATTTAGAGACATTGGGGTGGTTGGTGTTTTATGGGATTTGTTGACAAAAGTAAAAGTATGGAGGATAAATAATGCAAAAAGTAGGGATCAAAACACCTTGGAAGAACACCGTTGTCAAATAAGGGCTTCTAAAATAAGATGTAAGCTCCCAAAAAGGTCTATCATTTCATAAGGCTATTAATATGTTGAACAGTTAATGAAGTCAATCTTTAACTTATCAAGGAAAAGACATCAGACATCAAAATCAAGGTGATTGGTATAGCCAGAGAACTACATCCCAATGATTTAGAATGAAATATATTTCTTTTTTGTATGTATTTTTGGTTAATAATGAATGTAATGCAGTTTGAAAATCAAAAGGAAATATTTCAATCTAAGGAAAACTTCAATCATTAAAAAGGTTTGATCAAATAATAAATAATGATGATACAACAAATAAACACAAATGTATTCCGCCTTGACTGTTAACATTTATTCAACCCTGCAGTGACAACAACATGATCTCCTCACTATCATTGGAGAGGAGGGATCCCCTGAAACCCCCGTCTGGTCACATGATGTTATGAGTTTTACTAGAATCCTTCAAAACAACATCCGCAACAACAACCGGATTTACCGGAATCTGCTTATCTGATGTTCTTAGCTGCTCAGAGAAAAACACAATTTAGGATTAACTGATTACTCTTTCCGTTCCTCGTGTAAAAAGCTTCCGTCATGATTACAGCAATAATGAAAGCCAAATTCTGTATAATAAATTGCAGCTTTGTGTTTACCCTAAATTGACTAAATTGTTAGATTCACATTGAGACAACACACGTTTGTGATTGGATGTTTCTGCCGGCCCAGCTTTTATCCAGCGTCTCATTGGTGGTGGCAATGGTAATGGTTTGGTAAAATGAGTCCAAATGATGGTCGACTTTAACTCCTGCCTGTCCTGAAGTGACGTTTGAAGATTTATAAGTGCTTTAAAAAATGTTCACAGAGTTTGACAGTGAGATGATGAAGTTAAAAAACAGATAAAAATAGTTGAAATATATATATTTCATGTATTCACACTTTAGTGACTGAATGAGAATCCTTGTAGAGCTTATTCATAGAAATAGCATTACGATCAACAATACCCAACAGACTTTGACTAAGGTTGTCGCCCCTTTTCGATAAAAAAGTAATATATATAATCAAAGGGGCAGATAGATCTTTTCAAGGCTACGAGAGTCCTCCAAAGGCAGACGTACAATGGACAAAATGAATAGAAATGGATACAGAAGAAAAACACATATTTTTTTCTTTTCCAGTGAATTTTTCTTTGATGGAAACCTGGCGCCTACATTACCAACAATGCAACTCACAAACTTCCAATTAAATGTTGTTGGTGACAGAGTGACCTCCCATTTTAGTTTTTTCTATGCATTTTAAGGACTTCAAACTGGATTATAAAATTGTGTTCACTCTCCTTGAGGCAAGACTGTTTCAATTCAGCCATGGATCAGTCCCACTCTATGCGGCTCTTGAGTAGCAACTGTGCAGCTGAACCATCTCAACAAACAGAAAGAAATATAGAGTATTTTAGCACTTTACCCAAGTGGGAATCACTTTAAATTGGAAGCTGCAATCTCTGCTGGTCTCGCATTCATGTTTCCTTTCACGGAGTGTAATGGGCTGGAGGGGACATTGCACCACTTTGTTTGTCCAATATGTGGCACTAGAGAACACACGCAGGTCTTCAGATCACTTGAATATGGGATTTTGCATCTAGATGTATAGATGGATGAGTGATTAAAAGATAAAGACATAACATAATAAGCAAATATAAACAAAATTAAACCAATTCAAATTCACTATACCAGGCTCTATATTTCAACAAAAGCTGACAACTCATCGCCCTTGTTGAACCCAGTCCATTCAAACCTCAAAGACTCTGTCCTAGTTTAAGCTCATAAAGAGGAGAAGACAGCCATCCTTCTCAAAGCCTGGGGGAAAATCTAATAACTTACACAAAAAGACATTACATTTCTCCAAATTTAAATCAGGCTTTATTAAAGTGGACAGAACAAAAAATAGCCAGATACACACATTATGAGTTTCAATAATGTGGAGAAATGCAATCACATGCATCCTCTATGGGCTTCCAAGCCAATTTCAGAAAAAAAATTAAAACGATTCAGATGAAAAACAAAGCCAGCATAAGGCATTTTCTGACAGAACTTGCATTTCTTAAAAGATCTGCAGGAGTAAAAATAAAGGTAGTTGTGCTGAGATCCAGCAGGGCACCTGTTTACTGTTAAGATGGTGGAATGATCAACTGTGTGCTGACATTTTCCCACAAAATATGTTATAAATGCATCTCTTGCTGAAACGATTCTTCCAAATCCTTTCGTTTTTCAGTTTGGATCCTTTTTGTTTTTCTTTTCTTCAACAAGATCTTCAATAAAAAGAGGTTTTTATTGAAGATTTTTACAGCTTTTAAAAAGTATATAAAAGGGTATAGCCTCAAATTGTATGTGTGAGAGTGACATTATGGGGATGAAAAATAGATCAAAGAAATAGCTTTCGTATCGCAGATAAAGCCGTCGGAACATTTTTAAATAGATCAAATATGAATTCAAATCCCAAACAACTTACATTTGTACATGCACTTGCAAAATTGATTGCCGTCATCTCAAATAGAAAAACTTAATCCACTCCTGGTCAGATAAAGATATTATACGACGAACAGAAAATCTTGTCACATCTTGTTTATTGTTTATTTTAGATCACATGTTTTTATTTTCCCTCCATGAAAATCTCCCGGGTGGATTATTTAACACATGTGAAGCTGAAACTGTTTTTAATTAAGTAATGCATTATTGTATATTTTCTCCCATACTATCTACAGCATGTTTGGCTTACACACTGCCTCACACACACACACACATCCACCTTTACAGCTGCTTGTTCATCTGTTTGGAGTGTTGGTGCACAGCTTCCACAAAGGCGCCCACGTTCTCCGGGTCCATGTCGGGGTAAAGTCCATGGCCCAGGTTGGCGATGTAGCCCCTCGTGCCAAAACCCTCCAGCATCTTCTTCACGATTTTTGAAATGTGCTCCTGATGAAGAGAAGGAGGAGGGGGGGATTTAAAAGGTCAACTGCCAGACTTTTTTAAAAATCAGGCATGATTCAACCACAGCTGGAGAACATCTATAATATCTGAGATACTCTTTGAAAGCGAGCACTTTGAGGAACTTCTAGTGACAAGTTATACATTGCAGGGTTGTGTGTAAACCAGTTTGTCCGGATGAATAACAGCCCTTTACTGTTTCATGTAGAAATGTCTGAATATAAATAGGATTCACAGCATGTCGGCAGCTGCTGAAGATAGCAGCAGATGAAACTTGAGAAAAGTGTAGAATAGCAGCAGGGCTTTGCCTTTTTCCCTTTTTAAAATCACAAAAACAATAATACAATTCTACGCTGGATCCATAAATGAGCAATTAACGCTGAACCATACACATGACAGACTTCAGTTATGCATGACATGAAAGACGTGGCAACCATCTTTATGTAAAATCATTCCCTCGTTCTTGCTTTATTGACAGTTGCGATAATATTACTATTTGTATATTTCAATTGAATACCTCTCCTCATTCTGCTACATTTGTTTGACCGATCTCCCACAGCAGGACTGGAAGCCCCCTAGTGTGTAACTCTGTTTACTGTGTTCATATCTTTTTGTGTGAAATAAGATGGTGACATTTAACAAGCTGAAATAAGCATTTTAGTTGATGTGGGAGAGTTTTGGAAACATGGTTTGGAACAAACATGCAAACAAACATTACAAAAAAGTATGAACATTTAAAATGAAAATAACAAATGCATTTTCATGAGGACCAACGTTTGGTGTTTTGCAGCAAGAGTAACATGGTGGTCAATAAGGAGGAAGAGCAGGATGACCTTCTCTGGGTTGCTCCTGAAATATGTATTTTTTCTAATTATATATTTATTCACTTAATTGTAATATTTGTATATGTATATCTTATGTGTTTAACTCTGTAATTGCTTACATTTAATTCTGCTAAGTGTCTCCTTTCAGAGGGACTGCAGTTACTTACAGTGTTTCTGTGTTTTGTCATTTCAAAATAAAGTCAAATAAAGGCTGGAGTACACCAAGTGGGAGTGGAGGTTACCTTGGGAGCGTAGAGAGCACAAGGGTCCATGTTCCCCTGTAGGCTGACCTTCCCTCCTGTGCGCTTCCTGAATACACACAGACACACAACACAAGACACACAGGGTAATCCTTTAACCAGCAGGTTAAGTATTTCATGAGCGGAGCAGGAAACGCAGACGTTTGTTGACATAAATCCTACACCCGGTGACAAAACAGGGACGGGCAAGAGGTCACTAATGGTTAACCTGTTCCTCTGGAAAGAGTCCAGCTTGGTTTATGAGAGCTGCAGAGACTGGCTGCATCCCTGAGATGAATTCAGCTTGAACCTTGTGTTTTGCATTCTGACCATGACAGAGGACTGTGAGGCTGGAGCTGGAGTTATTTGGACTTTGGGGATTCATGCATAGATACTGTGTGTGTGTGTGTGTGTGTGTGTGTGTGTGTGTGTGTGTGTGTGTGTGTGTTTTTGTGTGTGTGTGTGTGTGTGTGTGTGTGTGTGTGTGTGTGTGTTTGTGTGTGTGTGTGTGTGTGTGTGCGTGCGTGCGTGCGTGTGTGTTAGTGCATTACCGTGCCGATCGTGGGTCAATGGTCCAGTCCAGCCCAACCACCTCATAATGAGATTGAGACAGATCCTCCAAACCGTAGTGAGCATCCTTTGCAAACACAATCTGAAAACAAACAGGCACGGAGAGTTAGTCCAGAGTTAGAGTTGTCCAGCAGTGGCTCAGTCAGTAGGGGCTTGGACTGGGAATCGTAGGGTCGCCGGTTCAAGTCCCCGAACAGACTTGAAATATGGAAAGTGGACTGCTACTTGGAGAGGTCCCAGTTCACCTCCTAGGCCCTGCTGTGGTGCCCTTGAGCAAGGCACCGGACACCTCCAATCCCCCCTCCCCATTGCTCCCCGGGCGCTGCACGATAGCTGCCCACTGCTCCTAGTACTAGGATGGGTTAAATGCAGAGGACTAATTTCACTGTGTGTGCTCTGCTGTGTGCATGCATGTGACAAATAAAGAGGGTTTCATCCTCCGATTCTATCTATCTTAGAAGAGGAGAATATCAAAGCAACTTTTTTAGGACGATTTCTTCTCCATTTTTGGTGAAATGCTGCCATCTTCTGGTAATGGAGCAGAACACCTCAATTCTAACAGACCAGATGGATCCTTAATGATCCCTCCTGGGAAACAGTGTTGTTGAGGCAACAGACTTATGGTAAGAATAGAACAGAGTATTGCAAGTTATATAGAAATCTATTATGAAAAGAGAACAAACAAAAAAAATACAGCAGGAAAATAAACACATAAATAGAGCAGAGTTTTGTCTAAACCGGGTAACGGGCACAGCGCTGCGCCCTCTTACGTTCGGCGTGCGCCCTTATACCAAAATGCTGATTTTCCCCATAATATTATAAAGTGATGCCAGAAAAATATATTTCTGTTGGTCAAACACGGTAAAACTACTCGGAAAAAAAAAAATCGTGTCAGATCCACCGTCAGACGGCGTAGACAACTTTGTTTTTTCTGAGAATAAATAGGGGGTGGATGTCCGGTGGGTCTGCCTGTGGACGAGTGGCAGGCAGCAGGCTCACACTGAAACTGTGATTTCTGAATTAGATTGTTTCTTTTACTGTCCTTTTTTCTGTAGAGGAAGAAGAGAAACCGTAACTCTGGATTTATTTGTTGTTTGAGGTCCAATATATGACTCAGCAGCTTTAAGACATGAAGAAAATATTATTTTCTGCTTCGCTCTGATGCATTATCTTTGCAGGAAAGCGGGCGGGCCGTAATTTTGACCGAGAAACCCCTGTAGAGTTGTCACAGTTATAGCGTTCATCATTATCATCATGTGTGTTGTGGATTTGGACACATTTATATGATTGTATGCTTATGTTTGCAGCTTACCATGGGAATGTCCTTCCCTGTCTCCTTGAGTTTCTCTTTGACACGGCGAGCGATGTCTCGAAGGTAAGGCAGAGAAAACTCCTTAAACTCCACAGGCCCCAAAATGCCAGCATGGGACTCGAACACCTGCAGAGCCTGCAAAACATACGGCAGAGGATAGAAGCGTTGTTTTAAAAACCTTTTTGGCATCCTTTTGTCACCATCCTACATTGTTATGCATAATGGCAGTATAACATAGCACATATTGTAAAACATGTGTCTTAGTAAAAGGTAGGAGGTCTAACCTGAGCTCCAGCTGCCACCTGTCCCAGCAGATACTCCACTATCACATCTGTCAGCATCTTCAGCAGCATGTGGCTGGCCTCAGGGTGTTGGTACAGCCAGCGCTTTGCCTTAGAGTGGGTGTTGGAACCTCCGCCTTCTATCATGTAGGACATCAGTGTCCACTGTGTAGGGACACAACACAGAGAGAGTAAGAATCACAATACTTTTCATATTATTTTCATGTTTATATCCAAAAATACCGATGCATGCTTTTGTTTACATCTTTAAATGTGTCTGTCTGATCACTAACCGGAGCTCCGGTGAATCCAATGAGTGGCACTTTGCCCTCTATCTTGTGTCTGGTCAGTGTGATGGCTTTGAAGACATAACCCAGTTCTTTCTCCACGTCCACTTTAGATTGCAGGCGCTGCAAGTCCTCTGGCTCCTTCAGAGGGTCTGGGAATGTTGGACCTTTACCTGCCACCATCTGGACATCCATACCTAAGGCCTGGAAGGAGAAAAATGAATGGGACAACGAATGAAATATTTGGGTAATGGCTGCAATTTGATTGAAATAACAAGAATGAGCGAGTTCAAAATAAGAAGAAATACAACCGCAAGAAAGCTATATATACTTATCCATCTTATGTAGCATTCAGGTCTTCTATGGATGTAGAACTCAGGAATATATTTCTCATCTAAGTGTTTATGCTGAACCAAATCCAAACTAAAGTCAAGTTGTATACCAACCAATGGCACACAGGTGAGCAGGTCACACTGTTTTTGAGTAACTGAGGAGGAATTACGTCCTGTGTCATTTTTAAAATTCTGGTGCCATGCCACAAAAAGAAGAAAAGCTTACCCTAGAGCTTGATTACAGAGGATTGCTCAGAGTGTCTCAAAGATGCTCACAGTTGTCCCACATTGTGTTATTTTCGGGTTTTGATAAGGGCCCAATTCTCTTTGGTATTGGGCACTGCAAAAGCCCAATGTCAGTGCAGTTTTGGCCAGTTATGTGTAGAGAAATAGCCAACGTTTTATACTTATTGCCAAGAAATTGGGGTCACAAGAGAAAGAACTCACACTTTTGTTATGTAACGTTTTAGGCAAAATATATATAAATATATAAGAAATGTATGACTACAAGATTAAAAACCCAGACTAAAAGCAAAGACATAAAACTCTCAAAAAGGCAAACCCCCTTACCAAATATACAAATAACATTCAATGTTATTACTCCCATTACTTTGACACCACAGAAACAGAAGTGCAGTCAACATGTTCATTATGGAGTCTGGTCCTGATAACCTTACCTGTGGGATAACCAGGATGTCAGAGAAGATGATGGCAGCATCGAAGGGAAAACGTCTCAGAGGCTGAAAGTGGAATAAAAGACCGTTTTTTAATAAATACCAATATGTGGTTGTTTTATTGTTTTGTAGTGATTGCCATAAAGAAATATAAGTCCTAGGCCCTAATTGACCTTCAGTATATTATTGTTCGGTGTTTATTTTTTTAAGGTGTCAATCGGCATATCTGCATTGACATTCAGCAACTTAGTTATTAGTATTGTATAAACACTTTTTTTTAAAATCATACTTCAAAGTATTTGCAAACAAAAATAAAAATACCCCTCTTTTGCACATGTTTTGTAGATTTGTAAGAAAGTGTATGAAAAGCCATGTATTCCCAGTGGCACAAGGAGTAATCAAAAGTTAAAAAACATCTGAGATAGCAGGTTCATCTCGGATTCAAAATTGAATCCCCAACACTTGTAAGAGTGCTTCATTTTGTGCTGCCCTCTCTCTGCCTTTGGCTTGTGAGGTCGAATTGGCTCGTGGGTGGGGTTTAAAGGGTTGTAAGAAAACCACCTGCACCTCGGTAGAAACCGTGTGCCCCCTCCTGTTACTAGCCATTTTGTTGTTAACTCTTGTGCTTAAAAAAAGTTGACATGCCCTATCATAAGCTACTTTACCAATTTCAAAACACTGAAATTGATGTCAGTGTCTGTCAGAGCGTTTTAGGTTCAATAAGAGCGATGGACCCCATTTTTGCACATGTGTTAATGTAACAAGGTGTGTGAAAAGCCATGTCTCTCCAGGTGCTATTTCAGTAATTATGGTACAATTATTGGGATTTAAAAAGTCCAGCGTTTAATTCTCCAAATAGGCGACAACCCATTTGCCAACAACATAGCAGTTCATGCATGTTGCATGTCTACAAATGCTCATTAAGCTCATCTGCCAGTCATTGCTGCTTAGCACACTATCTCAACAGATAGCTTGGAAAGGTCCAAGTTGGAGGGTAGTTGATGGTTTGACTTATTTTTTGTGTCATCAACAAACCTTTCAATACGACCAATGTTTTTATGATTTAATTTGTTTACTAGAGCACAAACCTTTTTACAAGAGCACACAAGTATACATTTATCCACTTTGTTTTCTCTAAAAGTTAAGACAGATAGATGCACTGATTTTTAACAAACAGGCCACATAATCTAGGGTGCCATTTTTCATATTGCAATATATTGCCCAGATGTCAGTTTGTCCCCAATATCGTGCATCCCTAATGTGTTCATGAGCAGAAATGTAGCACAACAGGAGAAAGTAAGCATTTCTTTGTTTATTCAAATGTGAATGTCAATGAAAAATCATTATGAATAATCCTGCAGCCACAGATAACGCTGCTGTCTTCAAGGTTAAGTTAGAACACATACTTAAAAATAATAATAATAATAATAATAATAATAATAATAATATTGTACATAAGCTTATGTTTTTTTCATATAATTGACATTTCTCTTTTCATAGTAAGTTTGAAAAGCACTGCTGTACCTGCAGAGTGAGCTCACAGCAGGCCTCTGGCGACCGACATGTATCAAAGAAGTCCTTCCCTGCTCTGAACTCACGAAACTCTGCAAATTAGATTCAACAAAAATATTAGCTTAATGTGTTCATAATTCAAAAAGCAAAACAAAGTAAGAAAAGTCCATGACTTTTGGTAGGAGAGATAATTTGATCACAGTACCTGGTAAGTATCGTCCAGCCTGTCGCATACACCACACAGGGACATGTTCAGTTTCTTCTCCTCGTGCGGCTCGCAGGAATGTATCGTTCTGGAGCTGGGGAAAGTCCTTGGGGCTGAAAGAAAAACAAACATACCCACGGTTTAGCATCATCAGTCAAAGCAATGCTGCTTTGAAGAGACATGTGCAAATCAGCGCCAGACAGCAGAATATCCACATTGCTACCCTGAAAACAACAAAAAGTAAACCATTCAGGATGTAACCTCAATACCTTACTATCCTCATTGCATTATGAAAAAAAATGGAATAAACCAAAAGATTATCAAATAAAAAAGGTCCCAATAGGAATCTCACACACAAAAATGTAGTAGTCGATATCAATACCAGAGATCTTCCACCTATTTCAATACCAATCCGATACCACAGTAAAACACCAAAACAAAAACCCTCTGTTTAACTCTTGTATTACCATTTGCACACTGGGTTTTGTTGTGAGGGAGTTAAACAAATCATCATATTCTATCATATCTCTTTTAATTGTTTAAAGTCTGAGACCAATCCAGCACAACAGCAAAAGTTGGAAATGTAATTAAGCTGAACTACACCAGAGCCACTTTACCCGTTGGGTACTGGAACAAATGCAGAGCTAAATAACGTTCATTTTATCTCAGTTTCAGGGGTGTAACTCTCCTTTTTGTTGACAATGAATCACATTCAATGTTTTAAATTTACTCCCATTTGTATCATTATTCACACCACTTTCAATATGTTTTTATTTAAAATGGTATTATAAACGTTCAAAATTCAAAAAGTAATTGCCCTTTTTGAGAATGGGGTTTGGCTGGAAGTGTCTTAATCACTATAGCCCAGGGGTTACAATACAGTAGCAAGCTTCAGTTATCTAACATACAGGCAAACCCCTCCCTTTCCCCAGCGATCATATAGACAGAAGAGCTGTCAATGAAAGAAATGAGAGATATGGGAGATACCACTTCTCCGCCCTCTTATCATCTTTAAACAGTAGGAAAACGGTTGAATGAAAAGCTGCTTTGCATGCATCGGTAATGCAAGCTGATATTTAACTTTGACTTGAATCTGACTTTTCTATGGATTATTGAGAATAGTTTTGCAGTGACTTAATTTAAACGTTGAAGCCTCCAAACTAAACACAATTTTAACTTTTACTGTAACAAATGAAAAGGTAACTGGCATTTAACTGGGCTAACTAAAACTAAAGAAGGATGTAACTTGTATTCCACTCCGTCAGTATCTAAAGCAGTTGGGAAAAGATCATTTCTGTTCAAAGCACCTTCAGATCAGAATAATTGACCACCGAACATAACATGCTTAACTTCCTTTCAAGTGTTTAAAATGCTTGTATTGAAGTTAACTGTAGATGCTAAAGATGCTTTTACACGTACAAAATATGATGTTTGTATTTTATTTGTTCATGGCCTCTCTGGGGCCATATAGTATAGTATCTATAATTTCTGTGTTGAGATTGTAGTTTGTCATTTTGCTTTTCTTAATGTCTTGCTTCTTGTACTATATGTCCGGACCCCTTTGAAAACGAGAGATGGTTGCTCTCAAGGGCTTCATAACACATTTCATTATACCATTGATGTAGTATCAATATTCATTATATATGTTGTTTCCTGGGTTAACGTTAATATAATTACAAAAACAAGATTATACAACGATAAACATGACGCTATATTCAATTCATGTTATGTAGATGTTTGTATAAGAGTGATACAGGAACGTTTCATAATCCCTCAAGTAGAAGCCAAATACTAGCATTTAATCTAATGTAGTCCGGTGTATTTAGGCTAACAACAAAAGTACTTACAGGATTAAATCATTTTTGCTCATGTCGGCGGGTCAGTGGGGGTGATAGGTTACTCAGACGGTCCTCTGTCTCTCTGTGGAGATGTCAGCTGCGACCTGCAGCTACTCGATTGTCAATGAAACCTGCTTTCACAACACTGTCTGCCTCTACATCCCGCTGCTGGGCGCAGCCATCTTGAAATACCATGTGACCATACCGGAAAATTAGCCGCGCATTCAAAGTAAAATGCTTCCTTTTTAATAAAATGTATTCATTTGTTTGTTAGTTTTTTTCCTATTGTTTGTTTGTTGTTTATAAAATGCTACATCGATAACACATTAACACAGTGTATCTAGATATTGAAACAATAAGGGATTGCAATGACTAAAGTAATGTCTCAAAATACTTGTGAATATGCCTGATAGTACTAATCTGAATGTACACATACCAGGAGAAATGCTGATTGAAATTAAATGGATCACTTTGTATGTCTTTTTCGCACATTTGAACTGATTGCATAATACATGTGTTAACACATATTTAATACAAATGCTTTGATATTCTTTGTTTTGCTCAAAAAACGATATGATAAAATCCACTATCAATTATCAATAGCTTTATAAATCACATTTGCATTCTTTGTCCAAGAAATATTACACTTATGTGCAGATAAATTTACTTTGCCACCTTCATGTTCATCATTTAAGATTTGCCTTTATCTTCCACTGAGAGAATTCATGAAATTAGGTATGATTCTGCTCTAATGCATGTCCAATCTCATCTCCAGGTATAACATTTATTTTCCTTATGCAAATCACAAATAATTGATTATTTCTTAATAATAATTAATAATAATTTCTCTGACATATTTTGTTCTTTAACATGCTCAAGTGGGTGAGTGCCACGACATACTGATGGAGACTAACTTCTTTAAACAGGGACTGTTGGGAGACCTCCCCAAAAAACGGACTTAAATTATTGTTATTATTGATTAATTACTGTGTGTTTCTCTTGTGATAAGGTTTGTCTATGTTTACTGGATCCCACTTCTGTGCTGAGTTTGAGAAATCTTAAAGAAGAAAATTCAGCACAATGTTTTACACTCTATCTGCAACAACAGTATGACCTTCATCTTGCGCAATTGAAAATATTATCACTTCTCCAACTGCCAGAACACTCCTGATTAAAAAAGAGGTGTAAAAGTGCATAAGTATTGGCATCAGATTATTCTTAAAGTACCAAAAGCAAAAGTACTCATTATGCAGATTATTTTTATATTACATATTTTTATTGAACAAAGATTGGCTCATATCAGAATCAGAAATATTATATGTCTTGGTTATAATTATTGATGTATTTATGTGTTTATCAAGCTGATAGAAATGGGACTTATTTCAACTAATTGTGAATTTAACCCAGGTGTATCTAAAGCCTTTCTGAAGTGATGATCCCATTGTTTACCATTAATCTATATCTAAAGTCACTAAAGGTACTACATAAATGTAGTGGATTAAAAGTACAATTTACCTCTGAATTATTGTGGGCGAGAAGTACTAAATAGTAGAACATCAAAATTCAAGCACAGTACTCAAGTTAATGTAATTAGCTACTTAACACCACTGGACTACTGCAAATAATGAAATGTTTAATAACAGTTATATCTACAGATTCATATTTATATTAACTTTATCTCTGGGTGATAGTATACACTTACCTACCCTAACCCTATATATGAGGCAAAACGTGAAGGCGTGCTCAAAATGGAAGGATTGGATCATTAACCTGGGAGGATGTTGAGAACAAAATGCCAAGAATATAATCTCTTGCTTTAACCAGCACATTATTTTGAATTGACTGTCCATGTAAGTTATAGTCAATAGATCAATAGCAGTAGTCACAATTTAAGATCCCATATATGGATATGTTTTTAAAAAGTCTGATTGCCGATACATGTATTATCATTGTGAACTAGAAGATAGATAGTAATGTAATTTCTGAAATGTAAGCAAACTGACTCTACAGTGAAAGCTGGTGTCTTTTAGCTCCCTCTGCAGAGGATAAACCATCTGATCTTTGTAGTAACTCAGCCTTTCCTCTGGCACCGCCCTCTGGACAAACCTTGTCTTGCTTCTGTTTGTGCGATGGAGGAGAATTACATTTGTTTGTTGTTACAAATACTCCCAGTTTAAGGTTCCTGGTGAAAACATTGTTTGGAAACAGTTCAGCTTTAACACACCACTGAGGGTAAAGTATGTCAGAGAACACAGGATAATTGATAATTTTACTGAATTCAACATCATAGCAGCCAATTGTATGGGCAGCTTAGAGTTGCCTGCCGTTGAGCTTATTTACATCACACTGGTTGTGTAATTCTCGTTGATGTCTCCTCTCCCTCTTCAGTAAGGCCGGTCATACACCAAGGAAGAGTCCTGACCTGTTATAGCAAAACAAAGGTAATGTACAGAGATGAGATTAATGTTAATCTTGGCATGAAACTTTTATCAAGAAAACCATCAAGAAACTGACAAACTCTTTCTTTAATGTTCTATTTAACAAAACAGAGGTGTCCACTTCTGTCCATTTTGTGGTCAGTTACCACAGTATGGTTCACTCAGAGTCAAATATAAACCAACTATAGCATATTTTACAAAATGATTGCAAGGAAATTGAGCACAAAATCATTTATATATAGGTTTAAACACATCTCATATCAGACAACCCTAACCTCTCAGATCTGTAAATTCCTATTAACAGATGGACTTCATGTTAGGCTGATTGTATACATTTTACATCACAGAGATGAAACGTGTTGAATGTTTCATGAAGCTCTTTTCATATTTATTTTTTTTCCATAAAGATTTGTCTTTAGGTAAAATATGAGCCATTTATTGATATGACTAATGTTGTGTTGAACTTTCCTGTCACTGTCCCAGACCATAGTCGAGGAGAACAGGGGAAGACTCTCTGTAGTCTTCCAGGGTGGAGGTTCAATAATCCACTTTGCAAAATAAGGCAGGGAGGCTAGCTTTTGTTGGGAGGCCGTGGCATTTATTCAGGTTCTTAACTTACAGGAAAAACACTTCATGGACATACTTTTTCTGCTGCTTCCTTTTTATCTTCTCCAACACCACCAACCAACGCTCGCTCATCCCTCCCTCTACCATGCCCACCCACACATGCACGCACCACACCCCTCTCTCCCCCTTAAAGGGATAGCAATCTGACTGAATGACCCTTATAGCATAACACTACCCCGACTCTGGATGACAATTTCACACAATTCTAATCCAGCACAGTAAATTACATGACCATTACCTAAAATGCATACTAATAAACATCCACATCTGCATTGAGTCCATTTACAAGTGGGCGATAGAAAAAGGCTACAACATTTCAGTGAAGAAATGCGGTTGCATAGCAGTCTTTGTGTGCACATATCACTGTGGAGCATAAGGAAACCCTAACAAAAAAAACATTAAAAGCTGAGCTCTAAAATAGCAGTCAGAAGGCATTAAAAACTTAAATTCTCCATTAAAGTGTACAACTTTAAATGGAAATATCAAAGACAGAAATATAACTTTAGTCCCATATAGTTATCAGCCTCTCTTCTTTTTATGTATGAACGTATGTGTGAGCGGGATGGCTCAGGTAACAGGTAAGAGACGGAAGCGTTCGGCGTTGGGCAAAAACAATGCGTTTATTGGTTGAGAATTGTGCCCACAACAGGCAGCTCCGCGGTACTTTCCGAGCGGGGAAGGCCAGGACGGGGTGTGTCGTCTTCCCAGGACCCAGCCTACTGCAAGACAGATCAGAACCAGGTTACCAACATGCCTTATATTAAACGCCTGATTACCTGATTCCGATCAGCTGTCTGGTCTCCGGCCGAGCCACTCCCCTCACCCCAGCAGCCGGCGCTCTAACCACACCCGGCTGCCACATACCCCCACCGCCCGACTCAGGCCGGGATCCCGCCGGCCGACAGCCGACCTCCCCCCCCCCCCTCCGCCGAGCGGGAGAGGAAATCGGCCACGACCATCCGGTTACCCGGCCTGTGGATCACCTTGAAGTTAAACGGCTGTAACGCCAGATACCAACGAGTGATCCGGGCGTTGGCATCCTTCATGCGGTGGAGCCACTGGAGCGGGGCATGGTCCGAATAGAGGGTGAAAGGGCGCCCCAGGAGGTAGTAACGCAGGGCGCCGACCGCCCACCGTATGGCGAGGCACTCCTTTTCCACCGTACTGTAGTTCACCTCCCTCTGAGCCAGCTTACGGCTAATGTACAGTACGGGGCGGTCGACCCCCTCTACCTGCTGGGACAAAACGGCCCCCACCCCACTGTTCGAGGCGTCGGTCTGCAAAACAAAAGGTAGAGAGAAGTTAGGGGTGAACAGAAGCGGCTTTCCACAGAGGGCTTTCTTAACCCTCTCAAACGCCAGCTGACATTGCTCCGTCCACTGGACCGGATCTGAAGCACCCTTTCGGGTCAGGTCGGTCAGAGGGCTGGTCAGCTCCGAAAAGGCGGGGATGAACCGCCTGTAGTAACCGGCCAGCCCCACGAACCTCCTGACCTCTTTTTTCGTCTTGGGCACCGGACAGGCAGAAATGGCGGCAGTTTTCTCTATCTGTGGCCGCACCTGCCCGCCGCCCAAGTGGTACCCCAGATACCGTACCTCCCTCCGCCCAACCGCACACTTCTTTGGGTTGGCCGTGAGCCCCGCCTGCCTCAGGGACTCGAGCACTGCCCCCACCTGCTGCATATGCTGCCCCCATGTCTCACTGTGGATGATGACATCATCCAAGTAAGCAGCAGCATATGCAGAGTGGGGACGCAGCACTCGGTCCATGAGCCGTTGGAAGGTGGCTGGAGCCCCGAACAACCCGAAAGGAAGTGTGACAAACTGGTACAAACCGTACGGAGTGGAGAAGGCCGTTTTTTCCTTCGACTCTGGAGAAAGGGGAATCTGCCAGTAGCCCTTGGTTAAATCCAGTGTCGTATAAAAACGAGCAGTGCCTAGCCGGTCCAGGAGTTCGTCGACCCGGGGCATTGGATAAGCATCGAATTTGGACACCTCGTTAACCCTGCGGTAGTCCACACAGAACCGGATTGACCCGTCCGGCTTATGTACCAGCACGACAGGGCAACACCAGTCACTGGTGGACTCTTCTATTACTCCCATCTCTAGCATAGCCTGAAGCTCCGCCTGAACAATTTTCCTCTTGTGTTCAGGCAGCCGATAGGGCCGTGAACGAATGGCCACGCCCGGGGGCGTTTCTATGCGGTGGTTTATGAGAGAGGTACGCCCTGGCAGCGGGGAGAACACGTCGGCAAACCGCCCTTGCAACGCGGCAACGTCTGCCACCTGACCGGGTGAGAGATGGTCGCCGCAACAGACCGGGGCTAATTCGGTGTTAATAATGACCTCCGGTCCCAACTCATCTCTCTCTATCACCGTGGTGGCCAGAGAAGCAGACGCCACTTCCCTCCATGTTTTAAGGAGGTTTACGTGGTAGATCTGTGTTGCTCCCCCCCTGTCAGAACGCACCAGCTCATAATCTACGTCCCCCACTCGTCGTGTGACCACGAAGGGCCCTTGCCACTTGGCGAGTAATTTGGAGCTGGAAGTTGGGAGTAACACAAGTACTTTATCTCCCGGTGAAAATTGTCTCAGTTTCGACCCTCTGTTGTACAGGCGCTGCTGACGTTCCTGAGCCTGCAGCAAATTCTCCCGTGATAACTGCCCCAGTGAATGGAGTTTTGCTCGCAGGTCCATAACGTACTGAATTTCGTTTTTACTTGTGCTCGGACCCTCCTCCCAGTTTTCTTTAAATAGGTCCAAAACACCCCGTGGCTTCCTGCCAAACAGCAGTTCAAAGGGAGAAAATCCCGTGGAGGACTGAGGCACCTCCCGCACTGCAAACAACAGAGGGTCTAGCCATTTATCTCAATTACGGCTATCCTCGTGAACGAACTTACGAACCATGTTCTTTAGCGTTTTGTTAAACCGCTCCACCAGGCCATCGGTCTGTGGATGGTAAACACTAGTCCGGATCGAGCGGACGCCCAACAGTTCATACAGCTCGCGTAGTGTGCGTGACATAAATGACGTGCCCTGGTCAGTCAGGATCTCTTTCGGGATCCCGACTCGGGAGATTATATGAAACAGTGCCTGTGCAACGCTCTTTGCCGAGATATTGCGCAACGGCACTGCCTCGGGATATCGTGTTGCATAATCCACTAGGACGAGTACAAAGCGATATCCCCGTGCACTCCGGTCTAATGGCCCGATGAGGTCCATACCAACTCTCTCAAAAGGCACCTCAATTAATGGGAGTGGGCGCAGAGGCGCTTTTGGGGTGGCCGGCGGATTAACCAGCTGACATTCGCTGCAGGATGCACACCACCGCTTCACATCCGCGCGAATGCCCGGCCAATAAAATCGGGCCATGATCCGGTGTAGTGTCTTATCGTACCCTAGGTGACCTGACATGGGGTTGTGATGAGCCGCCTGGAAAATCATTTCCCGACGGCTTTGTGGTACCAACAACTGGGTATTGATCTCTCCTGTCTGTGTGTCACGGCTCACACGATACAGCCTGTCCCTAATAACAACAAAGTGGGGGTGTGCGAGTGCTGTGTTTGGGTGGAGCTGGGAGCCATCAATACTCACCACCTGATCGAAAGCGTGCTGAAGGGTCCCGTCCCTAGACTGTTCGAGGGGGAAATCCTCAACCGGGAACACCGGCGGGGGCAGAGGGGCCTCCCCGGCACCCTCCGGTGGTAGAGGGACCTCCCCGGCCCCCTCCGTGTCTGTTCCCCCTTCGTCGCCGTCAGCCGCTTCGCCACTAAACACAGCACACCACTCACATTTCCCTGACTCCCGTGAACGCACCCCCATAGCCCTCGCTAGCTTAGCAAACCCCGGCCAATTTGTTCCCAAGATCAGAGGGTGCGTGAGGCGAGTACTAACTCCAGCCCTGACTCTATGCTTTTTTCCCCTAAAAGATATTTCCAGAGTCACCTCCGGGTACTGGTGAATATCCCCATGCACACACCTCACCTTCACCCACGATGCTTCCACCAATGCCCCCGGCCGAACCAAGCGCTGATGGATCATCGTCTGATTACAGCCCGTGTCCATCAGAGCCTGGTGGGTACCCCCCTGTATACATACCGGTATACGGTACGTCCCTTCTAAACCGGGGGAGGCAACTGGCGGTCCCGCAACCCGGACCAACTGTCCGACCTCCATCATGGGACACTCCCGCCGGAAGTGGCCGGGCTGCCCGCACCGCCAGCACTCCTGCCCTGGCGCCTGAGGAGCCCCCCGTGGTGCCGGACGACCAGAGGCGGAGGCTGGATCCTGGGGAGAGAGAGAGAGAGAGAGATGAGGTAGGGCTTGGGTGGGAAGGGGCCGGGTCGTGGGTTGAGGGGAACGCGGTGCAGCGGCTGCTGTCGGGAACCTCCTCCTTGGGGCTGGAACGGGTCGGTCCGCGGGGACGACAGGTTGTCGGGGCTCCTCCTTCATGCTCCGCCGGGGGAGCGAAAGGTGGTCCTCCGCGAGGACGACGGCTGCCTCCAGGCTGGCAGGGCGGTGACACTGGACCCAATTCGCCGTTGACGATGGCAGCCCGGCGACAAACTGCTCCAGTGCCACCTGCTCCATGACGTCCTCGGCGGAGCGCATCCCCGGCTGAAGCCAGCGCCTCGCCGCATCGAGGAGCTGCTTCGCGTAGGAGAAGGGGCGGCCAGCGTCCTCGAAGGGAAGGGCCCTGAACCGGCGGCGGTGTCCCTCTGGTGTGCTGCCGAGCCGGTCCAGGATGGCCCTCCGCAACTGCTTGTACTCATGTCGATCGGACGCTGGCAGGCTGTGGGCGGCTAGCTGCGCTGCCCCGGCCAGCAGGGGAAGAAGCCGCACAGCCCACTCCTCCTCCGGCCACCCGCACGCCGCCGCAGTGCCCTCGAATATGTCCAGATAAGCCTCTGGGTCGTCGTCGGCTGACATCTTCTGGAGGGCAATCTGCGGCGGCCGGGCGGGGTTGGTCACCGGCTCGGCCTCCCGGGCGGCCGGACGCTGCAGCAGCTCCCGCAGGAGAGCACGGTCCTCCCGCTGGCTGGAGGCGATTACGAGGAGAGCCTCGCTCTGCTGCCGTTGTAGGGCCGTTGTGCTCTCCTGCATGAGGGCGAGACGCTGGAGGGCCTGGCCCAGCGGGCTTTCTCCTTCCGTCATCTGAGGGGTTCACGTCACTGTTCAGGCGCCACTGTGAGCGGGATGGCTCAGGTAACAGGTAAGAGACGGAAGCGTTCGGCGTTGGGCAAAAACAATGCGTTTATTGGTTGAGAATTGTGCCCACAACAGGCAGCTCCGCGGTACTTTCCGAGCGGGGAAGGCCAGGACGGGGTGTGTCGTCTTCCCAGGACCCAGCCTACTGCAAGACAGATCAGAACCAGGTTACCAACATGCCTTATATTAAACGCCTGATTACCTGATTCCGATCAGCTGTCTGGTCTCCGGCCGAGCCACTCCCCTCACCCCAGCAGCCGGCGCTCTAACCACACCCGGCTGCCACAGTATGAAACAGTAACATTTAGCTTGGACATTAGTAAACAACATAACAGTCCTTTAACTGTGGGGCTTAGTGCCTCACCCATTCACCATACCAGACAGGTGGTCCTCTGTTGCGGCCCATCCGTGGCCCCGGAACAGGATGGCTCCGACCACGCTGCTCTGCCACACTACCCCCACTAACCTGAATGTCCTCAGGGGCAGAAGAGTCCGGAGGAGTGGAGGGGACTGAAAGGGCAGCAGCGAAAGTGTCCACTCCTGGATCTGATGAGGTGCAGCCTGAGCCTTCCTCAGCTGCGGCGTCAGTGTCAGCGAACAGTTGAGATAGACCCAGGGTAGGATCTGCAGGATCCATGTCCAAGGCAGGGGCCGACACCTCAGTAGGTGTCCATCTGCGGGCATGCTCCATAACCCAGGCATTGTCCAGTGGATCACGGCAGCGGTAGGGTTTCAGCTGATCATGGTGAACCACTTTCACTTTAGTCTTCGGGCCTTTCTGGATGCGATACACCAGATCATCCAAGTGCCCCAGAACGGAGTATGGTCCTTCGTACGACGGGAGAAACTTCCTGATTTTGTTTTTGACTCTCCGTGTCCCTTTAATCAGGTACCACACAGCATCACCAATCTGGTACTGTGTGCAACAGCAATTTTTGTCGTATTGTCTCTTGGCATGTCTTACAGACTCTCCAAGGGCCTCTCTGTTGATTTGGTGAGCCAGCTCTAGGCGTTGTCGGGTCTGCTGGACATATTCAGGGGCTGAAAGGAGTGTGCCAGAGTCTTGGGGTAGACCAGCTACCAGGTCCACCGGCTCGCTCACTTCCCGGCCGAACATCATGAAGTTGGGGGTGAAACCAATGGCACTGTGCTTGGTGGCTCTTTAGGCCATAACAGCATAAGGAATCATGAGGTCCCAGTCCCAGTGGCAGCGCTCAGCTGTTGTGGCCAGTATCTTTTGTAGTGTGGCATTAAATCGTGCGACTTGGCCATCAGACTGAGGTCTGAAAGGTGTTGTGCGTGTTTTCTCAATGCCAAACAACTTACACATTTCCTGAAACACTTCGGATTCAAAGTTTTGGCCTTGATCACTGTGCAGCGTCTGTGGTGCTCCATAACGACACACCCACTCTGAGGCCAGCACTTCTGCCACATTTACAGCCTGCTGGTTGGGAAGGGGGTAAGCTTCCACCCACTTTGTATAATAGTCCTGTACCACAAGCACATAACAGTTTTTGCGGTCTGTCTCGTTCAGGGGCCCCATGATGTCCAAGGCGATGCGCTCCATGGGGGCTCCTACCCTGACGGTGCCGATTGGAGCTTGTGGTGTCTTACGGGGCCTGGGTTTGGATGCACAGCTGGTACAGGTGCTACACCAGAGGGCGACATCTTCTCTCATTCTGTACCAGAAGTATCGGGTTTGCAACCGGGCCACTGTGCCCTCCACACCAAAATGTCCACCTATTTGGCCGTCATGCATTTGTTCCATGACATCAGGGCGGAAGACTCGAGGCAGCACAACTTGTGAATAAAACTGTGTGTCATCTAGGCAGTAGAACCGCCTAACCAGAATTCCGTCTTTGAAATAGAGCCGCTTCCACTGGCTCCAATATGTTTTTGTAGCTGTGCTGTACGGGGAGACTGTTACCCATTGTGGCCGTTTGTCGCTGGCCTCCATCCATGCTCTGATAGGGCCTATGTCTGGGTCAGCCTCCTGAACCTTCTGCAGCTCCTCTGGGCTCCAGCCACAGAACAGCCCAGTAATGTTGTTGGTCGTAGTCCGGTAGATTATTTCAGGATTTATATTGTCAACCCCCACTGGACACACTGCTGTGGAAGCCGAGGGTCTCTCTACCCCCACTGGGCTCAGCATCGCCTGGTTGATGTCAGAGTCCAACTGGCACTGCACCGCCTGATCACAAAAACTCACCAGCTGAGGGGAGGGGCATGGCAGCTTACATGGACAAGACTGCCGGCAGCGTCTCCTTGAGAGGCTGTCTGCGTTGCTGTGTAGCAGGCCGGCCCGATGAACAATCTCAAAGTTGTATTCACCTGGCAAGCTGTCCCTCAGGCTCTTTCATACGTGTTAGCCAGCGAAGGCGGCTGTGGTCAGTGCGCACTGTGAAGGGCCGGCCCAGGAGATACTGCCTGAAGTATGATGTAAACTCCACCACAGCCAGCAGTTCACGTCGTGTAGTGCAGTAATTCTGTTGAGTTTTGGATAGTTTGCGACTCCCATAGGCCAGCACACGCTCTCTGCCTTGCTGAACCTGAGAGAGGACAGCGCAAATGCCCTCATCACTTGCATTGGTGTCCAGTATCATGCTGCCTTGGTCGAGTGGATAACCCAAAACCGGTGCTGTGGTTAGCAGACGCTTGAGCTCGTTGAATGACGCCTGGCATTCTTCACTCCAGTGAAAACGGGCATATTTCTTTGTCAGGGCTGGAGGCTCAGCCACAGAGGCAAAGTCTTTGACAAACCACCTGTAGTATGATGCAAGGCCGATGAACATGATCAATGTTCATGACATGACAATGACATGACATGCATACTTTTGTGTCCGAGTCCATTATTTAAAAAAAAGAAAATTAAATCTAATAGTGACATCTATCACTTAATTCTCCATCCATCCATCCATCCATCCATCCATCCATCCATCTTCTCCCGCTTTTCCGTCAGGGTCGCGGAGGTAACAGCTCCAGCAGAGAGCCCCAAACTTTCCTTTCCCTGACCACATCAACCAGCTCTGACTGGGGGACAGTCCCGGCGTCACGGGGGGGCGTGAGGGGGCGTCGCCCCCTCACGCGGACTGTCCGCCCCCTCAATCAAAATAGTATTTTTTTAATGTATTTTTTATTGTTTTTAGTTTTATTACAACAGTTTATGATGTGTTCAAAACAACAGAAAACTCCACTGACAAACCAAAATGAACAGCATGGGTAAATAAAAAAACAGCTTTGCAATTTATGCAGTTTAGGCTACGTCAAATTGACGGTTAGCCTACTGACGGTCAGTGCGTCATCCCGATTCCCGCCATAAAACAAAAACAAACGAAGCAACGTAGCAGTTATTTTAATTCAAGCGGACATTCAGAATATTTTATACATCTCTGTCTATGGACAGAATGGATATTCGCAAATGGCTGAAAAAGCCAGAAACAACCATACCGTCGGCGGCATCACCGCCGCCTGGCAGCAGCAGCAGCAGGAGCACCGGAGAGGACGAGGAACACCTGCCGAGGGAGGAGCCGCGGGTTCAGCCTCGCAGTGAGGAGAGTGAGCTGGGTTCACTGGGACCGGAGAGCCCGCTGTCGCACTCACAGCATGGTTTAGGCCTACCAGAGGACCTCGGAGTTGACAAGCCAGCTCAGGTTCATCTCAGGCAGTTTCCAAAGAAGCAACAGCATAATAATGACTGTAAACGGTCATTTTCGGCTAATTGGTACAACGAGAGAGACTGGCTTGAATATTCGCAGCAATTGGATGCAGCCTTTTGTTTTCCCTGCAGGAAATTTGGAGGGAGTGACTCCGTTTTCACAAGAACTGGATATACTAATTGGAAGCATGCTAATGATAAGGCAAAGGGATTTAGCAGGCACAGTAACAGCAAAGAGCATCAAGCATGCAATGGTAGCTGGAAAGAGAAGGAAATGCGATGCAACACAGGCAGTGAAATTTCAACCATGGTTAACTCTCATCAGCTTGCGCGAAACCGCCTGTATGTGTCTGCAATTGTTGACATAATTGAATTTCTTGTCTCAAACGAACTGCCACTGAGGGGTGAAGTGGATTCAGTCAATAGCAGAGATGAACTGGGAAGCGGAATGTTTCTCTCCCTGTTTGGTTACACGCTGAGGCAAAACCAAGAGCTTGCAAAGGCTTGCAGTACAATTCCAAAAAACGCAACTTACACATCACATGATATTCAAAATCACATCATTGAACTGATGAGCACGATCGTAACAGAGCAAATTGTTAAAGATGTCGGGGAGTCATGGTTTACACTCAAGGTGGATGGAACTAAAGACCCGACAGGCAGTGAAAATGTATCTATAGTTGTGCGTTATATGGACAAGGACTACAAAATGCAAGAGAGGCTGTTATCAATGCAGACAACGGACAAATGTGATGCCCAGTCACTCACTAATGTTGTGCTTGATGAACTGTCAAATGCTGGCCTTGACGCAAACAAAATTCTTAGTCAGTGTTATGACGGAGCCAGCGTCATGTCGGGATGAGAGGGAGGCATGCAGAAGCTTATTCAAAATAAGTTAAACAGAGAAGTGCCTTACATCCATTGTTTCAACCACCAATTACATTTGGTGATTGTGCATGCTATTTCCTCAGAGAGTGCAGTTGGGGATTTTTTTGAAGTGTGCAATTCCCTTTATAAATTTATGAAAAAGCCCACTGTAGCCGCACAGTACAAAGGAGAGAAGCTTAAAAGGCTGTTAGAGCAGCGATGGACCGGACACCTTGACACGGTGTCTGTGGTGCTGAAGTCACACACTGCACTGGTGGACTTCCTGAAAGAGATCGGAACCATGGGAGCAAGTGCTGATGTGAAAATTGAATCTGTTGGACTTCACAAGGCCATTACAGAACGGAGCTTCACATTTCTCACCGGTGTGATGCACAAACTATTGGGGCTGATGGACCCAGCCAATCGGATGCTGCAAGCCGAAGAAACAGATCTAATCACTGCAGTCCAGTTTTTTGGCATCATCGACTCTATTCTGAGTGAAATGGCTGCACGTTTCAGCGAGCGTAACGGGAAATATATGTCAGCTTTGGACGCTTTGGACCCCGCCAGTGTGAATTTCCTGGAGGCTGAGAAAGTGAAACCACTACTGGATTTAACAAACACAGACATGGTTGAGGCACAGTTCACAGTTGCGCGAGAGTTTTTGAAAAGCCGGTGCACAGGCCAGGGAGAAGTGAGAGTGACTTTGAGTCACCTTGTTGCAAAGGAGTCCAGGGTATTAAGTGCCATGCCAGCGGTAATGACAGCATTCAAACACGCACTAACATTCGGGGCATCAATTGCTACATGTGAAAAGTCGTTCTCCACGTTGAAGAATGTATTTAGTGAGCACAGACGCAGCATGTTGCATCGACGCAAAGCCCATCTCATCCAGCTGGCCTTTGAGAATGACCTCAGTAGGAAATTCAAAGATGAATGGAAGGAGATGCTGCTGAGGAGGTTCCACTCGTCAGGAAAGAGGAGACTGCAACTCTACTGAAGGTAAGAGCTGGTTATTTTATCATTTGTATTGTTGCTACTGTTTGTTAGCAATGTGGTTATTGATCATACGTTGTTGGATATGTTAGATCAGCGCCTCTGATCTGTGGAGTCTGTTTTGATGTTGCTCTGTTATGTTTTCTCATTCTATGCAGCATCATGTGACATGTCACCGCCGGTGACATGTCACATGATGCTGTGACTCACCGCCCCCCCTCGGTTTTCAGCTGCCCCCCCCTCTGTACTGAGCTGGAGCCGGGACTGCTGGGGGATTCCAAGACGCTCCCAGGCCAGCGAAGAGATATAATTCCTCCACCTGGTCCTAGGTCTACCCCTTGGTCTCTTCCCAGCTGGACGTGCCTGGAACACCTCCCTAGGGATGCGCCCAGGTGGCATACTCACTAGGTGCCCGAGCCACCTCAACTGACTCCTTTCTACGCGAAGGGGCAGCGGTTCTACTCCGAGTCCCTTCCGGATGACTGAACTTCTCACCTTATCCCTAAGGAGATGCCAGCCACCCTGCGGAGAAATCCCATTTCGGCCGCTTGTATCCGCGATCTCGTTCTTTCGGTCATGACCCAACCATAGGTGAGGGTAGGAACGAAGATGGCCCGGGGGAAAAGAGTGGTATGTTGGTCACATGTCCGTCCGCCAGGCAAAGTAGTGCAGTACGAATTAGCGCGAAAAAGAGACTAGATTAGCAAGAGCAAAACGAGTATTACAGGAGCAAAGGAAGCTTTCATCCACAAAACCTCATTATGGCAAACAAAATAAATGCATATGATGCAGCTTTTAAATTAAAGGCAGTCGATTTGGCTCTCAACGAGGGAAATAGAGCTGCTGCACTTACCCTTGGTATAAACGAATCAATGGTGAGACGTTGGAGACGCCAGCGTGAAGAACTGGCTCAGTCCAAAAAGACGAAAAAAGCTTTCAGAGGTAATAAAAGCAGATGGCCCAAACTTGAAGACTTATTGAAGACTGGGTGAACACACAGAGAGCAAACGGGCGAGGTGTTTCAACTGTGCAGATCCGACTGAAAGCAAAAACAGTCGCCACCGAAATGAAGATAAACAATTTCAGAGGTGGACCATCCTGGTTTCACAGATTTAGGAAACGAAAAGGACTGTCCATCAGGGCGTGGACGACTGTGTGTCAGCAACTCCCTCCCGACTACAAGGAAAAAATAACAAACTTCCGCAAATTCACACTAAGAAAGATATATGCATATTCTCTTACATATGGTAATTAAACATTAAAACACCTGCAGCTTTTAGTCCGGTGCGGCTAATGAACAAAACAGGATTTCCCCCTAATTTTAGCTTGTGCGGCTAATATTCAGATGCGCCTTGTAGTAGTCCCACAGTGCAAATATAAATAAGAACATATAACATAAAAAGATAAGAGCGTAGAAAAAAAAAGGGGGGGGGGGGGGGGTAAGAAGGGGTATACAAAAAAAAAAACGTAAGTAATATATACATATGTTCGATACAATCAACACAGTTTTGCAAGTAGTTCTTTAGTGCAAAAAAATACTTTGTGCAAAGTACACTTTCAGTAGCAGCGGAGAATTATTTTATGTTTGAAGTCTTTTGGATAATGTTTTTTTTTTTTGGATATCAATAGTTTTAAAGCTGTTAAAATAACTGCAAAACTTTTGTCCGGCAATTTGCATTTCCTAAATGTCAGGGTGGCGCAACCATAAACATTGGACTTGTATTTTGAAGTGAAGAGACAATAGCTGTAAACAGGATGTTGCGTCAGCCAGAGGACCCCAAGAGATCCTTGGGACTAAGCTAAAAGGTTTGTAAGATCTCTGTCAAATACTGATAAAAATAACACATTTCAACTCATATGTAGGCTGGTATGCTTTCCATGTCAGGTGGTACAACCAATGTAAAACTAGAATTTAGTTTTTTTTTTAAAAGTGGTTTTTTAACTTCATGACCAGGGTAGAGGCTAATGCTAGCAACCAGACATAAGCCTGTTTAATTTGTGATTAGTTGCAATAGTGGTGGTGCAACCAGATCGTCAGGTGGCACAACTGCAAGGAATGTCACTATATAATGCTATTCAAAGCTCTAAGATGATCCATGATACTTCCAAAATGTTTACTATTTTTAAATGTAAAGATATTACACAAAGCATGTCTTGCAAAAAGAAAAGAGAGGTAATACATCTAGACACAACAGTTCATTTTACAGTTATTATTATTATATTACAACTTTCAAATTCTTAAATGGGAATTTGTCAATTTATTACTTCTTGTGTTTTATAGTTATGAGAGGAGGAAGACAGAGGGAAAAATTGTGAAGCCCCCCATCAGCCAACTGTCTAAGCAAGAAAAGAAAAATATGAGGCAACAGTGGAGGCAAGATCAGAGAAAGCACAGGGACAGGAAAAGGGCCATGGAGGAAATCTTGAATTTCACACCAGAGTCAATAGAACCCCCAGCAGAGCTTGAACCTAACCCTCCCAACGTGGATTATATTGTCAGTGTAGATACACCTAAGGCATCCTCAACACCACAAAGAGAAGCATGCAGTAGATGGAAAAGAGAGAAAGCAAAGTTGCACAGGAAAATGCAAAAAATGAAACGAGCAGTGGAAGCTGCCAAAAGAGAGTGAAAAGTGAAAAGTTAAGAAAACGCATAGAAAGATTAAAGAAAATGAAGCCTGAGAAGCAAAAGGCTAAATCTACAGAAGCAGACAGATAAAGTCCAGCGGCCATGCAGAGAAAAGAACGAGTTGTAGACTCCCTCTGTCGAGATGAGAACAGTCGCTTACTGCCAGGGAGAAAGGACACAGTCACAAAAAACAAAAACAAACAACAGAGATGTGTATTAGATAAACCCCTCACTGAACTCCACCTGTATTATAATTCTGAAGTGCAAAAGTCTCACAGGCTGTCTTACAGACAGTTTGTTCGATATTGTCCATTTTTTGTAACACAGCCAAAGTAATCAGACAGGAATACATGTGCATGCTTAGACCATGAGAATGTCAAACTCTTGACTGACAAACTGCACCAGAAAGGTCTCCTGAAAACTAACAGCATGTCTCAGCTGTTGTCTTCTATTGTATGCAGTCCAGACAACAAGACATGCATGTATAGAGTCTGCCCCAAATGCTGTTATAATGAGGTTGAAATTCCAACACCACAGGCAGAAGAGACCATAACATGGCATCAGTGGATCAGAAAATCTGTGTCAGAGGGGCCAAAAACATATATGAATTTTGTAAAAGAAACACAAACTGGAACATGTGCTGAACTGTTGACCATCTTCAATCAGAAGCTCGACAGCCTCGCCAAACACCACTATAACTGGTTGCACCAAGCCAAAGAGTGCAGGGCTTTAAAAGAAAGCCTAAGAGAAGATGAATTTGTCCTCCATGTGGACTTTTCAGAGAATTTCTCCTGCAAACTTAATAGTGAGGTGCAGGCTTTTAATTTTGGAGGGAGTCGGAAGCAGGCCACAGTCCACACATGTGTGGCTTATACAGCAACAGGCTCACAGTCCTATGCGAACATCTCTGCATCTCTTCGGCATGATGAGAGAGCTGTGTGGGTCCATTTGGAGCCAGTGCTGACGGATGTGATGAAGAATTGCAATCCATCTCCTACAATTCTACATGTGATGGTCCAGTCACCCAATACCACAATAAAAAGCATTTTTATTTGCTCAGCACCATTCCCTTCCTCTCAGGCTTCCGGCAGGTGACATGGAACTTCTCAGGGAAGTCCCATGGAAAAGGCGCCCCCGATGGAGTTGGCGGTGCTGTGAAGCGCACTGCTGACTCTGCTGTCCAAAGGGGTGGGGATGTCCAGACCCCAGAAGATTTTTACAACCTCCTAACAGAGAGGAAATCAGATGTTAAGTTCTTCTGGGTGACCGAGGAGGACATCAGAAGATTTGATTTTCCCTGTAAGGGATTAATAAAAGTATGTCTTCTTCTATTTCTTGATGAAGCGGTCCCTGAGGTTGTGCTTCCTGTAAAGGAAACTTTGGCGTTGCACCAAATAATCTCCACTGAACCAGGGAAAGTCATCCACAGAGAGATCTCCTGCTTCTGTAGCAGACCACATATCTGCCAGTGCCACAATCCCATAATGGTCGAACTCCAAGCAGCCAGTGCCCAGGCCAGTGCTCAGGCCAGTGCCCATTAGAGCGCCCATGAGAGCAGTGATCTAAATGGAAAGTTTATCATGGTGAATTACGAAGGTCCACCATTTGTGGGGCAGGTCCTTCAAGTAGTTGGGAAAGAGATTGGAGGTGAGCTGCATGCAGCAACTGGGAGGAAAAAATGCATTCATTTGGCCCCATCGTGCTGACATAATTTTTTTCTACGCAGCTGAAGTGCTCAAAGTGATTGCATTCAGACTGGGAATACTTAAACACACAAAACTGAGACAAGATATTGTCTACCAATGTTGACCCATCATTTGAAAATGTTCCAAGTTTGTTAAATGATACTTCATTGTTGCCATTTAGAGTAGTGTTATAATGTTGTAGTGTTGTATCGAATGTAATCTTACGTGAAGTGTTTTTGATGGGCTACGGTTAGGTTTAAGTCTCTGTTTAATTTTTCTGATGACTAAAACATGTTACTATTTGAAATGAAAATGCACTTTTTTCAGCATATTTCATGTCATAACTAATGTTGTCAGATGGTGCAACCAATTTAAACCAATAAATGATAGGTTAAATAAACCAAATGGTTTCTAAATGTAATGTGTGTAGTTATTATACTGAATATATGAATTAGTGTAATTATTTTCCAGTTTTTAAATGTAAAATTGGATGTTAACGATACTTAAAATCTGACCTACAGAATGCAAAAATCTTAAGTGTGTTATCTAGTGTAGACACCCTTAGGTGTAGTTGCCAAAGAAATAATCTTAAAATAAAGATTACGAATGTATATAAAGTTTTATAAATATTTGGTTGCGCCACCTGACATTTTTTTGTCGTGAAGTTAAATATACTGTTAAAAAATGAGTTAAAACAGGTAGAAAAAGTTGTTCAATAAATAAGACTTGTTTAAACACATTGTTCTGGACTCAAAAATATGCATTACATCTATGTTGAAAATACTTTTAAAAAAAAACTTTTTAGAAGCTTTATGTAGCCTGGTACTAGGTACTCCCCAGGCTCCACTACAACAGTCCGGGATACTCTCACAGCACGTGATGGTGGCTTACTTTGTGGCTTAAAGAATGGGACCTCTTCACCAAACAGAACCATACGATTGGTACCATAATCAAGACGTGCTTTGGATTGGACCAGGAATGGATGGCCTAGCAGGGCTTCATCTGAAGCTATGTCAGCCACCAGGAAGTGAATGCTAACTTGGCGTTGGTTTATCTGGACAGGGAAGATAGCTTCACCGAGTACAGGTATGTCACCCAGACCAACACCAACAACGGACGTAACAACGGATTGCTGGAGAAGAGGCCGGACCTCTGGGTGAATAGCTTCGTAGTGATGCAGAGCCAACACACTTTTCCGTGCACCACTGTCCAAAACAGCACACACTTCCAGTTCGTTTATAAGCATGAGAATGCTAATTTCTTGATTCTGTGTTATAAGGTGGAGCACAGTGGGGTCAGTAATTTCAGGAAATGCTTAAAACACTTGGGCTTTTGTTGTTTTCTTTGGTGAGGGGCAATTCCTCCTCATGTGACATAATCCTGAACGGTTATGACAACGGATCTCCTCCCAGTTGATGTCTTTATGGCCTTTTTGTTTGTTGGGTGTGACTTTTGGGTTAGAGAAGGTGTGTTGGGCATATGGGCTGGAGTTAGCAGGCTCAAGCTTCCATCTGGGTCCCGGGGATGTGGCTGCAGTCTCAATCGGCTCCTCCTCTGCTATTTCCCTGATGACAGCAGCACGGGGCCTCCGTTCAGTGATGTTGTGTGCCCCTGGGTGCATGCGGCTAGTGACATAAAGCGCAGCCTGCTTGGTGGTTTCATGGCGGCGTGCAATGTCATATGCTTGGGCTAGTGTCTGAGGCCGCTGTTCCAACAGTTTTTGTACCATTTCTGCATCTCCTACAGCATTAGTGAAAACTTCAACGCCTATCACGTCCTGTTCAGTCTCATTCCTGTTACTGTAGGCTACAGACACTTTCCCATAAATGTCATCTCTCAAAACATGAAGAGCCTCACCCGGGATTTCTGTAGACAATTGCCCCTGCTGCACCCACAAGGCAAAACTTCAATTGGATAGCCATAGTCTTTTCTGACCAACAGTTAGCTTTAGCGCAGCTCTCAAACCTGTGCAGGAACTCTTTCCAAGGTCTTGTGCCATCATACTGGCCAGGGTGCAGTGTTGGGACTCTTTCTCTCTGTTCGCAGTCCTCCTCACCCTCTGAAGAATCCTGGCAGTGTGCACAGCGAGGCTGGCGTGCACTAGATTTTGGCAGTTCATATTTGGGGGAATAGCGCTTTAATTGCATGGTCTGACTATGCTCTTCTTCTGGTGACAGCCTATAGCAAGCCACTAAAGTTGGGTTACAGCAAGTGGTGTGCAGCCCTGGGCATGGGGGACATGGAGGATAAAGGACTGGCATGCTATGTATGAATCCCCCATATATCCAGGGGTAAAGGGGTTTGTAATAGTAGCAGTCATACACGTGTTCCGCACCCTTGATGGCGTGGCATGAGCTTAGGGGCTATACACGTGGTCGCATGGGACTTGGCCTTGTATTCCACTGTTTTGAAGGCCGTAGCTGGGCCCGCTAGCCTCAGCAAAAGGGTTTGTGCTTGAAAACCTTGGACTGGGCTCATTGTCACATGAAAGGGTTATGATGTCCATACCCTTTATTTCTGTTGATAACATTGTCCATTTTAAGTTCTACCAGTGTCTCTGTAGCAGTTAAGACTCATGAACGGGTTGAGATAGCTTGTTGGCTCGCAGCAATCCTCCGGCTTGTTTGCGTTAGCGGCAGCCCTTTAGCTTAGCTTGTAGCCGGATAACTTGCTAATTAGCACGGCAAATCTCACGGTTTATTTACTCTGTTTATGTGTTTACCACTGCCTTTACGTTGAATGTGAAAGTCCCTTCGCGGTCGCCAATGTTGAACTTTGCTGTCACTGTCCCAGACCGTAGTCGAGGAGAACAGGGGAAGACTCTGTAGTCTTCCAGGGTGGAGGTTCAATAACCCACTTTGCAAAATAAGGCAGGGAGGCTAGCTTTTCTTGGGAGGCCGTGGCATTTATTCAGGTTCTTAACTTACAGGAAAAACACTTCATGGACATACTTTTTCTGCTGCTTCCTTTTTATCTTCTCCAACATCACCAACCAACACTGGCTCATACCATGCCCACCCACACATCCACGCGCCACACACCTCTCTCTCTTAAAGGGATAGCAATCTGACTGCATGACTCTTATAGCATAACAGTTGTCTCTGCTGTTTTATTGTGATTTATCTAGCAGCTAAATGACTGAACACTGCGTGTAATACATCTCCAGTTTAATACCAGTTAAATCTACAGATTCATTTGTATTAACTTTATCTCTGGCTGATAGTATAAACTTTATATATGAGGTGAAACGTGAGTGCATGCAAAACATGGACATAAGGATTCCAAGGTTAGGCTACTTGGCGGTTACTACAACTACTACTACTATTTATACAGCTCCTCCTCCGCAGGAGTAGCGTTAGCCTATTTAAACAATAACGACCTGAAAACAACCTGAAGACGGTCACGATCCGCTTTCACTCGACGTTTCTTCCAAATCATCGCTTCTACTCAAGTCTTTGTACATCCTGACAAGAGTTACAGACTCCCTGGGAATTATTACAGCGAGAAAACCAACTTTCATCATGGAAAATGTAAGATGTAATGACGTTCCAAGTCCCCGTTGTTTTCAACGAGATTTACCGTAAACATTTTCAGAAACCTCACAGTTTACTGATGTTTATCAAATCATGTAATGCTACTGTAACGATAAGTAGCATTACATACTGTAAACTTTAGATACATTTTTTTACTCCGACCAATTCATGAATTTATGCATTTAAAAATTCCAAAAATACACATGAATTAATCATAACGAGGACATATATGACAATATTAACAAATACATGTGGTAAATATGTAATACAAATCATTTATATTAACTTTGTAGGTTATTTCACCCAGCTCCCAGCTGAAATAAATTAACCTGACCTTGAATGTAGCAAATTAAAGTCACCCTGAAGTACTTTAACCAAGCATTATTTCCATCAGCTGTGTAATATTATATGTTCATACAGTAAAGAGAAATATGCTTAATATATATGATATTATACACACAGTATATGTGTCAGTAAAACACAATATTAGCTGACATGAGGGCCAAAAGGTGGGTCTTGTTTTGTTACCGTACCTGTCTCACCTTGAAGAGGTTTTCAGACTTTGATTACATTTTTCATGTTCTTTCATTTATGTTTTTTATCCAACAACCTCGTCCAGTAGCAGTTTTGGGCATGGGCGAAGCAGGCAGCCGCCCGAGGCGGCATTCCGTGGGGGGCGGCATGAGCGAGAAGTTAAAAAAAAAAAAAAAGTTATCTGGGCCGCAAAGCGGTTTTCTATCTATCATATCACTGTGTAGGGAATTGGCTAATTGGCGCCCCCTGCATCTGCAGGCGCCCCTGCTTGCTGAGAAGGTGAAATGCACAGAAGCTGTGAGAAGGGGAAAGGGGAGGGGGCGCAGCCACTGTTGACAGTTCACCTCTGGGTCTCCCAAATTGAGGGGATCTCGTCCGGGGTGTAATTCCATGTAGAACCACCACTGACCACATCCATTTCCCGCCAGGTATTTTTCCAGCACATATAGCAATAACAAATGGGATTTTCATTCTACGACATGACAAAACATTTGAAAAAAGTCCATGCTTGTTACGCTTCATCCTAACATGAGGGTGTTGTTTCAGGTTCGAGGGCCCGTCCCCCCTCAGGACAACCAGACAGGAACGAGAGTCTCTGCACGCCGGTCAGGGCGTGCGAGGAGGCCTGCAGTCTGCAGACAGTGTCCATGCTGCAGGGATGACCAGGTGAGACATCTGATCCTCAACTTTGTTCCTTCACGTTGTATGCTGTTTAATGCTCAAGAGCTGAGGTATTTGACAGTTTTGCAAAAAGGCAAACAGATAGGGGAACTAAATTGTCAATACTAAATGTTTTGGTACCAGACAAGGTCCATTATACAGGACTAATGCACTGATTACTGTCATTGTGCTGGACTGGGTTTATTTTACAAGTAATTAATGTGCATTTCCTACTCCTGCCACTAGGTGGTGGCTTTGCTTTGGGGTTGGGTTTTACATTTGGGCAGTCATATTGAAATTCATGATAGTCATGTGACACTTACAGGAAGTCACCTGGAATGCTTTGTTTATCAGACCAGTTTTGGCATGGTAGTGTGAGCAGCAGCTACATCTTATTCCATCCTCTTTTGAATTCACTTTATAGGAGCATCGTCTGTGAGTATCTTTGCAGGATATTGTTAGTGTAATTACTTGATGTGTTTATTTCTGCATATTTTTGTAATTTCAGCGAAGTAAGAGCAATTAATGTTTGACATGCGATTTCATATATCCAGCTAGTCACTGTAGTAACTTTCTAGGCTTGTTGTAGGCCTTATCTTTGGGGATGTGTATCTGATATCTTAGTTATTACATATTTTATGCTGATTGTGTATTTTCTTTCTTTCTTCATTTTAGTTTTACACCTTTTACATGCTGTCAGTTTGAATAAATCTACCAAATCTGACCGGTGTGTGATGGGAGTCATCTGTCTGTCTAATTGAAGAAGGGGAACTCTTTAGTGAGGGCAGAACAGTAAAAAGACGGACTCAACAGTGATTTCTACCGCAGTGAGTAAGATATCCAGCCTGTTCTGCATCTACCAGTATCAAGATGTCATTAAGAGAAGAAAAGAACTATGAAACAAGGTCAGAGTGCTCACGCACATCAAAATTATCAAAGCGCTCTGTGAGATCTTCAGCTAGCTTGCAGGCTGCATTGGAAGCACGCGCAAAGGCAGAAGGTGCACGGGCGAGAACATTACATGCACAAAGGGAGATTGATGTTAAAGTAAAAAAGGCTCAGCTGAAAGTGGAGGAGACACGTCTTGATGCCACATTGGAAGCCATACAGCAAGAGAAGGATGCCAACGCCGCTTTTGCTGAAGCTAATGTATTGGAATCGGCAGTGGATCTGGCAGCTTTAGGGGAGCTCACTGTTCATGATGAATACCAAGGCTCATCCTATCATTCAGTTGAGAGAACAGAGAAATATGTTCAAGAACAGTATGCCTATGTGAAATCTAATGAGCACACAGACGATCCAGAGCAGGATAAAAAGGTTGATTTTACTCCCTCAGCAGCTGTTAACCTCAACTCTAATGATGATTCTCAGAGACATCATGAGCTACCTAGGCAAAGTGAGAGGCAACGTTTATCTGTGACAGCCACAATGCCAACTGCAACAGCTGCTCATTCAAAACGGCCGCCAGTGCAATTCACACCAAAAAGAGAAAGTGAATTTATTGCACCACAACCAGCATCTGAACCAAGGAACCAATGGACACCCAGACACGATACAGCAGATTACAGCTATCCACGGGGAGGAGAATCCACTTCTAATGTATCAGTGCTAGCAAGGTTCTTAGCTCGCCGTGAGCTACTCACAGCTGGACTCACGAAGTTCAATGACAAACCCGAAAACTACTGGGCCTGGAGGTCCGCCTTCTCTAACGCTACTGAAGATCTGGGTCTGAAGCCTAGTGAGGAACTTGACCTGCTGATTAAGTGGCTTGGACCGGAATCTGCAGAGCATGCAAGGAGAGTGAGGTCGGTTCGAATCAACTACCCTGGTGAGGCCCTCAGCATGGTCTGGAGAAGACTAGAGGAGGTTTATGGATCGCCAGAGGCCATGGAGACAGCACTCTTTAACAAGCTCGAACGGTTCCCCAAGTTCTCCAATAAAGAACCCAAGCGGCTACGTGAACTAGGTGATCTTCTCCTGGAGATACAGGCAGGCAAGGAGGATGGGTTCCTGCCTGGTTTGGCTTATCTGGACACGGCGCGAGGCATTCATCCGATCCTGGAGAAATTGCCATTCAACCTGCAGGAGAAGTGGATGGTGCAAGGTACAAGGTATAAAGAAAGACACCACACCATCTTCCCACCCTTCTCAGTGTTCGCCGACTTCATTCGTGCAGAAGCAAAGATGAGAAATGATCCAAGCTTCGCTGCTGCAGCGCCCAGCAACACGCCCAGCAACACGCCACCTAAGTGGGAGAAATTCCCAACAAAATCAGCTAAAACCCCTATAGCTGTGCATAAAACAGAGGTTGACAATCCTGCCAAGGGTGATGAGACCAAGGGTTCAGACAACCCGAAGAAAGAGTGTCCCATACACAAAAAGCCCCACCCCCTACCTAAGTGTAGAGCCTTTCGAGCCAAACTGCTGGACGAACGTAAGGCCTTGCTTAAGGAGAATGGCATATGCTTCCGTTGTTGTTCCTCAACCTCCCACCAAGCTAAGGACTGCAAGGCTATCATCCAGTGCTCTGAGTGCAACAGCGATAGGCACATTGCAGCCCTTCATGCCGGCCCTGCACCATGGACAACAAAGCCAGCTAGCGGCCCCTCTGAAGAGCATGGCGGGGAGGGAGAGGAATCTACTCCGGCTTCAGTCACTACCTCAATCTGCACTGAGGTCTGTGGCGACAGCGCGGCAACCAAATCCTGTGCCAAAATCTGTCTCGTCTATGTGTATCCTAAAAACCAACCCGAGAGGAAGACAAGAGCATACGCCATCCTAGATGACCAGAGCAATAGGTCACTAGCCAGGTCATCATTCTTTGAGCTGTTCAGCATAGCTGACAACACTTCTCCCTACACACTCAAAACCTGTGCGGGTGTGTCAGAGGCTGCAGGCCGCAGGGCAAGGGGGTTCATAGTGGAGTCAGCTGATGAAAAGACCAGTCTAGCTCTGCCTACACTCATCGAGTGTGATCAACTGCCTGATAACAGGGCAGAGATTCCTACGCCAGCTGCTGTGAAGTACCATCCACACCTGAAATCCCTAACCTCCAAGATACCTCCCCTTGACCCGAGGGCCGAGATCTTACTTCTTTTAGGGAGAGACATTATTCAGGTCCACAAGGTCCTTGAACAGCGCAATGGCCCCCCACACGCTCCTTTCGCCCAGCGGCTAGCCCTCGGCTGGGTGATCGTAGGGGATGTGTGTATTAACGGTGCACACGTACCCTCACCTGTGAACACATACAGAACCTACATTCATGAGAATGGGCGTCCCAGCGTTCTGTGTCCCTGCCTCAACAAAATTGAAATCAAAGAAAAGCTCAACCACACTTGTCAGTTCCAAAGTCCTTCAGCCTCAGAGCGGCAGTCCTTACCAAGTGACAAAACGCGACTCATGGGGGAGTCCATCTTCTGCCACACAAAGGACGACGACAAGACAGCACCTTCTATGGAGGATCTTGCCTTCCTGAGGATTATGGACAAGGAACTGAAACAGGGTGAAGACAACAGCTGGCAGGCTCCACTCCCCTTCCGAAGCCCACGCCAGCGTCTGCCAAACAACCGTGAGCAGGCTAGGACCCGTCTCGCTATGGTCACCAAGACACTCAGGAAACACCCTGAGAGGAGAGAGCATTTCACTGAGTTCATGAGCAAGCTCTTCGAGAATGGACATGCTGAAGTGGCACCACCCTTACCACCAGATGAGGAGAGCTGGTATCTACCGTTCTTTGGGGTATACCACCCTCAGAAGCCTGGACAGGTGAGGGTGGTATTCGACTCCAGTGCACAACACCAAGGGGTGTCCCTCAATGATGTCCTCCTCACAGGCCCAAACATGAACAACAGTTTGCTCGGGGTACTGCTGCGCTTCAGAAGGGAGCCAGTGGCCGTGACGACTGACATCCAGCAGATGTTCCATTGCTTTGTCGTACGTGAGGACCATCGGAACTTTCTGCGCTTCCTCTGGCATCGCAATAATGACCTGGATGACGACGTCATTGAGTACAGGATGTGCGTACATGTCTTCGGAAATAGCCCGTCACCGTCCGTAGCCACATACGGGCTCCGAAGAGCTGCTGCAGAGGGAGAGAGGGAGTACGGCGTAGAGGCGAGGCTGTTCGTTGAGAGAAACTTCTATGTTGACGATGGCCTTCTGTCTGTCCCTTCAGAACAGGAAGCCATCACTCTTCTTCACAACACTCAAGGTATGCTGGCCCTCTCCAACCTCCGGCTTCACAAGATCTTGTCGAACAGGGTGGCTGTGATGAGAGCCTTCCCTCCTGAAGATCTGGCTAAGGGGATGAAAGATCTGGATCTCAGCACAGACCCCATTCCCATGCAGAGAAGTTTAGGGGTGAGCTGGGATGTTTCGGAAGACGTATTCACCTTCCAAGTTGCTGATGCAGAGAAGCCTTACACAAGACGTGGGGTCCTGTCAACTGTTAACAGTCTGTTCGACCCACTAGGTTTCGCTGCCCCTGTAAGCGTTCAAGGAAGGTCCATACTGAGGGAGCTCACCACAGAGTCATGCGACTGGGACGCCCCTCTCCCTGAGGAAAAGTACAGAGAATGGAAGCTGTGGAGGGACTCTCTGAAGGAGCTTGAACAGCTCAAGATTCCGCGCCAATACACCTCCATCTCTCTCCGTCAAGCATGCAGTAAGGAGCTGTGTGTATTCTGTGACGCTTCCACCATTGCTATAGCTGCTGTCGCCTACGTGAGAACAACCGATGCAAGCAGTAATGTTGAGGTTGGCTTCATGTTTGGCAAGGCAAAGCTTGCTCCACGTCCAGAAACGACAATTCCAAGGCTCGAGCTGTGCGCTGCGGTCCTGGCTGTAGAGATTGCAGACGTGATTGTGGATGAGATGGACACCATCTTTGACGCTGTGACCTTCTACTCAGACAGCAGGGTGGTCCTAGGCTACATTCACAATGAGTCAAGACGATTCTACGTCTACGTGAGCAACAGGGTGCAGCGCATCAGGAGGTCAACAAGCCCTAAACAATGGAAGCACGTGCCCTCCAGCCAAAACCCTGCAGACCACGGCTCACGATCAGTCCCAGCAGGCAGCCTAACTCACACCTCATGGCTGTGCGGACCACCATTCCTGTTGACATCAGCTGAAGCTGAACCTGCACCTAATTCCTTCAACTTGGTTGACCCCAGCTCTGACTCTGATGTCCGCCCACAGATCACTTGTCATCTCAACAGGGTTACCAGTGGCAAACTTGACCCTATGCGTTTTGAGAGGTTCTCCAGATGGCGGTCACTCAATCGAGCAGTTGCTAGGCTTGTGCATGTTGCCCACTCCTTCAACCAGGGGAGCAGATGCAAGGGTTGGCACATCCATGAAGAGCTCTGTCCCACAGAAGACTTGGAGGAAGCAAGAAACATCATAATACGGGCCGTCCAACAAGATGCCTTCGCGGAGACTTTGGATTGCATCCGGGGAGGAATAGCCATTCCTAAGCAAAGCCCACTCCTCAGCCTGTGTCCTTACCTTGACAGTGCTGGCATTCTCAGGATTGGAGGACGCCTGTCCAAGGCAAACCTGGATGGAAAAGAGGTTAGTCCTGTAATCTTACCTGGGCAGAGCCACGTCACAACCTTGCTCATCCGACATTATCATGAGCAGGTCCAGCACCAAGGGCGGCACCTCACCGAGGGTGCTGTGAGAGCGGCAGGCCTGTGGATTATCAGTGGGAAACGGCGTATCAGCAGCATCCTTCATCACTGCGTCACATGCAGAAGACTACGCAGGAAGATGGAGACTCAAAAGATGGCTGACTTACCTGCGGACCGCCTCAGCGCAGATCCTCCCTTCTCATTCGTGGGTGTGGACGTCTTCGGACCATGGATGGTCACGGCACGGCGGACCAGAGGAGGACTTGCTAGCAGCAAATATGGGCTGTGCTTTTTACATGTATGAGCACCAGGGCCATACATATAGAAGTACTGGAGTCAATGGACTCTTCAAGCTTCATCAACGCTCTACGGCGGTTCTTCTCAGTCAGGGGGCCAGCGAAACAGATCAGAAGCGATTGTGGCACCAACTTCGTTGGGGCCTGTAAGGAGTTGCAGATGGACTCTGTGACTAGTGACAAGGAGGTGCAAGGATATCTCAGTGACAATGGGTGTAAGTGGATCTTCAACCCACCACACTCTTCCCACATGGGGGGCAGTTGGGAGCGGCTAATTGGACTGGCAAGGCGTATCCTGGACTCGATGCTGTTGAAGGCCGGCCCAGCAAAGCTCACGCATGAGGTCCTGACAACATTCATGGCAGAGGTCTCAGCGATCCTGAACGCCCGTCCACTGGTTCCTGTGTCCACAGACCCTGACTCCCCATTCATCCTGACACCAGCGACACTTCTCACACAGAAGGTCAGTGCCCTTCCTCCTCCCAAGGGTGAGTTTGACGAGAAGGACCTCTACGGCAAGCAGTGGAGGCAGGTCCAAAGCCTCGCCAACACCTTTTGGCATCGATGGAGGACAGAGTACCTCCCCACCCTGCAGAAACGCAGGAAGTGGGAAAAAGAGAAACGCAATCTGAAAGAAGGTGACGTCATCCTCCTGAAAAACGACCAGTTGCAGAGAAACGACTGGCCCATGGGCGTCATCGTCAAGACCTTCCCCGGCACCGACGGGAGGGTAAGAAAGGTGGAGATCAAGACTGCGAGGGATGGGTCAAGCAAGACCTTTCTGCGACCTGTCTCAGAGGTCGTCCTACTCCTCTCCCCAGAGACTGATTAGAGTTACCGTTCTTAGCTCCCCTTGTTAAAGGTGGCATCTTTTTAGATACCAGGCGGGGAGTGTGCTGGACTGGGTTTATTTTACAAGTAATTAATGTGCATTTCCTACTCCTGCCACTAGGTGGTGTCTTTGCTTTGGGGTTGGGTTTTACATTTGGGCAGTCATATTGAAATTCATGATAGTCATGTGACACTTACAGGAAGTCACCTGGAATGCTTTGTTTATCAGACCAGTTTTGGCATGGTAGTGTGAGCAGCAGCTACATCTTATTCCATCCTCTTTTGAATTCACTTTATAGGAGCATCGTCTGTGAGTATCTTTGCAGGATATTGTTAGTGTAATTACTTGATGTGTTTATTTCTGCATATTTTTGTAATTTCAGCGAAGTAAGAGCAATTAATGTTTGACATGCGATTTCATATATCCAGCTAGTCACTGTAGTAACTTTCTAGGCTTGTTGTAGGCCTTATCTTTGGGGATGTGTATCTGATATCTTAGTTATTACATATTTTATGCTGATTGTGTATTTTCTTTCTTTCTTCATTTTAGTTTTACACCTTTTACATGCTATCAGTTTGAATAAATCTACCAAATCTGACCGGTGTGTGATGGGAGTCATCTGTCTGTCTAATTGAAGAAGGGGAACTCTTTAGTGAGGGCAGAACAGTCATTTCAAGTAATCCTCTGCAGTGCATCTGATGTAAATGTTTCCTCTTGCAAAATGATGAAAGTATGTTGTAAAGTAAGAAGTTTACTAGAGTCTGACATCCTCTTGTGTTTTTCTGACCTTCTTCAGGTATCAAATACAAAGCGCCGGCACCCTGCTGCTTCTGCAGACCTTCCCAAGAAAAGGAAGCAGACCTCCGAGGCTCCTCCTCCTAAACCTGCTGCTTCTCCTAAACTTACTGGCCTGTCACCTGTCTCCTATGTGCCCCCCCACCTCGACGACCCGCCAAGGATCCACAACCACTCAGTCGAAGAGTTCCAGCCCATCTACCATGGAGTTGTGGATGCCATGCTGAGGTACGTTGTGTCACAAATCAGTCAGTTCATTTACAGAGTGTCCAATCTCTTATAAATCTATCTCTCTATTTTCCTTCATCATAAAGATTTATTTTGTGTTTCTTTGCTCCTCACAGGTTCCAGAACGGTCGCCTGCGTCCATATAGTTTGGGTCTGGGTCGTCGTATTAAGCACCAGCTGTGGGAGCGACTGGACCGTCCGATGTTCACAGAGACAGTGGATGAAGACGGTCTGGTCCACATGGACGTGTCCTATGGTGCTGGAGTCCAGCCTCCGCTCTACAACGTGGATGTTTCGGGCGAACCAAAGCCCGAACATCCACCAGCAAAAAGGGCTAAGCACTAAGACACACTCTGTCAGGGTTGGGGAAACAGGACCCAAGTGAAGTAAATCAAGGGGAAGCAGGTAAGGGTCCAAACAAAAAGCGAGCTGTATTCAAAAGCTATTGACGAAAACACGAAGCAAGGGGAACACAGGCCATGAAAAACACTTAGCTTCAGAAATGAAGGGCGACAGGAACAGGCAGGTATCTTGGACAAGATCAGGGAAGAAATGACGACGACCGAACAACAGACAAAAGGGAAACAGGGACTAAATACACATGGGTAATCACAAGACAAGAGACAGCTGGAAGGGGGAGGAGAAACACAGAGGCAACAGGTGAACACAATGACACAATCAGGCACAGGAGGGAACCGCTGAAAGGAAGTGAAGCTTAACATGACACAAGAGGGGAAAACATTTCAAAATAAAACACACAACACACAGACATGACATATACGAAACAAGGATCATGACACACTCACATAAGATGACATGTCTAAATAATACTGTGCTTTAAGTTTATTTTAGTCATTTTAAGTTTCATTTTAGTAGTTTTAAGTATTGCAGTTAAGTTTAAGTTTGATAAGTGTAAAGTTAAGTGTTAGATTTATAGTGTTAAGCATAAGTATTAAGTGTTAAATGTAAGTGTTTAGTTTAAGTTTTTAGGAATAAGTATAAAGTATTAAGTGTTACGTATTTAGTTTTAAGTATAAGTATTACCTGTTTAGTGTACGGTTTTATTCTTGAGTATTTTATGTTAAGTGTACATTTTTAGTTTGAGTTAAGATTACTTCCGTTGATCTTGAATGTATCCCACCACTAATGAATTGTCTTTCTCTGAATCAGTTCGTGCTCCTCTGGAAACAGTCTTCTCAATCTAGCTTCAGCCTCAACAGCAACCAATATCCCCTGAAAGAACACCTGCTCCACCATCCAGCCTCCACCTGTTACTTCTACCATCCACTTAAGACAAAACACCAGCCTTGCGCTACAGCCTGTGAGATTACAAACTCCTCTCCATCTACAGCCTCTGCCAGTGCACGTGTGCCTACTACTTCACACCTTTCTTAAATGCAGCACTTTACACTTCCAGATCTACCAGGAGCTGATTCAGGGCCCGGAGGACAATTCCTTCTACAACAGCTTTGTACAAGAGGTGCTTCCTCATCCTCCACATATTGCACCTCCATCTACATTGCTTGAAGTCAACTGCAGCTCAACTTCCTTAGCTTTTTTCAGCAACCTGAACCAGCTCCTAAACCTCTTGCACACAGCTGCCATCCAAACTTCCACCTGCAGCCTTTGCCAGCCGCCTGAAGACACTTGCTCCAGCTGCAGATTCCCACAGAAAGCTGGGGTCAAACCTCCACCTACAGCCTCTATAAGGAAACCTGAACAGATGTTATCCTACTGCCATGGTTGGATCTAAGTGGATCAGCAAGGACCAGAGAAACACTGGTAAATATAATCTTTAAGTAAACATGCAAAAAGATATATGTGTAAAAATAGTATGCCTTGGCAGATTAAAGCTGGGTTTCTGTTCACCTCTTCTTCTCACAGGTGTTTTCACAAGTTGTGAGAAAGACTGAGCTTGCACTCTTTAACATGAACCTGACTGACTGTGATGATGCCTTTCAGCAAACAGAAAGAGCTCCACTTCCTCCCACTTGTGCATTCAGTATCACAGTATGAGATATACGAAATGTGATTTTTAATAGAAATTTGGTAACCTCTGCAACCACCGTCAGTTTCTCCGCAAGCTGATTTGTTGAAGTCCGAATATTACCAAGCTGCTCCACTAGTGACTTTAAAGCCTTACTTTTCCAACAACGCCCTCTAAAACGTCGTCCAATGTGGTCTTTTACTGTGTACTTTAAGCATGTGCACTGTTTTATAATAAATTAATTAGTTTCTGCAGCCATCTGATCAGCTATTTGAGCTCACCCCTTATTTAGGGTTTATTTTAATGAATTAATAACAGAAACATGTGTCTCTCACTTTCTAATAATTCGTCATGTCTGCAGTTAAATATACAAAGACATCTTAATTAAATGTAATTTACTGTATATTTCAGCCAAAATATAATTTCTAACATCAACAAGTATAAAACTGAAGTGCTCATTAAATTAATAACAAGCTTGTGGTTCCAATCTTTAAAAATATAGGTTATTCTTCCTCTCTACATTTAAGGTGAAGTTTAAATATGAACAAAATATACCAAGAGTCACAATACTTCAAAGCCAGATTACTAATTTTATTATATGAGAGCCCCCTTACATATAGCTCCGGAAAGAATTAAGAGACCACTGCAGCATTATCAGTTCCTCAGGTTTTTTTTATTGTATAAAGAAGCACGGTCGGTTGAAATCTTTGAACCTTTAAAGACCTAACCTTTATTCATTACATTACTGCCTTCCCTAAAATTTAGCCGGGCTTATCACCTTTTAGCATTTATGTTTTTGTAATGTGGTTGTTTCTCTTTTAATTTTAATTATTGTAAATTGATTGCTGTATGTTTTCCTTTTTAACTGTAAAGTGTATTGGGACCATGCTTCATTGTGATTCTGCACTTTAGATAAAAATGGATTGATTGATTGATTGATATTCTATAAACTACTGACAACATTTCTCTGTTGGAATTCAACAGAGACTGGAATGGCTACCACACATATAGAGATGAGATTTAAGAAAAACTGGTGGTCTCTTAATTGTTTCAGGAGCTGTATATACATTTGAAATAATACAGATAATATTCACACCACAGAAACAAAAAATATATAATCTACAGAACTTCAATATGAAGTGGGATTAAAGATGATCAATGCAAGGATATTTAAGGAAGAGAAAAAACAAACAGAAATACCAAAAAAAAAAACATATTTAAGAATATTTTGTTAGAGATTGAAGATTTCTTGTTAGAGCAGCTTATTAAATAATAAGTCAATTTCAATATAACACTATAAAATGAAAAGTTAAAAAGCTAATCCTAAATGCAGCATGCCCCTTTTTCAATTTTTGGCACATTATTTACACAACCATTCTCTTTTAGGCAGCTTTTTGGACAGCAATAACAACCTTGTGTCCTAGCATTGCAAACTCTTTTGTATAATGTCCCCTGTTTGTTCAATCCCTTTCAAAGATACATTGACATTGAGATGATCTGGTACTCGAATATGCACAAAGAACTTTGAGTTGTACAGTACAGTAAATTCAGGGGAATGCTCTTTACAGCAATTTAGGAAATGCATTGTAAACATGTATGTACAGGAGACAATATCAAGATCATGAGGGCTTTAGTCCAGTATATACAAAGTATTACAACAATGAAAACAGCCCCAATTATAATCTGGAGTGTAATGTCTGGGGTGTCCCTCTCTATGGTTGTTGCTGGTATTGTTCCTCTGTGGCAGTGTAGAAGTCGCCCAGGACACTCTGCAAGTACTCAAATGTGGGTCTGTCTTCAGGTTTGTGCTTCCAGCAGGACATCATGATGGCGTAGAGCTCCTCGGGACAGTTGTCAGGTTGAGGCATCCTGTAGCCACGCTGCACTGAAGACATCACCTCTCCTTTGGTCATACCTGAGGAGATCACAGGCAGGCATGCAGATGTGAATATAGCAGTGTTTAGAGGGACAACACACATACTCCATATACACACGTAGTCACCAGCTTGAGTAAATATTCACCAGTAGAGGGGGGTAGATCTTCATAATACAATGATTCCAATATCATATAGTGGAAACCTCTTGTACTGTTGTAACCATGTTTGTCCTTGTCAAATTGATCACTATAAGTACATGTTTCATTGAGGTTTTTATATATATATATATTAAAAGAACATTAAGTAATAAAAGGCACAGCCACGCTAATTACTAAATAGTGTTTTGTGTTTATACACAAAACACTATTTAGTCATTCAAAGATTATAACACTGTAGTTTTACTTAGGTTTAATTTTTCATTTGACAAATAATATAAGTAGTGCAATACTGCTACTTAGGTTGATTTGTTTTTTAACCTGGGTATGGGATTTTCCCGTAGGTTATAATCTCATAGAGCAGAACTCCAAAGGACCACATGTCAGACTTGATGGTGAAGGATCCGTAGTTGATAGCCTCTGGAGCCGTCCACTTAATGGGGAATTTGGCTCCTGTGGATGACATGGTAAAAAAATTCTCAATGATACAAATGTACCATTCATTTTGTATCTAAATCCAAAACAAATAAATCTGCTGCATGTAAAAAACTCTATACTTCCATGCGTATGACCCATACTGTCAAGGGAATATGTAAATGAAGGTCAGAATCTATTTTTTTACCTGCTTTATTTTTTTTATGTTCCTATAAAGGAACTTTCAGTGTTTCCTGGTTCCAGTTCAGTAACCATCAGGTTGTATGACACATAGATACAGTTTCGCATTCAAGACTGGTGTTAGTATGAAAGGATGGTGTTGGTTATTTCAGTAAGGGAGTGAATGACATTAGCTTCAAAAAGTTGAGGAACTGGCAAATGAAACTAAAAGTCTGGCTTGTGAAAAACACATATGTCATCAATGCTACTTCTAGCTCTAAAAAGGGGGGGTTTATTTTATGTTTCAAAAGTATTCAGCTAAATACTGAAAAACAACAATGGGCATTCAAACAGAAAAAGTTTACCCTCTCTGGCAGAGTATTCGTCATCCTCTATGACTCTTGCCAGTCCAAAGTCAGCGATTTTGCAGAGCAGACTCTCTGACACCAGGACATTAGCCGCTCTCAGATCTCTGTGGATATATTTCTTCACCTCTATATACGCCATGCCCTCTGCAATCTGCAACAGCAAAAGAAAGAAATGGTATGCACCAATGCCATCGTATTACAGATGAAATGACAAATCATGAAAAGAAACGGTCTAACATGTGAAGTGCCCAATTCTATTAACCACTTCAGACAAGTCTATGGGTGACACAAGCAATTTAAGACTCCAGTTCAAACTAATGTAGAAACAATAAATTGCTAGCAGTAGATTTAAAGATACTTTGTAAATTGCTGATGTACTGGACTTCACCTTGAACTAATCATAGTGGCTTCGAACAGTTCCTCAGAATAACATAAAGTCATAAATATGGATTTGATTCATCATTATTTTCTACATCTGAAAATAATAAAATAGAAACCAAACTATAGTAAATAATCTGTCACTATCTGTTTGTTTCCTGTTTTGCTGCCCAGCTGTGTCTTATCTTCTTGATTGGTCTTGTATGTATTTAAGTTCTGGTTTTCTGTTGTTGTGTGTGGGTTCTTTGAGTTAAGAAGGGAGAGAGGCTTTGGTCTGTTTAATGTTTGCAACCTTGAATCAAGGCAATACTCAGTTTAAGCCTTTGTCCATGCTGCACTAATGTCAGGATCTCAGTTTCTGTATTTATAGTTTACGGTTTTATTTTGAAATGTTTCTTGTTTTGTCTCTTCCTGTCTTGGCTTGTTCACTTCCTGTCTTGTGTAGTTTACTTCCTGTCTTTCGTTTCCCTCCTGTCTGATTGTCTGATCGTGCTCACCTGTTGTCCCTGTGTGTCTCCTCCCCCTTCCCAGCTGTTTCTTGTCTTGTGATTACCCTCCTCTGTATTTAGTCTGTGCTTTTCTTTGTGTTCTTTGTCGTGTCGTGGTCGTTGTTTACTTGTTCCCTGTAGAGATTTGGATCTCCCTAGTTAGCCCTCCATTTTCCACCGGTTTGTCTGCATTTTTTATTGTGATACCTTTGCCTTGGACTTTTTATGTATTTGTGTTATCTGCTTTTTCATAAATAAAAGCTTGCCTTTTGTTATCCGTTTGTACCCCGGCCTCCTCTATTGGCTTCTGCACTTGGGTCCTTCCCCCAATCCTGACAACTAAGGTCCTACCTTCCCGGCTCAACCTTAATCACAGTTCCAGCTATTTGTATTGGTTTTACTTATGCTGAAAGCACAAATCTGCTAACCAACATATATTTTCTTTTCGTACTTTTATTTTTTGATATCTGATCCATGCTTTACAAACTTCATCAAATCAATATTTAAGCTTTTGTCACAGGCTGTCAGGGTTTTGGCTGAAGGATCCAAATGCAGAGAAATAAGGGGAGGCAGGTATGGGGGTTTGAACTAAAATTGAGCTTTATTAAAAAAGCTGTTAATGAAAATACTAAGCTAGGGGAATACAGGACATGAAAACATGTAGCTTGACACATGAAGGACGTATACCGGACAAGAGACAAAGGGGGAACAAAGAAAAATACCCAGCTGGAGAGGGGAGGAGAACCACAGGGGCAACCGGTGAACACAATGACACAATCAGGCACAGGAGGGAAACGCAGACAGGAGGTGAAGCTAAACATGACACAAGAGGGGAAAACATTTCAAAATAAAAGCAGGAAACAGACACAAAACAAGGATCATGACACAGGCTTACGTGTGCAGTTATCAAAAAAGGAAGAACACTCAGCAAAGCTTTACTTTGCCATTTTGTAATGATGTAATTATTTTCTAGAAGTTTTCATGTAAAAAAATACAAGTAGTTCAATAATAATTGATTTAAAGGAACTGCTCCATTTGAATCGATGTTAATAATCATCTTTTATCAATTCATTATTGGAAACTTAATCGGTGAAGTGTCCGTTTGTAGCTTGTGATTATGGTTCCTCCTTTCAGTTCAGCAATGGAAAAAGTGATGTTATGTCTGTTTCACAATCAAGGCAGAGTAAAATAGGGAAAAGCAGCATATTGTGATCAGTGTGCAAATCACCTGCGCTGAGAAATCAATGAGCTTGGGTAAATTCAGTTTGCATCCTTCGTCACTCTTTAAGAAGTCTAGTAGGCTCCCTAAAAACAAGAGAGAATATTTACAATGTTAGTGTTTTGTGTGTCCATGCATGTGGTACACTGTATACTTACATGTGTATCCTTGTTTGCTTTTTCTAAATATAAAGTTTCAGGTTTTTAGAAGAAATTCAAAGTTTTATTTTTTGCTTACCAGCAAACCTCCTTTGTCAAATACGGCCAAAGGTCAATTTGTGATCACATGACTTTTTATGTCACAATTCTAAATTCTATTCTGCTGACATTTGCACTTTTTATTACTGGATGCTTATTCTCATGGATGGGTTACTAATTATGCCTACCTGCCGGCACAGAACTAAGGGCCAATGTGTCAACGTGAGGAGTATAGCGTGACATAAAACCACTACAAAGACGTACAATAAGACTACAAAGAGACAAAAACAACTACAAGGAGTTGCAAAAATAGACCCAAAAAATGATACAAAATGGCCATGAAAATAGGCAAAACAACCACAAAGAGAAAAGAAGCAACTACAAAAAGATGCTAGCTGACAAAAAAAGGGCTAAACAGTAAAAAAGTCAATCCTGGTAACCAAACACAATTACAATGTGACACAAAACACATGCAGACTCAAAACAACAACAAAGAGACTCAACAAAAACTAAAAACAGACTCAAAATGACAACAAATGACTGAAAATTGATTAAAAAAAACCTACAAATAGACAGAAAATGACTTCAAAATGATTCATCTTGACTACAAAGAGGCACAAAATGACAGAAAGGGGGACAAAAATAACGAACACAAGAGTAACGAAGTGACACAAAATGACCACAGAGAGAAACAAAAAAAGTATTGTACCGACAATCTTAGGAAAGGTTATGCAGCCTTTTTGCATATCTGTTCTGCATGCATGTCTCTGATTATTAATATGCTACATGTTCTTCACATATGAAAATCTTCCATGTGTTCAAAATAAAGCTCATTTACCATTTGCCAGGAATTCTGTGATGATTAAGATGGGTTGTATCTTAGTGACAACAGCATAAAGCCGCACCAGCCTGTTGTGCTGCAGTGTCTTCATGATATTGGCTTCTTCCAAGAAGGCTTCGACCGTCATGGTGCCTGGCTTCAGGGTCTTCACCGCCACAGTTGTTAAGTTGTTGTAGCAAGCTGCATTTGTAAAAAGTGAAAGAAGATTATTATTATACAAAAATATATTTTTGTGAAAGTAATAAACCAGAAGCTGGACATGATCATTGACTCAGTGGCGTTTGTGCTACAATGAACTTAGGACAAAATCAAAATTTCAAAAGCATTGACCAATGACATATATAGCCAGTAAACCATTTTTAGAGGGAAGATTAAATTGTATAAACCAATCATTACTGAATTTGCCATGGAAATTGCTGTGACAAAATGCACACTATCAATATGTGGAAAATCTTTTTTTGCAGTTACAGTGCAATAAGATGTCTCTGAAATGAAAACAAATATTTGAAATGCCAAATGATTTGCTTTTGTCAAAATTGCTTTTCCCATTAGCTGTTTACTTTTGTCCATTTTTTTTTAATCCCTGCACTGATCAGCTTAGTAATAGATGGTTTTAGCCTACTATGCCAAGACGTTGGTAGAGTTTGGACATACAATCGCAAATCTGCTTAAGGTCACACTAATAAAGGCAATCTAATCTGCTTATATTCGAAGGTCCAGGCATTTCATAAAATACCTGGAATTAGCCACATACTTCCTCATCATTCCCCACCCACAGAGATAACACCAATGTACACATTTCCCTTGTGTTTCAAAAAATGTGCATCAAAGAAGCTAAACACATTGAAACCAGTCAAAGTCTTTGTAACAAAAGTAAGTATCAATATTCACACACAAACTTTGCAATGAAACAAGTCCCACTCTATACAACCCTTTCTGGTGTGTGTGTGTGTGTGTGTGTGTGTGTGTGTGTGTGTGTGTGTGTGTGTGTGTGTGTGTGTGTGTGTGTGTGTGTGTGTGACTGTGTGTTTTGTTTGTGTGTGTGTGTATGTTGGTTTTTCTTTACCCCTCCAACCCCCAGATGCAAACCCCTTTAAACTTGAAAAGATTTCCTAACCAGATGATAAAAAGCTTATGGACATACAGTGGGGCAAAAAAGTATTTAGTCAGCCACCAATTGTGCAAGTTCTCCCATTTAAAAAGATGAGAGAGGCCTGTAATTTTTATCATAGGTATACCTCAACTATGAGAGACAGAATGAGAAATAAAAATCCAGAAAATCACATTGTAGGATTTTTAATGAATTTATTTTCAAATGATTGTGGAAAATAAGTATTTGGTCAATAACAAAAGTTCCTCACAATACTTTGTTATATACCCTTTGTTGGCAATGACAGAGGTCAAACGTTTTCTGTAAGTTTTCACAAGGTTTCCACACACTGTTGCTGGTATTTTGGCCCATTCCTCCATGCAGATCTCCTCTAAAGCAGTGATGTTTTGGGGCTGTCGCTGGGCAACACGGACTTTCAACTCCCTCCAAAGATTTTCTATGGGGTTGAGATCTGGAGACTGGCTAGGCCACTCCAGGACCTTGAAATGCTTCTTACGAAGCCACTCCTTCATTGCCCTGGCGGTGTGTTTGGGATCACTGTCATGCTGAAAGACCCAGCCACGCTTCATCTTCAGTGCCCTTGCTGATGGAAGGAGGTTTTAACTCAAAATCTCACGATACATGGCCCCATTCATTCTTTCCTTTACACGGATCAGTCGTCCTGGTCCCTTTGCAGAAAAACAGCCCCAAAGCATGATGTTTCCACCCCCATGCTTCACAGTAGGTATGGTGTTCTTTGGATGCAACTCTGCATTCTTTCTCCTCCAAACACGACGAGTTGAGTTTTTACCAAAAAGTTCTATTTTGGTTTCATCTGACCATATGACATTCTCCCAATCCTCTTCTGGATCATCCAAATGCCCTCTAGCAAACTTCAGACGGGCCTGGACATGTACTGGCTTAAGCAGGGGGACACGTCTGGAACTGCAGGATTTAAGTCCCTGGCGGCGTAGTGTGTTACTGATGGTAGCCTCTGTTACTTTGGTCCCAGCTCTCTGCAGGTCATTCACTAGGTCCCCCCGTGTGGTTCTGGGATTTTTGCTCACCGTTCTTGTGATCATTTTGACCCCACGGGGTGAGATCTTGCGTGGAGCCCCAGATGGAGGGAGATTAGCAGTGGTCTTGTATGTCTTCCATTTTCTAATAATTGCTCCCACAGTTGATTTCTTCACACCAAGCTGCTTACCTATTGCAGATTCAGTTTTCCCAGCCTGGTGCAGGTCTACAATTTTGTCTCTGGTCTCCTTTGACAGCTCTTTGGTCTTGGCCATAGTGGAGTTTGGAGTATGACTGTTTGAGGTTGTGGACAGGTGTCTTTTATACTGATAACAAGTTCAAAAAGGTGCCATTAATACAGGTAACGAGTGGAGGACAGAGGAGCCTCTTAAAGAAGAAGTTACAGGTCTGTGAGAGCCAGAAATCTTGCTTGTTTGTAGGTGACCAAATACTAATTTTACAGAGGAATTTACCAATTAATTCTTTAAAAATCCTATAATGTGATTTCCTGGATTTTCTTTTCTCATTCTGTCTCTCATAGTTGAGGTATACCTATGATAGAAATTACAGGCCTCTCTCATCTTTTTAAATTGGAGAACTTGCACAATTGGTGGCTGACTAAATACTTTTTTGCCCCACTGTATGACCACTCTTTGCTTTACTTCAGGTGCATACATGAAAACACTTTTGAGCATATTAACTGCAGATTTACTCAGTTCTGACCATCGCAGTTACCCAAGAGTAAAACATCTCACTTAATCCCTTTGTGGATAGCTTTGGTTGATATTCCATGTTAGTGGATGGGATATGGGACAGACTTAAAGGTCAAAGTACAGGACAAATCCATTATTCTCCAAGATGGTTGCTAATGTAGGTCTTTTTCTAAGCCTAATCCTAACCCCAACCCTAATGCCAAGACATTGGAGTGGAATTTAAAAAAGGAGATATACATTTAAAATGTTATAGCCATTAGTGTCTGTTTCAAACATACATAGACTGTGTCTAAACAGATGAATGAGACCATGACAGTCGGCTCCTCACCCTCATTCACTACTTGACAGACTCTGGCTCCAAATGACAACACCAGCACAAGGTGGCAGTGCCTGTATCCAGGATATTTGGGCTTTGTTTTGTATAGTGGGAAGAAGCGGAGACACACTGTCTATCTATATATATATATTGTCAATAGTTTTAACCCAAACTATGTACTGCACCTATTGGGTAACAAAAGCAGGAAGTCATTTTTGTTTTAATTAAAGGGAAATGGAACATTCCTGCATGGTTCACTTTTGCAGCACCCCGTGTGTGTGTGTGTGTGTGTGTGTGTGTGTGTGTGTGTGTGTGTGTGTGTGTGTGTGTGTGTGTGTGTGTGTGTGTGTGTGTGTGCGTGTGTGTGTGACAAAAATGACATACTCACCCATCCAGACTTCTCCAAACTGTCCTGCTCCCAGTTTTTTTATCATCCTAATAGAATCTTTAGAAATCTCCCAGGCATCTTTATCCCAAGGTTTCTGAGCTTTGGGTTTCACACATGCACGGTCCAGTTTACGACACAGGCCATCCGCTTTGTCTGGAAGGTAAACACGCACACAGTCATGACTATGGTAAACTTGCTTTAGTGTTTAATTTCTGAATAAACATTAGCTTAAAACACGTTTCTTTTAAGTGTTTACATCAAAATCAACAATACCAAAGATAGAGTTGGTTGAGTTTTTTGAATAAAGGAGTTTAAATGGATCCATTCCCTAGCTTTGGATACTCACTATGGTAGTGTTTGATCATTGCACCGATGTCACTGAAGGAGATTTTAGGAGAGATGTAGTAACCGCCGTTATCCAGCATCCTAATCTTATAATGTTTGACTGATTCTGTCCCTTTGGCATCAAAGTCTCTGATGGACAATGAGTAACTTCCTATGAAAAAGTAAGCATGTAAAAGAGTTAGTAGAAATGGTGCAGGAGGAAATCAATATGTTGATAGATTCCCATACCTTTTTGTGTTTCACTTTCCCTGATGAGATAAGAGCCTGGTTTGTTTGCAGGTGCCAACAGCTGCCTCTCTGCATCCTTTCTTGTGATGTCCTTGAAAAACCACCTGTAAAGAATGTGAAAAAACACCGTTTTATCTAAGTAGACTCCGCCCATTATACAAATCACACCTTGGTTGGGTCTATAGTTGAGTTTTCTTTTTTTTTTAATTTAGCTTGATCATAGGATGTTGACAAATTCTAATAAAAAAAGAAGAAGCTGCTATTTGAGAAGAAACTAATTATTTGGTTGGAGCTACTCACTCTTTTGTTTCTATGGTGTCAGCTTGGGCCACATAATTGCCCGGGATGAATCCTGCTTTGTTGGTTACCATTGACACTGCTTTCCACCAATCCCCATGTCTGCAGGAAAAATACATATATTTAAGCATGTTTATGTTTTCTTTGATTATTGTGTATACCCTCTGGACCTTGGTGTCATAAAGTTAAGTGGCTTTCAACAAGTAAACAAATCTGCACATTGTAATTATACGAAGCTAACATTAAGAGGACCAATGTTTATTTTATGGATGCACTTTGTCAATCAGTTTCATGTCTTTAGCATTTTTAGATGAATACTTCTTCAAAAATAGTTTGGTACAAATTAAACTTTTGGATCTTCAGTCAAATTTAAAGAATGCTTTGTGAGTTTAAACACTTTCATGATGCTAGAGTCTGCAATGGCATATTAGACCAGTGGGTCTTTCAGGGTTTAAAAGGTAACAGGGTTTTTTAGCTAGGATAAGCATTCATCTTTGGTCCCCAATTCTTTATAAATGTTTCCTAAATGATGAATAACATTACTTCATGTTGAATCAGTCTACCATCAAAATCAGACACTCACGCCTCCAAGACTTTCATCTTTTCTCCTTTCTTGAATCCTAAGTCGTCGGGATGTGTAGCTTCATATGGGTAAAGGCCAATCACAATTTGACAAACCTCCTTGTTTTCTAAGACAGGAAACAGAAAATATAGTACATGTTGGACAACAAAATGAATAAATGATCAGACTGAAAGAGCTCTTTACAAGCAACTCTAATGTGACTTTAGATGTATTTATCCAATTTATTTGCAAAATAATGCATTCAAAAGAGGAATCACGTCCTTTAGTTATTGTAAGCCGAGCTGGTGACCCAATTCTAACATAAAACTGATGACCAATAATAATAATTTATTGTCAGATCAAGTCTAAAATATTACTAGCATCACAGCAGCTCCATTTGTAACATCAAACAAGGACAAATAGTAGGACACGATACAAGGAAAACCAGCATTTAACAAGACATCACAATTATTGAAGAGAAACACACTCAAAGACCCTTTAGTGGACATTTGACCTGTGATTAAGTTTTGCATTTAATGTGATACAAACAGGTGAATTCTGGATCTGGCTATCATGCTAAATGATTAAATGCTTCCAAGTGGATCCAGCCGTTATTACTAAACTTGTGACTATGCTAAGGAACTTTAATCATTAGTGAGTAGTGTGAGGTATTTAAAAAAAACTGAACAAACACTGACAAGCTGATTAGGGAACTGGAAGTGCAAAAAGGCTTAGTTATTTATAGGATTTAGGACTGGTTCCTGTATCAAGTGCAATAAGGTGTAGTCATTTGGCTAATTCCGACTGGTAAAGCCTCATATTGGTTCAGCTTATCTTGTAAAACATTTTTTCCCAAAGGATGAAAACTTGTCAAGCCTTTCAATTAAAATATGAGCATGTTTGTACTATACTGAGACCAGTTATTAGTCCAAACTCTTTAAAGGGGTTCTATAATGCTCATTTTGAGGTGTCATATTTGTGTTTTGTGCATTTACTGTGCCATGTTTACATGGCTTAATGTTCAAAACAGACTGGCTCTGTTGTGATTGGTTTTAGGGATGCCCCACCTCTTATCGCATACAATGTGTGGAGCACTAGACAAAGGAAGCACGGGAGTTACTGTATTGGGTGTTAGTGTCGGAGAGAAACTCCCTCTGGTAGAAACGTTGGGATTTTAGCCTTTGCAAAACATTTAAATGCACCAAATCCTATATTACACACTATAGGAAAGGGAAAACCATTAAAAGTATTATAGGGCCCCTTTAATCGTAGCACGTTGACCTTTGCTAAGTTTTACAATGAGTATTATGTTTAATGTTTTTGCACAAAGTGCAAAAGCTTCCTGAAATTGTGTTTTTACATAATTGTACAAAAGGGAGTAAGAACGACAGAATGAAAAAAACAATAAAGAAAGAAGGAATGCGGCATACCTTCCAACTGTTGTAACACCTGCCCAGGTAACAGGTCCTGCAAATGCAGAGCAAAGAGTTTATCAGAAACAATGAAAATATGATACATATCTGGTCTACCACTGTCAACACTTCTTTATTACGGACTTACACCAACTAGAATTAATCGTGTGCAACAGAGAAGTTCTGTCTATTAGAAAATGTCTTAGTGTAATGCTCTCATGAGAACTGAATAATTCCCCTTTCATGAAATTCTCCACTTACATTTTGAATTCACCAGGGTACATTGAAAAAGACAACATACATGATTATTATGCTATGGTTTTTCTTCGATACTTTTCAGATTGTTATGCAAGAGGAATCAGTATCTTATTTTATAGAAATTAAATTCAGTTTTTGCTCTGCCCAGATTTCTGACTACTTACTATGTTTTTATCTGTACTGGAGGTGGGGTCTCTGACATAGTGTGTATTGTCAGTACGTACAGGCTGATCAGGGATCTTCCTATTCGGACTTAGCGTGGACTCCATACAGCCCATATTGCCTGCGGGGGGAAGTGAGAAAAGGGAAGAGTGAATTGGACTGTTACACATTAACAGCTGGTGAAACAAACAACACTTTAAATGTGTGCTACCAAACACCTGTGATTCCTTGGCTTATGCATGTGAAAATAACACGGAACCTAACCAGTGACTTGTTAATTTGTACTTTGTTTTTCATTTGGTGTTTAAATAAAGTCAAAGAGGAAATGGACCTATAAACTCTAAAGCAGCAGCAGCAGGTGTAGAGAATGTTGGACATTCTATGCTCAAATATGAATGGAATTTTCTTTACAGCACCATACAACTGATTAAATCTCTATGTCACATTAATTGCCTATCATGCCGAATTAATCAAAATCAGTATATTATAGGAAAGCTGAAAATCGCTTCTGATCCAGACTAACTTGAGATATGGATTGAAACTAAGCAGCAACCTACAGGTCTGAATGGTAAGGCCAAAGTGAAAGTGTTTGAACTTGCATTCCTCTTTAACCAAGTAGATCCAGTCCTGGTTGTAAAAAATGACCCTACGTTTCACTTCACCTCTTCAACACAGTAGGATGAGTCTTTTTTGTGGTTTTAGGACAGGGGTGTTGTGTTTATTTTAGAACTACAACCCGTTTCAAAATGGATTTGACTACCTTTTTAGTTACCTAAAAAACAGGATTTGATTTTACTTCGATCTTTCCTCTTGTGTCATACTTAAAGGTTTGTATTATCACTTTTTCGAATTTGTGATTTTTAGCTATTTCCTCAAAGTTCAAAAGATCTGACACGTACTTCACTATACGACTAAATGACCACTAAATGTCAACAAATGCTTCCTGTGTGAAGAAAGGGCTGGTATTTCAGAGAAGGTGTTGTAATTACCAAGTATAATAAAAGGTCATGGTGTGTAACTCTGAAATGTGAAATGACAGTTTTTTACGCTGACAGCATGATGATTGCAGTGTCTGACTTTACGGTGGTGTGGACATTTGTTTTTGTAACCATGTTTTACGTTAAATCAAAATGTCACCTGCTGTTTTATAGTTGCTAGGGTAGTAAATACTCAATGTACTCGAGTGCAAAGTTCTAAACTCATTTTTTGCTTCAAAGTGCTGCTTCGATTGCATTAATCACATAAAAGAAACAATTGATACATGATTTTGTGTTACAAAAGATGTTTGGCATGTGTACTAACTTATTGACCTGGTAAATCACAGTTACAATGATATCATGGCCAAAGTGGAATATGTCCGATAAGAAACTGCATTGACAAAATGCAAGCATATCAGCAGCAGAAGTGGGTCGTATACAGTATAAACACCAACATTCTAAAAAAGAGATTAACAACTGTCACTGCTTCTCTAGGTAACAGAAGTGTACCAAGCCCTGTAGGCCACTGACTTCTCTGTAAACAGCAGGAAATAACATAATTTAAACTTACATGAGAACAATAGTTACATGAGAACAATAAATCTTACAGTGATTTCCCCTTCAGAAAAGAATGCAGGTCACATGTCAAAGGTTAAGCGGAATCACCAATAAAAAAAGAACAACCAAATATTGTTTTCCTTCAATCCCTAGCCATATAGTTTTTTATTATTTCGTCCTCAGAGACAGCTGAAAGAAGATTTGTTAGCACAACGTTGCCTTCCTGCCACACAATTGTTGGCCTACTTTAGTTCCCGAAGAAAATCAAATTGGTCATACAGCTTTGAGTCAAAGCATGCAAAACAATAGTGATGCAATCTTAATGAGAGTCAGGTGTCAAGAGCTACTGATACAAGAGTTGCTGTTGTGTGCTCTAATGGTTGCTATTGTAGTTGTATTGTTTAATAATAGGGAGACTGAAAGAATATGTTTTTCGAACAAGAGCAAAAGCATATGATCAGTCGTTGGGTTGCAGGAAAAGTTGGAATCATATTTTGTCACTTTCTTTAGAAAAGTCTTGCATCCTGTTGCATTTACGCCACTAATGTGTGAACAATAGCCATGCTAGCTGAGGGTGTAACCAACATTACTTGGACAATGCTTTTCTTTGACCTTAATGTTAATTCTTGCTGAACAATAAGCTTTCTCGGACCATGCAAACAATAGTTATGTTAGCAGCTATGACTAGTAAGATTAGTTCTTAGGGGAAGATGAGTCTCAGTTGAGAAGATTCAGTCTGGACCAACTAAGCGGCCCAACACACATATTTAGCTGTAAAAGAGAGTTAAAAAAGCCATGGACATAATGTACATTTATGTTATATGTTATATGTTCATGTTCACATTCGCACTGTGGTACTGCAAGAAACGGTATTTCAATTTTCTGTATGTATAACACATGTGGAGATTTTGACAATAAAGTGGACTTTGATGTACATAAAAAGTAAGTAAGTAAGTAAAATTGTATTTATATAGCACCCTACAATACAAAGTGCTTTACAGGCAGTACACAGTCAAATACACAATTACAGCTGTAAAATATACAATAAAAGGCAAAATAAACCAAACAAAACACAATAGTACAAATTAACACCAGTGTAGGGACAGCGTAAAACTCACCTCCCCCGAGACCCCAAAAGCTTGTCGGAAAAGGTGAGTCTTCAGCTGCACCTTAAACATTTCCACTTAGACAGCGGCTCCCTGGGGGAGTTCGTTCCAAAGCCTTGGAGCCACCGCCTCAAAGGCACGATCCCCCTTAGTTTTTAGCCTGGTCCGTCGCACCCTTAAAAGGCCTTTGCCTCCAACAAAAGCCTGTGCTTGAACCTAAGTAAAGTTCTTAGCTCCTAAATTATGTTAACAATAAAGAATGGGAACAAATGTATTTTATGTCTAAAAAGACAATCAGATTATGGTGAAGGGTTGACCTTAATCTTTCCGTTTGATCAAGATTTCAAGCACTACTCAGTACAATGTGTTGTTTACTTTACTGTAACCCAGATGACAGAAAAGTTTTTATATAAGTGAATCAAAGAAAGTGTTGTTAAGGATGGCAGTTTGTTACTGGTGCGTTATTGGTTCAGTGCCTCTGTTATATTTTTAACTTGACATTTAGCAAACAGCAGGAAACCAAGGGTCTGTACCGATTAGTAACCCACACACACACACACACACACACACACACACACACACACACACACACACACACACACACACACACACACACACACACACACACACACACACACACACACACACACACACACACACACTGCTATGACCACAAACAAACTTCCTCCTTGGACTGAGCAAAGGGCTGAAGTGGAGGCAAAAATGAAAGGAAAGTATGGGACATAATCTTCCGGAGAATTGTATGTAACTGAATGACAAATCTGATCACATGTACTGAGCTGCTCAAATTAAGATACACCAGTGATTTATACAACTTATAAAGTATTATTACAAAACAGCATTTATGATGACAAACCATATTTGTTGCCTCCTATATCCAAGGTAGTGAAACAGTCCATGACTTCCAATAAAAACTCAACAATAACTTAAATAAAAAATGTGTTTACTATAGAATAACTTCATACAATACACATTTGATTCAAGCCGACATCCATATATATATATATATATATATATATAACTCGATAACATCGTATCTTCTTTATTTTCTGTGTGTGTGAGTATGAACAGCTCTTACTGACCTGGCACATCTCTGACTGATGTCATTCACACCTCACATGCATGTGTGCTTACCTCTCTTACTGTGTATCCCTGGTTCACGAAACAATTCATCCAATTTAAGAAGTCTTTCAGTCCTCAGAATTTCTTCTGTGTGTTTTTCATCAGATTGACTGACAGGCTGGTGGAGTGTGTGGCTGTGTGTCTGCCAGGCGACATGGACTGTTACATTCAGCCACCAGAATGAGGAACTTAGATGAACTGGTGGGGGATTTTTTTTTCTCACTGAAACTTCCTGGTACAATTGTCTAATGATTATTTGAATAATCAGCAACGCACACTCCCTCACCCACCAAGATTACACACACTGACAGTGGGGCACAGCACGTTGATGGTCTGTAAATACAGATAAATCATACTGGATAATGTTGAAGTAGAGAATAATTTTACAATACATCATAAAAGGCAAACAAAAGAATCCCTTTGCAATGTCCTGTTAAAGATTTTGACATAGGATCCTTATCATAGGATATATATCTTATCGGATATAATTTCCTTTTTTATGAAAAACTTTGAAAGGTGTAAAAAATGCTTATGTATATCCAAAGTTTGAGGGTCATGCTTTAGTTTCTGTCGGTTGTATAAGTTCTCCTACAGTGCAACCTTTTGGCCAAACTGCAGAAGTACAAGAGAACAACAACAAGATAATGAACTTTCCATTTTACTGTCATAAGTTATTTATTTTGTTTTGACACAGAGTAGAAAACATGGTTATAGACAGTCCGAGAAACACCTACACAGAATCATGCACCTGCTATAACTCTACATGCTGAGTTATGAACAGTTAGGCTATACAGTGTTGACAAAGCGGGTGGGAGTCACTATGGTCACATGGCAGTTTACAACTTGAAAACCTGATTGAATAAGTAATATTTAAAAAAGAGTTATACTTGCTGTAAGATCTTCAGCATGACTAAGAAGGAGGCGCAGTCAAGCTGCAGTATTACGGTGAGATTATACAAGAAAAATAACAAAGTACACAGTTTTAAGAGTGCATGCATGATGGTCTTTACAGATGATGATTATGGGATGCATCCATTATTACACAAAGAAGCCGGTAGGCAGCCTCAATGTCATAGATCGAAACTTTCACACAAACATGTTACACTAACTGGAAGCTCCACTGAGTATTGCATATCTACATTTATCGAATAGTTTAATATTTTGAGAAAAATGTGTTCACCTTACTGCTGGGAATAAGACAAGAAGATAGATACCTCTCTCATGTCTGAATGCTAAAAATGTAGCCAGAGCAATAAAGAGTTAGCTTAAGGTAGCCAACTAAATAACAAGAGTCTGTCACAGAACACATATTTTCACAAACAAACGAACCAAAACTGACTCTAACATTCTAAAAATGTTACACAGCCGCGGAACAGATTAAGAGACCACTTTAGCATTATCATTTCTCTTTCTGTTTTATTATTTATAGGTAAGTCTTTGAGTTAAATTATTACTTGTATTTTTTTGATTGTATTCTATAAACTACTGACAATTGTTGTCTGTGTTGGGATTCAACAGACACTGGAATGGCTGCCATACATGTAGAAAAAATGTGCAGTGGTTTTTTCCTACAGCTGTATATATAGTAGGTAACAGTTCAAGGTCCAAAGACATTGACATAAACTTTGATACCACAGCTTTCAGCTTAGCTAACATGACACGTGGGAACAAGTAGAAACAGCTCGCCTTGCTCAGTCTGAAGGTTACACAGTCTGCCTACCAGCACCTCTTACGCTCACTAATAACACATATTATTTCATTTTTTTATTCTGTACAAAATCCAAGGTGAAAAAACACGGCTAACTTCCTTGAGTCTCTGCTGATAGCCTGGCAACTGGTTTTTGTTTTGACACGTCAGTTTTTGTACCAGGTATGAAAACATGATATAACATTACGATATGTGAGTTAGTAAACTTGAGAGGGGCTGGTAGTTATTGACTGATCCTCTGGACAGAGATAGGCTAGCTGTTTCTCCGTGTCCACTTTGCATCCTTAGCCAAGCTAACCTTCCGCTAAATGCAGCAACATATCTAGCATTCAGCCTATAAGACCAACATCAATCCTCTTATCTTACTCTCAGCAAGAAACAGAAAAAGCATATTCCTAAAAATGTCAAACTTTTTTGAAGGTTTTGATTATAACGGCATCATAAAAAAGTAACAAAAAGTATAAACATCTTAAAAGATAGTACAGCATCATCATCATTTTTAACCACTGAGTCTGAATAAAACACGTCATTCATACTGTAGTCAATTAAAATGTATATTAATTATTGTTGTTTAACAGAACACTTTCACACCACCATCTATATTTGGCTTTCTACAGTAAAAAACAATTTCACATACAGAATATTACTGGATTTTGTCTCATAAAACACAATAGAATCAGTGAACATATTTTCAACAGATAAAGTAAGCCCCAGTGTTTTTGTACATGGTGTTTCCCAACTACTCCAACCAAGTAGTCCAATTCCCTCCATGGTATTGTCAATTCAGAGGAAGCACAGGCCATTAACTGGCAATATAATCTCTATCAGCATCACTACAAACATGCTACTCCCACTGTGACCCATTACATCAGCACGTCTCAGTGGTCTTACAAATTGCTTGCACAACTACACATAAGATCTCTGTCTATTGTCTCTTTTCATTCCTTCCTCCAGCCTGCGTGTTTAGTAACTAAGACTGAAAGTAAAATCAGCTGTACATGAGCTACACATTTGTCTCTCTGCTCACTCCAACTCTGAAATACAGCCCTGCCAACAGTCTGTTATTCTAGTGCACAGCAGAGCCACAGGGACATGAGAGCACTGGGTGGTCACATCGCAGCACAGCGCCTCTACATAAAGATGAGGGGTTCAGTGCCCTGCTTTTAGGCACCTCAGCAGTGGTGGACTAGCCTCCAGCTACCAGCCCACTTTGAACAAAAGCTTTTGTCACAATGGCGACTGGAATCCATCTCGTAGCTCTCTGTCCACTGGCAAGAGAGTGTGACAGGTTAGCTGTTCCTCTGCCCCATCTCCCTGTGTGCCGAGGACGAAGAGCTCTGGCTGTCCTCAGTGTCGTCTCCATCTGCAGTGACATGTGGAAAGGAAGTACGATTTACAGGACGTAAATAATAATGTGATTATATTACTTATTTTGCATGTCCCAGGCCATAGTCCTAGGTCCAAATCATCCTTAATGTTCAGGAAAGAATTATGGCTTTCGCAAAAACAGATTTTTTTATACTTTTTCTTCTGACCAAATGAAGAACCCAGATCATTTTGCTATTCATTTTAATCATACATGGGAAATTCTGAATTTAATGTCACTCATGAGTGGTACACAACCCCGAAAGACTGTTTTGGTTGGATTTTTTAAAGCTTAAAGATCAAATTATTGAACTTAAGTTTTACTTAAATACACCACTTTACCTAACAAAAAAATGGGCATTTTTTCCGAAAAACAGGACGAGATGCTGGATTTTTTCTAGAAATAGGAAAATGAAAATGTTTTAATAGACATTATAAAATAGGAGCATAACCAATGAATGAATGGGATTATAACTACATTTTGTTTCACAACCCTGTGCTGTACAATGACGATAAATCAGTGTTGTATCCTTGTTGTTTGTGTGCACTTGGCAGCGAGAAGATATTAAGAGAAAAAAGGAACAAAATAAAATCAAGATAATTTGGTTTGGAGTGAAAGTGTAAAGATTGGGATGAATGACCTTTACATTTGGAAAATCTTATACAATGTGGGGTTAACAAAAGTTACTTTAAGCCTCTCAATGCAGTTCAGCTTTTCAAAGATGCAAGACTTCATAATATTAAGCCATTAGTCGACAATAAAACAGATTAAAAGAAACTCTTAAGCAAAGCAAATCATTTAAACCTGACACAAACAAATAACCCTATACACACAAACTTAGATTACAAATCCAAAACAATCCCCTCCAGAATAAGACGGTGGTTTACCTCCTCCTCCTGCGTTGATGTGCAGCTGGGACAGAGACAGGGTGAGGGGCAGTTCTCTCCCATCAGGGTCGCTGGGACTCTGCAGAATGTCGTGCATGGCGTTCCTGCGTCCCGTCCTGCCAGAGGCGATGAAGTCTGCGTACGTGGCCTCAACATCAGACATCGCTCATGCATCGTTCACACAGCAACACCTACAAGAGGAGCAGCTCTATTCATCAGTGAGCAAATAAACATCAACAATTTTCAACAGTTAGTTCTCCACACAGTTTCTTGAAAGACTCGACAATATAACACATAAAATATGCATAATCATCATGTTACATCTTAATCTATAGAGGAGAAGGAAGTATTTATATCTTTGCTTAAGTTAAAGTAGCAATACCACACTGTACAAATGTCCAAAAAAGCCCTATGATTAATGAACCAAAAGTAAAAGCAGACAACTGTAAAGAAACCATATTATTACACCAGATTATAATATGTATGCATTGTGTCTGTGCATCATTTTAATAGTTCATTTTAAGAAAAGTAGCCTGCTTGAGAGATACAAGGCCTCCTTATTTACTCTAACATTACCCCTGTTGGACACAAGATAAGAATGCAGTAATATAGCACGCGTTTTAAGCCACTAGTTTAAGAATTGAATTATTGTCCTAATGTGCTTTATATTTATTTTCACAGCTTTACATTTTGAAGTAGGCTATATCATGCTAACCAGGTCGCCCGTCCATAATTTGGCCCACAAGTAAAGAATCAACAAGAATCAGATTTGCCGCAAGTCAAATTAGATATCCAGAATAACTCATTACGTCATTGTATTAGTCCAAGTCCCGTTTTGGAAATGTCTTACCTTAAGTGACAGCTCTACCAGTGCTGTAACCACAAGCTACATTTCTTGGGAGTGACTTCACCTAGAATAAGCACCTCGACAGGCCCAACATCGCGTCAAACGAGCCTACAAACTAACAAAACCAAAGAAAAATTCCGGAAACAACCCACGTCAAGTAGGTAACAATTTCAACTCCTTACACTACATACCGCGACGAGTCAACACATGGAAATCATCTAACAATATGAATCGCATCAGTAGGATGCTGTGAAAAGTCCCCAGTCTATTCTCCATTGCCGTCGCATCTTCCTCCTTCTTGACCAATCAGAAATGAGGAACCTTTATCTGAGCGCTGATTGGAGAGGAGACACAAAAGGATGAGAGGCGAGAGCTCTGAGCAGCACCGAGGCCTATGCTGCATTCGTGATCACCTCGTAAATCTCATCAACATGAATAAAACATCCATTTATCAATCAATCTATGATGTTGTTGGTTAAATTATGGGATATTGTTCTACTAGCAGTTCAAACATAATAGTTAAAGTAACAATTGTGTATCATGGTCTTATTTTAATATTAGATTCGTTTTACAGACTGCTGCACTTTTTCGTTCAGATGACTGACATACTGCAGTGTCTTGTGATGCTGAAAGGTAATTGAATATATATCCCTTCATAAAAACCCATCTTGAATTGAAATGCACACAAACTGATGATTTGAGCTCAGTGAATCATAGGTGTGGAGTTGCTCTTGTATGAGGATGTGTAAACCAGATTATGTCAGGAGATAATTGTATGTTATGCTTTGATTTACCACAGGATGGAGCTGCTGTCAGCATTTATCTTGAACAAAGCAACCTGCAATCTACCAGTAATCAGCTCAGATAAAAAAAAATCCACATTTTTGTTTCCGTCAACAAGGTATTGAGGCAAAAATGTTTTTAAAAGTTTAATTGATTTAAAACAATAGTGTTCACAGATTATTCAACTGTGTTGTGAAGACAAAATACTGATTTATGCTTCCACCCCTAAGAAGACATACAAAAACAACAGGTGTAGTACACAGAAATACAAATACGTGTTGACCTTTAAACATGTATGACTCTAGCTTAAACAGGGAAGGCTATGAGCATCTTAGCATGTGTTGCTGTGGAAACATCTTCTCCTCTTCGTACTTGTGGCAAAGGGTTTTCTGCAGAACACATGTGGGAAGTTTTAAAACAGAATCTGCTTAGTGGCAAAGACTTGAGATCAGCTCCCTCCCACCGTCTTTGAAAGCTTTACCTTCAGATCTGTGCTGGTGACAGGATCCACAGAGGCACAGCTCCCTTATTCACTGGCTCTCTGCACTGCTGCACTTTATCTCTCTGTATTCTTGTTTTACTCTTTCACAGAAGCACCTGTTTTTTTCTGTGATGGATATTTTCTCAATTGGCTGCTCCACTCAATCAGCAGACAGGCCACTGGTCTGGAAAACTTGCAGAATTGTGAAAGTAAACTACAATTGATCATAATATACAGCACATTGCAGTTAGAGAGTTAATGTCACAATGGGTTATTTAAAAGCAGTCTCAAGTGTTTTGACTAGTCCATTGTCATATTTTACAATTAACTGGGTTTTTATTTAACCAAAAAACATTAGAAACCAAGAATCCTACTAACTTGCTCTATAAAAAAGGTCAACACAACATAACTTCAACCAATACAATAGCAACTAAACAGATTAACAACCTAGCCTCCACAAAGTCACATGAGGGGACATATACAGTATATATAATGTTTGGGCCAAAAAAAAAAGAACACACAAAGGATAAAGAAGATCGACTAAGAAAACAATGACAACTGAGTGCAAACCCCCCTTGACATTGCAGCAAATGGTTTGACCCAATTGCTTTCAGGTAATAAGTGGTCCTAGCTGTCAGCCACGCCTTTTGCTCCACAAGGAAAGAAACTCCCCCAACAGCCAGGTAAATCAAACACAAAAACAAACATTTATGACATACAGATGGTTGTGTACCCTTACAGTGCTGTTAATCTATTGATAACTTTACTGGCAAGACTCTGATAGCTTTACGCAAGTAGAATTTTGAATGCAGGAATCTTACTTGTTATGCAATTTGTTGTTTACATTGCTGCTCATTGACTTCTTGGCAGTTTGGAGATTTTCACAACACTTGTCTAACACAGTTTTGACACTATACGTTCGTGTTTTAACTCTCTAGTTGACAATTGATTTTTTTGTATCTATGGCTTCATCCTATGTATTTGATTCTAACGTGGAGGTTCTTTTTCTTTTTTATTCACTAAAGAAGATGTGGTCAGCAGCCCTGGGTCTACACACTGATTCATTACAGGAGCTGCGCTGGAGATAAGACATCATTTCAGCATTAACCTGACTGTTACATTTAAATTGGACCAAAAGCGGTACTTTTTTATAGCATGATACTTTAATATGGATTTTGGATGATGAAGTTGGAATAGGTTAATGTGAATTCACGGTGCTATTGATTCAGGTACACCAAATCTGGAGGTGGTCTGTAAAAATATACATGTAATCGGTCAGTACATTTCTTTAGAAAAATAACAAATTTCTTAAGCCATGCTAGCGGTCTTTTAAAGCTGGACTTATGTATTTCATGCTCAAAATGCAATGCTAACACGCTGATGTACCAGCTTTGCAAATTGAAAGTATCTTAAAACTACCTTTTCGTAGTGTGTTTTCACTTTATAGATGTTTGTTGTAAGCCTTTGGCCGCCACATAATGTCTTGAAAAGCGTTTGTTTGTATTCCACTCAACATCTTTGTCTCACTTCTAGTTCCAGAAACAAAACACAAGAGGTTGAATGGCAAAATGCCAAAGACAAGACTTCCAAACAATAGTCAACAAACTAGTGGTATCCTTGGCTGACTGACCTCATTGCCATCCATGGAACCATGCTGCCATTATAGCTAAAAATGACAGAATAAGTAAGGCACATGCAGCAGAATAATCTCCTTTTCTAACACTAACCAGCTCCACTTAATTCATTTATGATCCAAACGCAATGTAGTCAAAATGAGATAGCAGGTATCCTTATCAATACCAGGTAGATGCAAAGGCCTGTGATCATAAGACAGATACCATATCAGGTTTCAGATGACAATCCCTGGCATAAAAGCCAACCTTTCAGAAAATATACAGAAACATACTGGAATATGCCAGGATACACACACGTGATATATTGGCGCTTGGTTAAGACTTCTTACCGTCACTTTAAACAATACATTCAGTGCCTTAATTAAAGTGCAATTGATCCTTATGAACATGTGAGCTATACGGCACATCTTTTTAACTCACTTGGTAGCTCCTATGCGTCAAACTTTACTTCACTATGGTTGCAGTAAACACAGACAACAAATCAACCTGGGAAGGTTGAATAAAAGAGAACTGCTTGGGTTGAACTAAGTTTCATAACAAAACTTAAATTAACTAATGTTTAGAGACACAGAAAGAGGTCTCCTAGGTAAAGTCCAAAGCGACTTGCATTCATTTAATACTGTATGTAATCCGCACAGGAGCAATTTGGGGTGCAATGCCTTGCCCAGGGACACAATGACATGCTCACTGCAGTGGGGCTCAAACCTGCTCGAACCTGTTCTCCCCTGATTTGAGGATCAGCGCACCATCCCACTGCGCCACAGCCGCCCCCATGCCACTACTTTACTGCAAAGGCTGGTGATGAACTACTGACCCTCTTATTGGTGGAGGCCACCCTGAGCATCTTATGTTGCAGCTGATAGGTTTACATTGTAGTTAATTGAAACCTTGGTGCAGCCCACACAAATGCAAAGAGGTGTCTTGTTTGACGGATCAAATGCTGATGTGACAAACATCTGTATTTGAGGCCCCAGGAAATGAGCCTGGGCTGATTATTTATATGTTAAAAAAATCACAGATTGGGTCTTTAGAGAAAAATTGCAATAAAATGGTTGAATAGGTGATTGATAGATAAATGGAGGGCAAAGTGAGTCACTCAGTCTGTGACTAATCGTCTTTAGGTCTTGCATGACATCACTGTGCTCAAGTGTGGAAGGTGGGAGCTGTGTGTATTTTCATCACAAGTTCAAGAAGCAACATGGCACAGTGCAAATACCAAATCCCCACTGCAACATAATTTCCACACTGTCGCATCAACACTTTCAATCCACACGGTGACATATTATTTTGTGTTCACATAGACTTAAATGAGCCTGCAGCGTGACACACATACACACACACCTGCCAGCAGCTTCTCAGTACAGCCACACTGATGGACGCTGAGCAGCTTCACTGGAGCAGACAAGTGCCTTGCTTAAGGGGAATTCAATTATTAGATTAGGTCAGATGAAACTTTAATGATCCCTGTGGAGATGTCAGATCATTAGAACAGCAAAGGAGAGGCTACAGGTAAGAATAGCTCAAATAGAGTATACTGCAAGAAATACTGTGAGGAGAGCATACTATGGATGATATAGCAACAAAATAAGCACTCACGGATTAACAAATAACAATTCAGCATTTATAAGTACATGCCTGTAGTCATATTTAAAGATTTTTTTAACAAATTGTTCATTTTTCCACTGTTAAGAGTATGACATTTTGGCTGCAGTGTGTGTATAATCTGAGCATCCAAATTCATTTCTTATGCAATGAAGCAAACAGTGCATGTGAGAACAATGTGTGCAAGATTTAGATTGCCATTGATGCTACTGACTGTGGCATTTGGATATAGCTTACAGTTGGCTGAACAAAGAAATGTTAGACAAAGAGGAAGGGAAATAAAAGAGAGAGGATGGAAGAGAGGGAGATAAATATAGATAAAGCCAGAAACAGAAAAGAGTCAGAAGATAGACATGGCTCCATAAAAATGGGTTATAAACTTTTTTTATCCAGAGTTCATTTGTGTACTAACGCCCCTTAGTTAAGTCTTTGTCCTGCATTGGCGTGTCTGTCTCTGCATAAATTGTATATTCCATTATAGTCTACTCAACAAAGGGGGAGGGTTTTAGTTAGGAAACAGTATGGGGTGGAATATGTTTAGGGGGCATAAAATAAAGGTTATGGCATGGCTCACTATGGAAACAATGTAGGCCACTTGGTTTCTGAAACTGCCATTAGGGGTAAACAATTTATTTTCAGTGGTTGCCAAAAATACGATAATGCCCTCTTTCAGCCCTCTCTTCAATTTAAAGATGCCTTTTAAAGTCTATGGAACTGTATGCAAACAAACTGTATAATAAAAGTCACATTTTAATGATTTTCCAATGGTAAAATTATGCTTATTTTCAGGTTTATATTTGTACCTTTACATCATCAAAAAGGTCTTTATTTTCTTTCTTCTGCCTGTGTGTCAGCACCTCTTTTCCCCCTCGGTCTGAAACAAGAGCCCAGTCTGCTCTGATTGGTGAGCTGGCCGGCTCTGTTGTTATTGGTCAACTACTTAGAGATCTCCCTCGAAGCAAGGTTTCAAGGTTTTATTTGTCATATGCAGAGCATATACAACGTATATGTTGGCAATGAAAATCTTATGTCCCATGCTCCTCCAACAACTCAACATACATGGTGCAAATAAGATAAATAAAATAGTGCAAAAAGAGAGAAGAATATTTACAATAACAACAATAAAGATTTAAGGATATGAGATATATACATATGTGGAATACATTGAGAGTATTTAAATACTTTACACTGTTGAATGAGGAGGTATGGACAGATGCATATATTACGTATAACAGATGTATATGGCAGATATTGGATATGTGTATTATAAACAGATATGTATTGCAGATGTGTATAATATATATATATATATATATATATATATATATGTATGTGTGTACTATAAACAGATGTGAGTAGACATTCACAGAGCTCAGGAGTTCAGCAGTCTTATAGCCTGTGGTATAAAACTGTCTCTGAGTCTGGTGGTCTTGGTCCGGATGCTGTGGTACCGTCTGCCAGACGGCAGCAGACAGAACAGATTGTTGCTGGGGTGATGGGGGTCCTTTAATATCCTCCTAGCATGAGTGTTACATAGTGATGTCACTATGTTATGGAAGTAAACAAAGGAGTCCAATGGAGGTTTATCAGGCAGGGGGAGAATGTGTGTGAATTAAACTCCCTCCAGAGGGAACGTTGGGATTTTAGCTTTTGCAGACCCTTTACATGCATCAAACCTATATAACACACTATAGGAAAGGGAACACACCCAAAGCATAATAGGGCATCTTTAATAGTTATATTAATTCATGGCTCAAAGAGAATCAATATTGTTTTCAAACCTTTAACACTGAAGACACAGCTTAATGTATCTTTTCATGTATATTTTATTTCCTTTTTCTCTTTGAACATGTGTTGAAAAGTGGCGTTTACAAAAACATGTGTCTGAAAGGGAAACATAATTGGGACTCTAATGCTTAATCTTCCAACTATTAAGCACACTAATAACTTTATCTTATATATATAATACAGTTCGTGGTCTTAACGCATAGGCTAATTGCAAAGTGTCTTTCATTTTCCGGCTACTGCCTCTCTTTGGCATTGTTCAGCCCCCATACTGAAGTTCCTCACCTCCCCAGTGGGTGTCGCTGCTGACACTGGTACCCAAGTCGTATGTTAGTCTGTCTGGCAGGGATGGGGGGTGTTGTATTGTGAACTAGAGAGAGAGAGCGAGAGAGCGAGCGAGAGAGAGAGAGCGAGAGAGAGAGAGAGAGAGAGAGAGAGAGAGAGAGAGAGGAGAGAGAGAGAGAGAGAGAGGGAGAGAGAGAGAGAGAGAGAGAGAGAGAGAGAGAGAGAGAGAGCACCTCTGCTCTGCCTCCTCTCCTGTGCGCAGCTCTCCGGCCCGGCCGCTCCTTCCTTCCTCATTTCCTCCTCACAGCTGGCTCTCTCCTCTCGGATGCTGGCTCTTGCCTTCCTCCTCTTGCACACCGCGCTGCCGGACCAAATGCTTCGGAGGGTGGAATGACCCTCAACCCGCTTTGCATGGTCTGAATTTTGGGGAAATCGCACGTCGGAAAGGAGGGGAGTCAAGAGGGAAAAGGGAGGCTCTCCATCCCCCGAGGGAATTATTTTACAGTAAGCAGGCGCAATGTCATTCCAGTTTCCTCATTCCGCTCGCCTCACACCTCCCATCTGTGCTCGAAACATGCTACAATGTGAGCGCCTGCTGGGAATATGGCTCTGTTTTGTTCGAAGTGTGTGCCAGATGTTTTTGCAATATTATTTTAATACCGACGCGTGGTTTTGATTGTGTTTTTGTATTACTATGATGCGCTAAAGGGCTGTAGTGCGCTTGCATTTTCATCGTGGACTTAAAAATGGAAACCCCCCCATTTCACCTAGTCTCGCCATCAATCTATGTATCCATCCATCCTTCCCTCCGATGGTGTGTGGGGGTCGGAGTAGGGGGTGGTGTCGGGGGATTGCTGATGAGAAAACGCTATTACTTTCAGATTGACCTAAATGTGAGCAATATTTGTGCGATAATCACAGGTGGCAGCGGCTCATCGTGGCCGGGCTGCGCCGTCTTTGTGTCGCTTTTTGCAGCGCGATGCTTGGACGATGAGAATATTTGTTTCCCTCAGCCGTCACAAGGCATGTGAAGTGGATGCAGAGCACCTTTGCTGTGTGTGTGCTCTAGCTCCGGGCCTGCTTTAATAGCTCCATGTTGATGACCAAAAACCCCTCAGTGTGTTCCTGATCAGCTCCAGGCTGTCCCTCCTCCCCACTGTAGAGTAATGCCTCTCATTCATCACATTGCCAGGATGATTGTGTTTCAGCAGAGAGCATCATAATGTTATACTCTCGTTTAATTGTGTGTGGACTTCTGCTCTGTGACCTGGCAAAAATCGGGGCCTGCTCGTGCCCGCTGAATTAGCCTTCATAAAGCCTTAAATCTCCACTCACTGGTTGGCAGTTTATCATGCCTCATTTGAAGTTAATTCCTGAGTTTTCTCTTAAGGGCTATCGTGTTGTAGATCACAGATCAGTCCCAAGATGGAGGAGCTACCCGGCCTTAATAAGAAGTTTAATGTGATGGGTATTGGGGGGGTTGGGAGAAGCCAGAGAGATGCTTCTGATTAGGCCAGCTGAGCACACTGTGTGTGGCAGTGAAACATCTTATTGAATCAGTTATCAACAGGCTGTTCATTTCATATTGAACATTGCAAGTACAGTATGTTTTAGCAGATGTTTGGGATCATTAGAAACATGGCAATGATCAGCATTAATGGCAGTGTAAAACTTGCTCAGTAGCAATTATAATGTGTTCTTATTTATTGGAGTATCCTAGAGAATTCAGATTATTTTTCCTCTGCTTTTTAATCTCTATATCCTGTGGGTGAAGGAAGCAACCGCCCACTAAACTGATGGAGAATTGTGCAACTCCTAATTAAATCTAGAACGAACCAAAACATATAATTTCCCTCAGTTGACTTTGGTTCTAGTGTTTGAACCACTTCGGCATGTGACCTTTTTAAGTAATAGTTCAACATCTACAGAAATGTGTGTATTTATGTTCTTGCTGAGAGTAAGGGATGAAGGTGGGTACTTCTCTCATGTTTGTATGCTAAACATATTGCTACAGCTAGTACCCAATTTGACTAGCTTAGCATAAAGACAACTAGTCTGGATCATGCAAATGTAAAAGAATTGGCCTTACATCACCCCTGACACTCACATATTATATATATCTAACATTTGATATATTGATTGTACAACAACAGCAGGTTTTTGGTTAACAAGGGGGTAATGTGCCAGTTTTTCAAAGATGTGTGAACAAACTTCCTGGATTTGTTTATTATGGCAACATCAACATGATGACAGCTTCATATTTAAAGTGCCAAAAGGTTGTTAGCGGTTTAGCCTTTTCATTTCACTCCCAACATAATGAATATGTCTTCATTCTGAGCTGGGTACTACTATCACATTCTCAGGTGATAGTAACCAGGTTATAATTTTAAAGACTGAGAAAAGAATAACCAGCCTGTGTTTCAAAAAACAAAAATGTCCTAATATAAACATTGTGCAACCACTCAGATTGTTCTTGCAACCCCTCTATGTTGGGTACCACTGATATACCACTATCAAAATCTTGCTGAATACGTTGCTTTAAAACCCTTAACAGCAAGACAGGAAGAAGAAAGTCTTCCCAGTACATGCACCTGCTACTCTGGGGTATAATTGTAAACTACCTTTATCCAAATCCCCTACCCCATTTTCCATTCCTCTGCCTAATTGCTAAAGATTCATAGCGCATGGTGGAGTCAACCTAGTTAGATGCCTGGTGAAAAGTGCAAAAAGTGGTGCACTCCAGAGGTGTAGAGAGCATGCTATCATCCTTTTTCCAAAGACCTGGCCTCTGCTGCTGCAGCCTCAACAGGCTTCATTAAGTTTTTATATTAAGAAGATGATACATGAGATGTGGACAAACTCTTAATAACCTCTTGTTGAGACATATCTGAGACATGATTTACTGCCCCTGCGCAACCTCTAGAGTCAAACTATGATGTATCTATTGGTCCCGCGGTGTACACTAATGAAATTAATTCTGACAACGTATTAAATTCAGTTCACAAGACTATGATACAGAGGCGATAGAAAGAATAATGAAAACATTGAATGATATATGGAGATTTTAATGATTTATTGAGTTTATTATAATTTTGGTTCATTGGTTTGGCCATGATCCCATTGGTTTTGATGACATCTCGCTAAAATATTTGCTTACATTTGCGAACGTAGTGAGATTGCTTCAGCAAAGTTCAACTGGGCTAAACATATCAGCAGTGAGAAGAAAGTACATATGTATTTAGAGGTAACATCTTTTCCATTGGGGTTCTTTTGTTGCAATGTTGCCCAGATCTCAGCAATTGTATTTGTGTGAACAGTGCTATTATTACCAATACAAATAATGGAAAAAAATAATGAAAAACCCCAAGCTGTCCTTAGTTTCATGACAGTTGGCAACATTTTTCATTGATCAGCAAGATGTGGCAATGAGCAGTTTTACCATCTGAGCACTCACAACTAACAGTACAGTATACGTGCAGCTGTTGGATCATCTGTGATATAGGCCTAAAATGTAGGCATATAAATCCAAAAACTTCTAAATTATTCATTACCGCAAGGATTACTGTTGTAAAAAAATAACAGCCAACTGCAGTAAGATTAAAAAAAAAACAGCTTCCACTTTGAGGCCATTACAGTTACTGTGCAAAGTATACAGTATAGTGGGGGTTGACAAATACTTAATTAGTGTGAGGCATCATATGACCCACATTTATAGCAGCATTAGCATGCCTTAGATACTTCAAAGTCAAGATTTAATTTCATGATTTGTATATAAGTGTGTGTTTTTATTTATCTATACCCCCTGTGGACTATGTAAGATGATGTAAGAAGCGGCTTTAATCAACCGGGGAGTTAATGATGGTGATCGTAATAAGCAGTACTGCTAATTATTAGGATTATGTTAACACTAAGGCAAAAATGAAATAAGATTTCATAATATTATATATGTTGCATAATAATTTCCATGGCCCAACATATTCTCGTACAACTACTAAATTGCAGCCAAATGCTATCACAAGCCAAGGTACGTTTTGTTCTAAAAACATTCACTACTTATGTGAATCAGCTGTCTGTTGTCCTGCTGATAATCTCTGCTGATAACCTTGCTCAGAAAGAGAGAGACACTGTGTGTTGCCAGGTCATTGTATTCCAATCATGACTGCATCTGATTCACATCCCAGGTGGTGCCCCCCTCCTTCAGTGATAACATGGGGAATATAGGTTGCCTGGTGAACAACCTCTTCATTCCTTGAACTGTTTAGAGCAAAAAAGCAGTCGGAGATGAAAAATACCAGCAAAGATTACCAATATCATGGCAGAACATTGACTCGTGAGGCCTTATGTCAAACAAATAAAAAGAAACAGCATTGAAATTTGCTGCCAAAAAAGATGAGCACAAGTATAACAGGGTAATATAGTTCAAATAAAAATAATTGCATTGGTAAAAAAATGAAATCAAAAGAAACAGCATGACCAAAAAAATTCAGTTCAGCAGCAATTTAGCGTAAAACCGAAAGATCAATGTCTTGTACTTGAACAATGATAAACCACAAAGTAACTATTTGGCAACCAATAGTGAATCTACTGTTGCAATTTGTTATAGTCATACCTAGTCTTACATTTCTAAGTGACTTGTTAACATATAGACCTAATTCAAGGCCTCTCCCTCAAGTCATTTCAGAGCAGTGTAATGTATTGCACTGGGTTTTAAAGCTAGGTCACTGCACTGCTTCTGCAATGAATTATGCAGATAACCATCAACTTTGTGCAACTCTGTGTGTTGACCTCTTCAAGACCTTCGATATGTTCAATCTCTCTTTCGTCTTATATGTAAATGCTTTTCTGTTGGATTTCATTGCGTAGCGTTTTAGTTTGGGGTTACTGCTGATACACATTATTTTTAAGTATTAATGCAGGAGTTCTCAAGATTTGGTTTGTGTTCAATTCCGGTTTTTAAAGTGTTTGAATTTAAAAAATGTATTTATCACAATTGGAGATGGACACAGCAGTGGCTCAGTCAGTAGGGGCTTGGACTGGGAATCGTAGGGTTGCAGGTTCAAGTCCCCGAACAGACTTGAAATATGGAAAGTGGACTGCTACTTGGAGAAGTCCCAGTTCACCTCCTAGGCCCTGCTGTGGTGCCCTTGAGCAAGGCACCGGACACCTCCAATCCCCCCTCCATTTGCTCCCCGGGCGCTGCACAATAGCTGCCCACTGCTCCTAGTACTCTCCTAGTACTAGGATGGGTTAAATGCAGAGGACTAATTTCACTGTGTGTGCTCTGCTGTGTGCATGTATGTGACTAATAAAGAGGGTTTCATCCTCCGGTTCTATCTACACATATTTGCAGATTGACCGGGTTATAATAAGGACTGTTTTGCCTGTCTATTAGTTAAGCTCTATAAATCAGCTCTACAGCTGACATTTAGTCTTCAGCTTGCTTGTAAATTCAAGAGTTAAGGGACTCTAGGTGCCAAAGCCAATGTCAGAGCTAAGACCAGTGCCTCAACAGTCCAAAGGGATGAGGAGCACATGATTCAGGCAAACAGCAGAATGTGAATAGTCCACTGAAACACCAAATAATAGAATTTCATAGAAACTTAGCCTGAACATAATGGCATGCTTAGCAAAGCCATGTTGCAACTAGTTCTCTGTCTGTGCATAAAATAATACAAAAAAACAGGAAAAATAGATGAAGTTTCAAAGGGTTGACTGATTATACTCCTCCAGGTTTCTTTAGAGTCACATCAAAGCTCATTGTAGGTTATGGAACTAACCTTCTCTTTTCGATGTGCATCTGCCACCACCATTGGGTTAGATTATAACACATACATTCAATGTTTCCTGGTATACTCTCTCATAATGTCATCCTCCATACCTAACACTATAGCCAAGAGTGTCCATACTTTCAGTTCTGGAAAAACCATCTGGTTCAATGGCAGTGATTTTATAAAAAAGAAAAAGTTTGCTTGCTGAAGTATCTGGCTAACAACTACACTATGGTCAAAGTTAAGGAATGATCTTGGTAAGGGCCCACAAACTATGGTTAAAGTTAAGGTAAGGCTAAGCAACTAAAACAATGTGGTTACGTTAAGAAAAGGATTGCTGTTAGGGTTAGGGTTAAGGCAAATATTAAGAGCAGGTGTGTAACAGGAAGCAAAGTCTGGTCTGTATCAAATGCACTCACCTGTCAAACAATCAAACCTCCCCACCTTTGTTACATAAGGAGCACACTACTTCCTGCATTAACAATGAGGATAGACCATGTAACCTGACTAACCAGGTCTCTGAGTGCTTATAAATGAAGTCACCTATGGAGCCAGTGTTGACCCACGTTGTACACAAAATAAATTAATACCTACAGCGCTGATCAGGTGCAAAAATCAGGTGACCACCAACCATTTGCTCTCACTGCAGCTTGTGGGTCTGGCCAGTTCACTAATGGATGATGACAAATAGCAGCTGCACTTTGCTTCCCTGTCTCAGGCAGTGAGTGGTTTTCCCTCTTCTCTGCTGCCCTAAGAGGAGAGAGGAGCAGAGCGGGAGCTATGGAGAGGGTAATGGTTGTTTGTCCGACACATCGTTGTGTCACTTGAGTTTTGTTCATTTCTGTCAATGGTTGAGTGTGCACTTTGCCATCGGAAAAAAACTCTCATTGCGAAATTGCTTTGCAACTATATTTACTACTGCACCTACTGTATATGGTTGTGTATTAAACAGTTTCAAGTGCGTCTAAAATACACAAGTAAGGCTCAGCAAAAAGCCCACTACAGAGTTTTTAAATCACTGCAGCATGTTAGCAAATGAATGAGCAAAGGATACATCAGAGGCTTCTTTAATCTTTGTGTTAGACCGATTTCAGGCCAAGGCAGTCATCATTGTCCCAGTAAGTCCACTGTCCTCTCCGTTTCTGGCCAAGATCAGACCCTGCGTGGTTCTCTTCACCCAGGGAGACAATAATACTCTTCCTAATCCACCTCTCACTGCATTGCTCACCCAATCAATCCCCTGTGGAGTGGGACATTGCCAAGTTGTGGTTGCCAAGTTGTGGTTTCCATGGCAGCAGGGACTCAGGGTTTGCTGTGATGTCAGCCAGGTGCGGTGCGGCGGTTAGGGTTCTAACAAGGCCGACCCTTGTTGGGGATAATGAGCAAGACTGTGCTGTCACGAAGATGACTCTGAGTATGAGGGGAGGTCAGCGAGGGGCGACTCCCAATTAGCTTGGAGTGTGTGAGGGAGAGGGTGAGTGTGTGGGTGGGAGATGACAGGAACATTTTCCACCTGGTGTGTTACTGTATGTTTGTGTTTGGAGAAATGTAACAGGTGTAACTAAGATTACAAACACACAATTGTGGTGTCCTGGATCTGTTCAACGAAACATCAGGACATTAGAAAATGACATAATAGAAACACAGTTGATTAAAGATTATTATTGTAATAACCCATAGGAGAGAGAGCACTTGACACATCACTTAAGCATGTGTATGAATACAAAGACAATCTTACAAGTTTTTTATTGCTGTCACACAAAGTCATCATTCACTTTGACAATGTGGATCTAAAAATTAGGACCATCAATTATCATCTGTCATCTTTTTACATTCTCCAGCCTGCTAGCAGAAAGACAGACACTTTTGGTACAAAGGTTTTCCCCTATGAAGCTTTGAAACTGAAGATCGTATTGGCACATGTAGCCTATTGATTAGGCAATTGATGATTATTTAACAATTAGGAAACTATTAATGACTGGCTGAAGTTGAGTTTTCCCTCAAATATTGTCACTATGATACCGGAGTTTCATCACCAAAATTATACTTGTTTTTTAAATACTCAAGACAAATGAATTTATTTTAGGCTGCATTTTTGCTGTTTCTAGAAAAGCTCTGTCAAAGGTACCTTTTAAACAATTCTAAACTCTTTAAACCCACACATCGTATATGTTGTATTTAGCATTCATTTAAAAAATGATAGTTAGGCATTTGTCGACCACCAAAAGCTAGCTTAACGCTACCTCTGGGGACTTAACACCGCACTCCAGAAATCCCATCCATGAACCTGGTAAATCCACAGGTGAAACAAACATTAGATATCTGGACAAAACTAAGTAGCTATTTCCTAAATGTCGTGATACCAGTGTGAACATCAGGGCTGCACCAAACTGAAACTTTAGTCTGTCCAATGAACAGAGACACCAAACTAAGTTTTCCACTCCCGAGAGCGTTCTGGTTTTGGTTGGTTCAGTATGAATGTTTGTCAGCAGTCTAGCAGCAAACCACAGAAGGCAGATTTATTTTTTATTATCCACTTTTAGCAACATTTTGAGAAAAAAGCAGTGCCTTTGGTGGAGTCATACGCTCTCCCAGCAGTAATAGATGGCGCAAGAATGTTTATTCCTTAATATGCACTAATAACACACACACACACACACACTATCTTTGGCTATTTAATACCTCAGCCATTATCAACTTTGTGTTCTTTTAAGAATCTAAATGTATTGCAGAATCAACATTCCTATCATTAGAACTACCTTATATTTTTTTCCAATCAAAGTCTTGTTTGTTTTGAAGTAGGCAATATTTACTAAACCTGAGAATGCTCTGTGCTTTATTTACCCCTTATTTTAGTGGACTGAGCAGGACACACATTAGTTCCCAAAGCTTTAAGAACTGGCTCAATGCATTTAACTGAACAAGTCAGTTCTACTTTCATTTTGCATGCTCAAATGAAGTGTGTGTGTGTATGTGTGTGTGTGTGTGTGTGTGTGTGTGTGTGTGTGTGTGTGTGTGTGTGTGTGTGTGTGTGTGTGTGTGTGTGTGTGTGTCTTTGTGTGTGTCTTTGTGTGTGTCTTTGTGTGTTTTAGACTGGGTGGGTGTTGGAGCATTGGCTGCTGCCTGTCAGCCACTCTTTGTTCTCACATGCCTTTATTGTTTATGAACCCTTACGTGTAAGTGGGCCTTACATAATTACAAATAAGGTTATTATTTCTCATACTGCTGAGAGATGGCCATTATGTCCGGCAGAGCTTTTTGAAGCTGTGTAGATGTGTAGACAGACAGATTGTGATGGTCAAACACCCATTCATCACTTATCACCTTGATGAGAACAATTCTCACTCTGTTTTATTTTACTGCTTGTGTTATTCGGCTATGGCAAAGAATGAATGTTTTCACAGATGGAGGCATAAAGGGAATTTTCATCTTGGTGTGATACAAATGGTTTTGCTGAGGGCAAACTTGGGTCTCTATTGTGTGTCCAATGGAGTAAAATAATATGTTTTTACTACATGTTTAATTAATTGCTGTAATTACTAATCATATATTTGTTTAACATTTTTCCAGGTAGAGAAATAAGTGCTTTACTTTCTTTTCCCCTAAAACCCCCCACTCTCATGGGTGCTATTGTTTTTTGTTTTTTTTACCGGATTGGTTGTTTCATTTTGGCTGACATTGTGGTTTTAGTCTGTTGCAGACAGCATGGTGTCAGTGTAATCATTTGCTTCAGGTTATGTCCTTGGTTGTTTTCTAACCAAAATCACTTTTTTACACACAAAAATGACCTAGAGCGGACAATCCATGTGAGGAAACGAGTGCTAAATCATTTAAATATAATCAAGATGAAAAAATGTAAATGATGAGAGGATGCTATATTTCTTTTTACCTTCAACAGTTTTTATTTCATAAGCATATTTCAAACTTTAAAGGGCATTTTTAGTGCCCCCCTCATTCATTTCTAACCTTGTGGAAGCCTTTGCTTACTTGCAGGTTTTGAATGAGTGGGTTTGAGTGTGTGTGTAAGCGTGGAGGAGAGGAAGTGGCGTAAGGCCAGCATAGCCCAGCTTTGTCTGGCTTTAATGCCTTTTCATCCACTGTACTCACATCCAGCCAGGGCCCTGACAACAACTAATCTCCTCTTTATCTTAAAAGTTTGCTCAGCACTTTGGCGTCCCATTCAGACTGCATTTAAAGATTTCAGGCAGGAAAGTGGCACTTCTTGTTGACTGTCCTACTATGCCCATTAGTTGTCTAAGCGAAGTTGATTTAATTCCAACATTCTTTTCCTAGCATACGTAGAATTTTCAGACAAGTTACGTTTGCATAAGGATGCCTAAATATATTCAGTCTATATTTAGTCTAAATCTTGTAAATGTAATTAGTTGACGTCCCTTGTAGGGAAATTAGCATTAGGATTTTTTAGCTTTAGCTCATGAACAGCAAAAACTTATTTATTCCTACTCTGTCACCAGAAGAGCCAGAATGGGGTTATGAGTCTCCACACATTGGTACATTTTGTGCTTAAAAAATAAATGAGTCATTCGATAAAATTTTTGTTGTTCTGGAAATGAGTCATATTTGCAAAACATTAACAAAACTAATTAGCTGGAGAGGTTTTTTTAGACATTAAGAAGCTAAATATGCAGGGAAACAAAACATGAATGTCTGTGCCACACCCTTACTGTTTGTACAATGTTATGGATTTGGGATTTTGAAGGAGTGCAGTCATTGATCTGCCTTAATGGGGCTACACATACTGATGCAATCAATGGAAACCCTCCTGAAACATGGCTTTTGGTGAATGAGCATATGAATGTGAATTTATATCAGTGATGTTTTGCTTGGTTTACCGTTAAACCAAATGATTATATCAAACCCTGTGCATTGAGTTATCTTATTAGAATACAGTTTGTGTTTGTTGAAGTAATTTTTTCATCAGTTCATCCTGGACATAAAAAAGTTAGAAGTATTTGAATCAGCTTTGACATCAGAAAGAAAACAGGACATTTACACTTGGAAAATAGAACTGAAGTTGGAAATGAAAAGAAATCAAAGATGATTGTACTTTTTATAACTGTTGTGAATCATCAATTGGACACTCTTTGTCAGCTGTGTTGGACTTTTTTGGGTTGTTTTATCTCCAGACGCAGTCAGGCACTAACCGCTCCAGCTTTCGGCAGCTGCTGATTGAAAATGTCACACTGCCTCCTTGAAGACAGGCCTGGAACCCAGAATGAGCTTCTGAACATAGCTCAAAGGAAATATTTTCTCTCAGACCTTTAAACTTTGACTAATGAGGATTTGTCAGGTTGAGCTTAACGACTCACTGATGACTAAGCATTGTGTCTGACTGAGAGATGAAGAGACTTTGCTGTTTATTGGCTAAGGGTCAAATCCCGCAGAGATTTTCACTCAGCCGGCTAACATACTGCACTCCGTGTGTTCGATTTAGAGCAGGGAATTTCCTTATTTGCACTCCTCTCAGCTGCTGTAGTAAAATAACAGTGTGTCCTTACTTATCTCAGCCTTCAGGCTAAGTTAATGAATCTCATTGATTTGTTGTAGTGAAATAACACTGTGTCCTCAGTTAACTCGCTTTCAGCTTCATTAATGAAAGACATTGATCAGACACTGATAAGCTGGATGTAGACTACGTATATTAGCGTGAGGCCCGAACCCCTACAGGTATTCTTGTTTTTATTTATGAGTGATTTTTTGTATCCCTATCAATTAACAACAGATGGTATAATCTTGTTGTTTTCAAAAGACAAAGATAATGTGTAACTAAATAACTACATGAATAAATATACATTTTTTAGTTAGTATATTTTCTCTTCCCGGCTGTTGGCTTCTTGAAGTACTATAATAAATAAGTGACACGTCTAGGCAAGTACTGGTCGATTATGGTTGCACCACTACATTTTACACCATATTATGCCTAAAAGGAACTTATATATTACTGTTACATTATATATTCATCATGTCAAGTAAGCCAAATCCGGACATTATTTCTGGTCGGGTAGCAACACTTCATCTGCAGTGCGTTATGGATATATGTGACTCCTACTCTTTGCTATTTGTGCAACTTACACTTGTATTTGTGTGTCTTTGTGCCTCTTACATTAATATTCATTACATTTGATTGCCTAACAACCCATGATTTATACTTAGAGTTATATTTCGATTGCACACGTTCATGTGCTTGTCTTAGGTCGGCACAGCAGTGCTTTCAAGTGCTAATGTCAGTAAGCACACAATGACAACATGTAAGGATTACCATGTTAGTTTAGCATTTAAACATGCTAACATTAGCACCAAACACAAAGTACACCTGAAAGTACATGGATGGCAATCCATCCATAATGTGTTGAGACATTTCACTTAAATGACAAATGTCAACAGGAGAAAAGTCTGTTGATCCATCCTCTGGGCACCACGATTCTCTGTACAAAGTTTCTCGTAATCCAAATGGTTGTTCAGATATCTAATTTTTGACAAAAGTAGTGGACCAAATGAGTAACTGTCATTAACATATAAAGAGCCTTGCCACCAGCGTTGCTACAAATCCTTATTTTGTGTCACAACTTTGTGTTTTGTTGCTGATACAAGCATGTACGAGTAAGACCTCTGTTTTCTGCAATCCTAGACACATACTCCATTGACTCCTGTGCTACTTTTAAATTAACTCTCATTCATTTTTTTTGCATGTCTTTCATACAAATATGTCTCAGATCCACCTTCTTTACTTTCTTTTTTTTCTTCATCCCTTCTCCTAAGCCATTCCTTCAAAAACCCTCATTTTCAAAAGTCTGATATTTACCATTTGATGCTGTGAAATCATGAAGCGTTAGTGTTTAAGCCTGCTAGCTTAAACAAGGAGGCTGCATTTGTGTTTATTATGTACAATCTACCCTATCCACAATACCCTTTATATAAGGTCACTGTTATAATTGTTTTTTCTGTACTATTCTGATAATAATTGATGTGGCTGAACATGCGTGACTCCTTTTTTTTTCAAATTATCCCACATATAGAGGTCTAGTCCCCTTCCACTTAAAACAGCTGACCTCTTAAGTGAAAGCATGGAGAGGAGTATTAGAAGCAGTAAGGAGAGTGAGGAAGTGGATACAAGTGCACAAGGAGGCAAGAAGAGGCTTCATGTATGCAGCGAACCTTCTTCACCAGTAACTGAGAGAGCCAGTGACACATGAAATATGAGAGACAGCAGCACTCTCCACTATTTATAGCCCTGCAAGAAAGAGAAGGATGGAGAAAGCGGCAACACCGCATACACTTCAGGGCACAGTTAGCATCATTCTTTCATTCGCTAAAGAGGAATTGTGCCCAATTTTCTGAGTTAACATATGTCACTGCAATGGCATAGGCCAGAAATATCTATTTTTGAGCATATAACATTTTCTTTTTACACTGAGAAGTTAAATAAGTCTCATACCATCTTTTTTTTTTTTTAACTCTCAGAGCTCAACACATGCTTTAGTGTTTTCCACTGGTTGTGTCTTTGTGTTGTTGCTTTGTAATGATGGAAAACCCAACTGAAGCTAGCCTCTGTTTTGTGCAAATGGCGAAAAATGTATTAGTGCTGCTGGGAACACAACAGCATGTGCTGTTCTGCTGAAGATAATGATGAAAACAAGCCAACAACAGGAATCATTCCTGTTATGTCATATTATGTTTAAATGAAGCTTTGACCAATGAGTTAAACACAAAAGAGGCTCGAAATCATATTTCAATTCTTATTCGAAATAGGTAAACACTGCTATTTCAAATTAATAGGTCGACTGTTACTATGTATAGATGAATGAATACAGAATCATGCCAGAAAAGCATCAGAAGATTGCATAATTGCAGGAAGACTAATGCCAGATAAAGAGATAGCCTGGTGTACCACTTTAACCGCAACAATAAATCCATCTTTTTAATTTGTTGAACTAAGACATAAAAATGACAATTTCAACAGATGCTGATTGCTTTTGGACAGCTCTTTGCGTCTCAACACTTTCATTTATTATCATTGTGTCCTGACTAACTGTCCAAAACCACAGTCAGTTTGATGCTGCTGCTTGTGGTCAAAGCAGTTGTACCTTTTTGATGCCTTCAATAAGCAATTTTTCCAGTGATGTCATTTCTTCTGAGAAAAGCCCTTTAAAGTGGCTGGTGTTTTATGCATGTCTCTACAGTAGATAGCCGGTGAGTTAGTATTGCTCTGGGCTGGTGATAGTGATGCTAGCAGTGATGAGAATAGCAATGGGATAGTTTTGTACCGTAGGCTGTATGGTCAATGGATAACTGCACAACAACATTCCCAATGATGATAATAAACTATATTTATATAGCACCTTTCATTCAAGATGCAGCCCAACATGCTTTACACACAATTAAGATGGAGGAACACAATTAAAAACAAGTTATAAACAAACAGAAAGAGTTATATCACAGAAGCATAAACAATACACATGAACAGTGATACAACTAAAATCACCCCAAATTAAAAGCCAAATTAAAAAGATAGGTCTTAAAATGTACTTTTGAAAAATTCCAATGGAGTTGTTCTATGATCCAATGAGACGCTGTTCTACAGTTTTGGGCCATAAAAACAGGATTTCTTGTGGAATTTTTGCAACAACTTTATAATCAATTGGCAATCTATTTGCCAAAAAGTCAAGATCATAAAATAATAGCATTTATTAAAAACAACATCATTTTAGTTTATGACTAACTATAAGAAAAACATTTCAGTTTTCCTCAGCTGAACTTTCTACTGACCCTAACCTTTTGGTGCTAATTGCATATACAATGTAACCATGCTAACATAAAAAAAACATTGTTTGCTTAACATCAACATGGCACCCTTTTCTTTGTTAGCATGTAACTACTCTGCACTGAAGTACAGTCACACTTTGAGACTTGTTCTGACAATAAATGATAGAGAAGTGATAGGCTTATTGGAGCTGGACAACACAACACTGAGCAACATTTAAAAAAAAAATCAGTAGCAGCAATACTCTGCCATTTATAAAGAAAAGATAGGACTCTATGCTGACAGTTATTGCAGAGTTCAGGAGGCATACGTAGCATTAGACAATTCCTGCTGCCAAGCAACATGAGTCAACTATTTAATTAACAAGCATTATTGATAAAAAAAGATAAAGGTGTGAGAAATAAAAATGGAGATCGGAAATAGTGAAATGGTTATCCACCACGAAGGGTTTTATCTATGAATACATACTGCCAATTCAAAGACTGTTTTGATGTAGCATGCTGTTTGACTAAAGCAGAAACATGTTCACCACTCTCAGGCATTATTGGTGGAGCGTATCATTCTCAGTTTTGATGCTGGGATGTATCTCGGGAATATCATCCTTGAAACTCAGGAACCTGTGGTTAAGGAACCCCCTTTGCAAATACATCTCTGCCCCACTTATTTACTGCACTGATGAGCATGTAAACCCTCAGGAGTTGAGATCTAAATAAACCCACTGGCAGCTTTTTCCCCCGACAAAATGCCACGGTTTGTACAAAGCGGTTAACTTTGAAGTGTCTCTGCCTGTAACTTTCATTCCTCTCGTTCACAAACAGCTTTGTCATGATGCGGAGTCTTCTGTCATGGAGCCATTTGAATTCCTTTGTGGGTGGAGGAGGGCAGTGCAAGTCTTAATTTGTCTTTGCACTGTGTTTATCACTGCCGATGTAACCTCTGTAATTATACCATGTGGTGGAGCCGCTCGCGAAACGTAGCTCACCCAGAGGATCTGTGGAAAATATGTATAATTCATGATGTTGATGATATTTTTAGCTGCTACGGCTTGTTGTTTGGAAGCACAGATGAAGCGTTACACAAGGGCTACTTTGTAATAAAGAGGAGGTCTTCTTCTGGAGTGAACAGTTTATTTTCCTCCTCTTTAAACTTCCATCTGCTGCCCAATGGGAGGATTTTTCTCACTCTCAGGTTCCCATTTCTGTAATTTAGGTATGTAAGTAAGACAATCAACATCACTGCCAAGTTAATGAGATTCTTTATTCTTATTTTACACATTATTCTTTGGAGCTAAATCATTGAGCGCTGCAGTTCCTTCAAAGCAGTGTCATTCCATTCGCTGCTATTACACTACATAAAAAATGTAATGTCTTAAGCGCTGAATTGCCCACATTTTCCTGCTCATTAAAGTGGCATAACTTAAATAAGAAAGCTAGAAGTGCCTTCTTTGATCTTAAATTGGAGGAGACTGACTGAGTATATGATGTGTTAGTCATGGGGCGCAGATCTTTATGAGCACTAATCAGAAGTCCCCTCAGTGCTTGCATAACAATTCACTTTGCTTGGGATGACCTTGGAACTAGGAAAGGTACAAGGGTGTGTGTGTACTTTTTAATGAATGTAATTTCAGCATTTTATCAAACACATTGGGAAACTTGGAGACCTATCTCTATCGCTTCCTCCCTCTCAGGTGTCTTTTGTGTGTGTTCATCAATAAGAGCGCATCCGCGTTGACCTGCACTATATGGAGGTCAGTTGTGAAGCTGGTGTGAAGGTCTCTCTCTCTTTCTCTTTCCTTGGCCTGAGGTTATCCCAAGTGTTCCCTGTTGTTGTCCCATCAACTAGCCAGCAGGAGTCTCCTGGTACTCTCAACATTCTCAGCCAATCCCAGTGAAGCTCTTTTCCATGACTTATTTCCTGAACAAGGGAGTTAGGCAGTACCGCATAGCAGGGCCAGTGTCAATGTTGATGCTGATCTGTGAACTAATAAGAATATCATTTTATTTCTCAATTGATTCAAGGATTAGCAAACTCTGACTCTGCAAGCACTATATAGGCTTTGGCCCATCATGATATAAAGAGAGCACAATTTCAGTTGGTTCCAATGGAATTGGCACATTCAGAGGATCTGCTTGAGAAGGAGGTTAATCCACACTGTTTGAGTGAAGAAAGAGCTGTGAAAGAGTAGTAAGCAGCAATAGTCTTACTTTGTCGGTAGGGGAGGATGATAACTGTTGTTAGGTGATAAAGATTGGCTCACAGTTGGTATTCTAGATCCTCCTAGATAGGTGGAGGACACTATTGTCTCATTAAAATACTATTGTGTGCTGTAGCATAATGATTCTCTTAATTGTTACTAAGAGGCCTTTAAAACAACCCAGTAACAAAACACTAATGCATTGTCTACATAGACTGTGCATAGGAAGTAGATGCTGTTTCCCATTGGTTTGTGGACTAATGTAATGGAAGTTTGGCATTTTGAAAGTGGAGCTAAGGACATTTCTATACAAAATTATTATTATTAAGGTGTTATGATAAACTTTCTTGAACTGCTGAAAGGCAAAAACAGGGACAACACCCAAGTGGAAGTGTCCACTCAATCACATTGTAGCCACGCCCCCTAAGACTACACTGCTATATTGCTTTTTTATTGACAAAAATATTCATTGAGTTAATAATCAAATGAGAATTAAGGTAATTTTCTCATAGGCTTCTATACAATCTGACTCACTTTGACTTCCAGTGCACTCACTTGCTGCCTGTTGGAATTGAGAAAGAATGCAGGTTCAAGGTGCATCTGTCTTGGCTTCACTTTTCAGACCTAGATTTTGCTGCATGTTTGTCCACATCATTTTGGCCAAGGAGTGCATGCATCCATTACCAACTTCTGATTGTCCATGCACGCTCATTTCATTTATTTCAGTCAGCGCTTGATGATGTGCATTCTCCTGAACTATTCTGTAATGGGTTTTGTTAATCAGCTAAATGAAGAAAGCACATAGAAAGTGATAATTAGATTAACTGAAAATGCTTCATGACGCTCATTCATGCCAGTAATATGTATGATTGTAACTTAAACATCCAGGTCTCATTTTCTTAGTTTAGATCTGACACTAATGAATTATACAAACTTTTTCTAGTTTCCCACACTTGTATAATGACCTTGAAAAAGCTGTTTCTGAAAAATTATGCCAAGATTAATCAATATGCGGAAGCTCTCTCCGACCAGGATCAAGACACATCCTTTGGATAAACCTGCAGTGGAAATTTGCATTGGGATGGCATCAGGTTGAAAACGACTTAGATTTTTCTCGACAATGTCACAAGATAAGGCCAGTGTGATCATCATTTTTGACTTCATGTCAAAACTCTTAATATGTTGACCTTTGAGTTGGTTGATGACTTAACTTCCACCAAATGAAAGAAGCTTTATAATTTGAATTCCAAGTGTAAAAACAACATGTCCTCACAGTATAACAACAATAACAAAAGGCATGCTGTGTGAGTGTGATAGAATTAGCAATAAAGGCAAATGTTGAGGGAACAAAATAGAAGGCATTGACTTTGTTTCTGCTTTATGTCAGCATTTAGGAAATGAGTTGGGAGGTAGATTCTTCGGACATCGGTGTGTTCATGCTTCAAGTCATAATGTGGAAGCATATGGATGCTACAGAGAAGATGCAATGTTAACGACAATGTAGCATATTTTTTTGTGTGTTTGCCCATGTTGATTCTGATCTGCACCAAAATGTAATTTGTTCTTCCTTGTGCTATTCTACATGCTTCCACTAAGTTTCATGTTCTCCATTTAAAATCAGGCCAGTAAATATCCGTAATCCTGAAGCCAAACAGAAAAAACATACTGAAAACATACCATCCTTCGCAGAGGAAGTGATGGACTAATGTATTTCAACATTACACAATTCATCATTGTGTAATTCACTTAACTGCTAGCTGCCATAGTGTTTTAATGTATCCATATTCTTTAATTATCCCAAAGGAAATGTAAAGATGTAGTCTAATATAACATTTTATAATCCTGCTCACAGATAAATTAATCATTCCAGCACTGTTTTGACAAGATGTTTTCTGATTTAATTTGAGTCAGTACCCAACAGTCTGTCTCGATGTGCCAAGTCCATTATAGCCAGCTTCCTTGGCTACGATGGCAGACACAAAGGCAGAGCAACATATGGTGTGTGGATTTTCTGTATGGTACGCTGTGTGCCTGTTTTGATGCGTAACCTTTATGTTGAATCATTATGTAATACTGAGGAGCAAAAGAAGCCAGCATAACGGAATTACTCTTAAATTGGGGGAATTACTTTGAGAGGAATTGATTATGTAATTTCCTCATACATTTCATTTAATTTGACTGTGATACAAAAATATAATCATCATAATATGATTTATAAACTGAAGTGTTATTTAGAGGTTTTTTAATGACACAATTTGGGAAGAAAACAATCAAGAAGCCCTTACAGCTTATGGGAGATCAACATTAGACATTGTTTTTTTGCCAACAACTGCATGAATTGCAAAAATAATTGGTGTTAAATGTACAATATCCCAGGAAGGAAGCCCCACTTTCAGCTCATAAAACCAAAGAAAGTGTTTATCATCGTGCCAGCATATTTTCATTTAATTTGGTTTTTGTGAAGGGAGTGCTTCTGTGCTTACAGTATAGGCTTGTCTTTTTTTGAAGGCTTGACACATAGATCAAATCTAATTACCTGCAGGAGTCAACATTGTGCAGTCTTAAGGCTTATTTATGGTTCAACGTTGACGTGAACATTTATAGTTCTACGTCGGGTTTACGTGACGCAATGCAATTCATCGCCACAACGGTAGGGGGCGCAATGTGTTTTGTAAAGGCTGACCAAGATTCTTTTGACCTCTACCGTCGTCGCTCGTTGTATTTGTTTACCAGACGTTCATCAGACGTTCTTCTGCTGGCTCCATTCCAACCTTTTTTAAAAAATTTTATGGCGGTCTTAGTGGATTGTGGGAATTGAAAACCGGGGGAAAGCTAAATGACGTCTGTCGTTGTAACGGACAAATCACAGACCTTACGGCTGCGTCGCCTCAACGCAAGGTTACAATTTGTGGGAGGTGCACGCAACGATGCAAGGAGGGCCCGCAACTACGCAATGGGTTTGGTTACGTCGACGTTGAACTAAGGTTGAACGATTTGGGAAAATAATCTAATTGCGATTTTTTTCCTCAATATTGCAATTGCGATTTAATATGCGATTATTTTTTCAAGGTCCTCTTCTCATGTATTTTTCAACAAACACAAGCATTAAATCAATCGTGATTACAATCGTGAACCTCGTGAGGTAGCAACAGTAGCGAGGCACGCTCTGCACAATACCTGACGTTGCGCAGCATCTTCCTTTTTAAAGCCAAAATAATTCCATACAACTGACGTGCCGCCCCTCTTTGGTACCAAACTTCCAGCCGTGCACTCTTCTGCCGAGCCTGAGGCCATTGTGCAACAGGTTCAAGAGCAGCATTGACTTCTTTCCCTGCCTGCTCGGCTTAGCTCGGCTGCGCTCGGCGCGCTCGCAAGTCACGTGACCAGTCAAATCGCAGCCTTAATAGTTGGAAAATCTCGATTTGTCATATTGCGATATTATCGCAAATGCAATTAATTGTTCAGCCCTACGTTGCACCATATATTGGCCTTCAGTGTTACAGTTGCTACTAGTGCTGTTTCTTTTGGGAATATGTGTCATTTTAGGAATTGTAGCTAAAGTTCAGGGATATCCATCAAATTAAAAGGGGTTTGGGAAATGGGAGTATCGATGTATGTACCTCAGAAGAAAGATTTCACTGGTTTCAATCAAGTGGCTCCATTTTTAAGTACAGAAAATGTATCATGGCATTGTGATATGTGTTTTACGTCTGTGCTGTAGGTAGAGACATAGAGCAGGCATTTTTCATGACTTCATTTTAGGTAGGACAGTAAATCTTGTTATCTTGGTATTAAATATTTAATTGTTTAGTCTGTATCTGTTCTATTCTATGTTGTGTTGAAATGATCTAAGGACATGTTTGAAAAAACCTTAAAAGCAGTGCGCTATAAAAACACTTACTATGCATATGCTGACTGGATCTTTCGACTGAGTGCGTGTCATTGGTTAGCTCCAGAAAAGTCAGTTGAAAGCCACTGAAATCACAGCTGAACAGTCTCTACATTTTTCTACTTTGATCCTGTAAGCTCTCCAAGTGGTGGTGTTGTTTCAGCATTCCTCGGAGTACGATTGTATTTCTGTTAGATTCTTTTATCTTTGGTGCGACTATTTTTCTACTCACTTGAACAACTGACATTTGAAATAAAGTGAAATGTATTTCTTCCATATATCTGGGTCTGGATTATGCCCCTCTAATAATGTCATTTAGTAATGATGCCAGTGTCTATACAGTGTGTGTCTGGCTTTTAAATAGGTCCTCCAAATCCCTCAGAACCACCACTAATCCTGCTTCTTCCCTTTGCAAACCATTTGTAATCAGTAATATTTAAGTTTACACTAGAATACATACCGCAAATTGATTGAAAGAGTTTATTTAAATCATTGGATGAGGAAACAAGGCGTTGTACCCACTTTACATAACTCAACTAAAGTAAAAGGCAAAAGACTTGCTTTACTCTTCAGATGCTGCAAAGCTTTTATGCCCCACTGGCCACAATGTCTTTTTTTGACTTACAGAAACCTCTACTTTGATTTATTTTCTATTTCAAGCTTGATTATCAGATCACAGCAGCGATTGCTAGGAGCAGTGTTTGTTATTTTCTGAATTCAGAGATAATGTTGACTGTCCAGCACTGAAAGGTGCTCTGTCCAACATTATGACAGACTCATGGTAGCCTAGGCAATGTGTTTGATTTAATTCGCTGTAAATGGAAAATAAAGTAAGATAATCAATGCTCAAAACTTAGATAGTAAAATTAACATTTGCTCTGGTCATTTGACTAGGTGCAAAGAAAATGACCATTGTTGTTTGTTGTCATGTTCCAGCACATTACAGTGGGGTGGCAAAATATATCACCCATGTTCATTTATGGAAATGTTTCTCTCATTTAGTGTCCAACGAACATTGGTTTAAACTAAGATGAAACAACACTAATGTATTATGAACACATCATATTACTTTGGCATTTTGAAGGGTTCAGATTCACCAGTCACATGATAACACAAGGCAGTGGTAGACCAACGACTAACATGTTCTGCAAAGCAAAATTGGATTTTTGGATAAGGAGTCTGGTGGCTTCGAAGACAACACAGATAACAGCCTCAGTTCCCCTTTGGAATGGTTGGTCTGTTAATCACACAAAATTAGTGAAGTCGGTTTATTTAACACGGAAGTTATCCCAACAGTTGCAATGGTTTTGGTATGCATATTAATGGCCCTCGTTCTGACCATCATGCTACATTGATTTTAGGGAATGTCCTTCTTATGTCTTTCTTTTTGGAACTACTATAGCATTGCGCTCTGACTACTTGTTCAGCTTCTATTATGAGACATTCTTTCTTCAGAGCCTTCTGTTATATATTTTCACTATATTGGTTGACTGATCGTCTTCCTGCCTTCTGGGTAATTAGCCATGTGTATGTGAAGCCAGAAGGTGCCGGGGGAAAAAACTGAAATCAAAGTGAAACACCCAATGGCTGGTACTGAAGTTACTAGTTGTCCTTGGAACTTAAAGGTATTGTGATTATATAATCAGCACACCAACACCAACATCAGTGAGCATCATTAGCATTTAAGCTCAAAATAGAAACAGCCTTTTGAAAATGAGAACACAATCACTCAGGCTGTATTGAATTGTGATCTATATTCAGTGAGCCAGGCATCCAGGCAGTAAAATAACATCTCAGCAGCAGCTCTCTGAAGTGCTGTGGCAAGTGTTTTCCTTCTAATTGAACAGGCTTTGTGTTTTAATACCTTTGATAATACATTTTTATTAAATAATAGATTTTTATTTTTGCCAATCGGAGGGATGCAGAAGTAAAGTATGCATATGTCTGAGTGTGTCCGCAGAGTACAAATATCTATTAGCATCTGGACGTTTACCATGGATAGATTTGTCTGATGGGTGCATAACCCTCAATGATGCTTGTAAGACCATCTGCCAGTGTGTGCTTGTGACAGTTCTGTAGTGAAAAGTATTTTTAAAAGATCATGTTTATGATAGAAACACACAGGTGATTTCACTTTACATCTCCATGTTGAGAGCTGTGCCGTTATCCCTAAATCATAGACATGCACTAAAAATGTTTTTTGTTTTTTTTTTGCAAGTGGGGTGTAACAGAACAAACGCAACAAGGACATACAGTAATATCTATATGGCTAAGTTGTTAGCAAATAAAGCATTCAATCTCATGTGAACAACAGCTGCAATAACCTTCACTTGTGTCTCTCTGCAATTTGGTACTGGGCAAAGCTGAAACCAGCAGCCTGCTAAGAAAATGGCTAATGAGAGCGGTGACAGTGTACTAAAACTAAAACATTTCATGGTGCCAAGAGAAGCTGCAGAGTCCATTGGAAATTCTGTTTGGGTTGGTTATTTACCACCACAATTTAATAAGACTTTAGGAAGGACACAATAGTTGTATAAATCCCACAGTGGATTGATACAACCATGCCAGTCATCTTAATTCAGTATTCATTTGGAAAGCAAACTAATAGCCAACATATTTCTCAGGAGAATGGTTGCTACATGATAAAAACAATTTTAACTTTCTTCTTTTAAGGTACTATTATACGCTTGGTACTGGTTCTTGGTACTCGGAAATATGTTTTAGTGTTCAACAGACAATAGCGAACACGGATGAGAGGATTAACATACAATCTTCAATCCCCGGCACACCACATTTAATTTAGTTTGTTTAATTCACTGTTTGAGAAACCAACTCTGAAGGAAATTCAGCCTCACAGTATTGAGGGTAAAACCAAAAATAAAAGACAAACCTCCACCCCATAAATACACAATGAGACACATACAGCGTTAATTACATTGTTAATGTAACTGTTAAACTCTTGTTAATTGGAAATCTGAGTCGTGGGTACAGGGTCCAGACAAAGGGACAGTTGACTGGTGAAGCCCAAACAAAACAAGTTTTAATGAGGCGACATGGGACTGCCTGTCAAACCCATAACAAACACTCACACCCCAGAAGGGATACACACATAAATAATATACACACAGGTTTGCTCCAGAGCTTTGTATACATAAACAAGAACACAGTTCTGCATGCAAGTAAACAACACACACAAGAATCCGTACCACAGGGAAATTACACTTCCACATGGACATGGAACTGATTTGCTGCTGATATGAATTCCATCTTCACCAAAACACGCCTGTCTCAGACCTGACTGATGAGCTTAAAGGGTCAAAAGATTAAACTCAGTACTCCCCATGTCAGCCATGTTCATCATAGCATGATGAGCTGCATTTACAATATAACAGCAAATCAGAGATTACTGCTTTGAAATGCAGGGCTAAATACCCCTGCATTACGGAGCTGAAATATAGACCTAAAAAAATCGAAGATTATATTTCAGTGAAATAAAGCCTTTAGGCCTAATCCATATTCAAAGTCTTGTCTCTAGCGGGGCTGTGGGCCTGTATAACCTAGTTCTGATGGCTGTTATTGGGGAAAGCAGCTTTGTAGTGGTCAGTTGTGTGATGGGGGCTTTGACATGGTCTGTTGTGCTGACCTATATTTGGCTGCCTGCCCTGTATGCACAGTCAAAACCAGAGCTTCCCTTGTTTTGTTCTATAGGCAAATTAGGCCACAGGCCACTACGCTATCTGATCCGGGTCTCTAATCAAGTTCAAGCTTGAATATGTGCATAATTCATGCATAGATTCCCACACAAATCAAACAGAGAATTCATACACGATAAGAACCTCATCTGTGTAGAGGAATTTGTAATACTCAGTGATGTACTTAGTAACTGTTTCTCCAATGCGACCCTTATTTTGAGTAATCTTAACGCGTTACTATTTCCAAACCAGTAATCAGATTAAAGTAATTTATCCAAGTCACTGTGCGTTACTTTTTTTTGTCATTTTCCTTGGTAAAAAAATATATTTTTGCTTTCTTCTTGCGTCTCACGTTTTCAGCATGAAGACAACTCACGTAGCGACACAAACGTAAACAACAATGGAGGGGGGAGAGACATGGGCGTTTTCTAGCTGGAAATACAGTCACTATTTTGAGTTTGTGTCAGCTAAAGATGACAATATTAAGGTTCGTTGTACACTCTGTGCTGGAGACAAAGTGCTATCTAGCTTCAAAACCACTACGTTAAATATTAAGAAACATTCGGGAGTCGCAGCACGGCACAGTCAAACTTACAGAGCAGGTCCCACCAGGTGGTGCGAAGCAGAGAGCTGCGACTAAAGCAGGAGGTGTCCCACCAGTGGTGGGCCACCACCCAAACAACAAAAGCTGGACTTCGGTGCAAAACCAGTAAGTGGGGGAGAGTTGAAGAAGTTGGTCGGGCAGTATTTTTTTGGACTAATTTTTATGTTGAGGCAGTGGGGGGTGTTGTCGGCAGCTGCTAGTAAAGTAACTTGTAATCTAATTTAGTTATTTTTTAAAGGAATAATCAGATAACTTTTTCAAGGTAACTGTGGCAACACTGATAATACTGATGGAAATGGTCAAATATAATGGGGGATGGAGAAAACTGAAAACATCTATAAACAATAGTCTACAGCCATGCTTGCAGCTATGTGAGGCTTTAGAGGGGCTGAATGCTAATATTTCAAGCTAACGTGCACACAATGACAATGCTAACTTAACAATGTTTACCCTTTTTTTGCATCTTTCTTTACTATAATCCTTGTACTTTTGTAGTCTTATTTTTGTAGACCTATATTTGGCTGCCTGCCCTGTATGCACAGTCAAAACCAGAGCTTCCCTTGTTTTGTTCTATAGGCAAATTAGGCCACAGGCCACTACGCTATCTGATCCGGGTCTCTAATCAAGTTCAAGCTTGAATATGTGCATAATTCATGCATAGATTCCCACACAAATCAAACAGAGAATTCATACACGATAAGAACCTCATCTGTGTAGAGGAATTTGTAATACTCAGTGATGTACTTAGTAACCGTTTCTCCAATCCGACCCTTATTTTCAGTAACGAGTAATCTTAACGCGTTACTATTTCCAAACCAGTAATCAGATTAAAGTAATTTATCTAGTATATATATTTAGTTATTTTTTAAAGGAATAATCAGATAACTTTTTCAAGGTAACTGTGGCAACACTGATAATACTGATGGACTAATGCAAATGGTAAAATATAATGGGGGATGGAGAAAACTGAACACATCTATAAACAATAGTTTACAGCCATGCTTGCAGCTATGTGAGGCTTTAGAGGGGCTGAATGCTAATATTTCAAGCTAACATGCACACAATGACAATGCTAACTTAACAATGTTTACCCTTTTTTTGCATCTTTCTTTACTATAATCCTTGTACTTTTGTAGTCTTATTAAAGAAAATATTAGACTGTGATATTAGACATTAGGCAGTACTTTCCCTTGTAAATGTGCTGTTTCAGCTTTCTCTTAAGTAAAATATCTCTTATTAACACCAGAATTTAACACACTCAAAATGGTGAGTTGAAAGGATTCTGAGACAGACACATTAACAAAAAAGTCCTCTAATCTTGAACCAGTACATAAACTAAGTAAATATTTAAGTTGACTAAGCATTAGTAATAATTGATTATGTAGCAGTTACATAAAAAAGTGTTGTGTCGTGAAAATATTATATAAGAAACAATGTCAGCTCATAACTCAGCCCCATGTACTCTTCATCATGCACCTGGGAATCTAAACAAATCTTTAAAAATGCTGTATTAAACAAGACAGTCTGTGGCCCCCACAAGCTCATGGCTAATATACTAGTGAGCCAGGAACATGCTAACTCAGGTTGGCTACATAATCTCTCCAGGTAAAAAGGAAAAGAGTGTAAGAGAGGGATTTGGGGATTATTCTGTCGAGAAAAGGAGGAATTGAGACAGATTAGAATGAGTAGAGGTTATGATGAGAGTGATGACATTGTGTGTGTGATGTGGTTAGAGGAAGAGCAAAGAGGGAAAGGAAGGATAAGTCAAAGGAAGGTAAGTAGGCAGGGAGCTGACAGAAAGGATGAAAGGCACATGCCATCACATGATAATGCTGTGAGCCAGAGTAAAAGAAAAAGGAGGAGAGAAAAGAGACAGCGTGAAGACTGTGTAGCATGTAGCGGTGTCACGAGGCCAGATAAGCAGCCAAGTGTTTATGAGGGCTCAGGTGCAGTGCAGCGTTGCAGGTTCAAATCCAAACAGCAACCTTTCCAGTCGTCCTCCTCCTGTCACCCTTCACGGCATGCTGCTTAATACAGCGGAAATGCGCTGAAAAGATGAGACACTGAAATAGGTCAAGTGAAGAGAAGTAGGCAGGAGAAAGCGAAAGGGAGACACAAAGTTCATAGGGGGAGGATAGTGAGGAGGAAAGGAGAAGAACAAGCATGTAATGTAAGTAGAAAGGAAAGTGGTTATAAAACATTTAAGTTCAGAAACAGAGATAAGGGATGGATAGGTGGAGGAGAAGAGGGACACTCTCCAAAATGGAAGACATGTGAAGCCAGGTCAGCCATATTAGCAGCCTCCAGTGACCAACGATTGTTGCCTAGCAGCATGCAAGAATAGTTTTTTCTCTCTTCTCTTTTCCTAGCCCTCCTACTCCTCATGTATCTGTCTTTTCTTTATTTCTCCGACTCACTTCCTCCTCCCCCCTCTGTTTTCTTCACTCGGTTTCCTCTCCTCTATTCCTTTCACCTTTACATCGGCTCTCTTTTTTCCACTCTGCTCACAGGCTCCACTCTAATTTTTTCAGGTAGGTGCTGCCTCATGCCGACAGCCTGTGTGTGTGTGTGTGTGTTTGTGTGTGTGTGTGTGTGTGTGTGGGGGGGGGGGCAGATTCCTCATGACAAGCCTTTCATCGTGCGTAAAGCTGGCTGATGCAGCTGTTACACCAGCTCTGTGCTGCATCAGGATTACACGGCACATGTGAAGCCCGTGTCTTCCAACGCCTGGTCAAATACAGGATGACACATGGCATCAGGCATGCAAGTATGTGTGGTTTTGTGTGTATGCCAGTCCCTCTGATGTTTGGACTATGATACTTAGTGTTTGACATTAGGTTTTTGGCTATTTTAATATTAAGTCCTAATAGAGTTGCCACTACTGATATCAGTGTTGGGGAGTATTGAGGTACATCTTAAAAAACTAGTTGTGCATTTTGCCGTACTTTGCTGGTAGTTCAATTGGTTGCATGGTGATGTAGTTTGTCATTTTTTGTGTAGTTAATTCATAAAACTACAAACAAACCATTTTGTACTGTGATATAAAGGTTTTTCTTTTTTGTTTTACCATTGCTTCTCTGCTGTAAATGAAGCCCCGAGGGAGACCTATTAACAAAATAATAGAACATTGCTCACGTTATCCTTTACATTTGAGGTTTTGTGCCAAAATATGTCATCATTAGGCAACAAGCAAAACAAGTCATATTAGCCCTAGAGCTACAATAGTAACACTAGTATTGGGGCAGCAGTAGCTCAGTGTGTATGTGACTTGTGAACCGGTACAAGTACACTGCTATGTTCAGGGCACAGAGCGGCTCAGCCCGTGGGTCCCGGAACACTGGCAGCCACTTTGCTCTGCCACCTATTGTATCCATTAGTGCCTGTGTGTGTGTATATGTGTATAAAATAACACCAGAGTCGAGAACTGCATTTCTCTGATGGATTGCAAATATGTTTCAGATGTATACCTTTTCTGTGCAAATCGAATTCAGATACTGGAGTTCCTTTTTTGATAAATATACACCTCTGATCACAAACCAAGTATTTGTCATGTTACTATTCAACCACACATCGAAGCTACATATGACTCGTTCTACTGCTGCTTTTACTTTCTTTGCCAGTCTACCAAATGACTTCTGCACATGATATCAGTGAATTCTAGAGACTTTCTTTTCTCTGACCTATATTTTCCTAATTCATAGAAACTAGCGCACCTGTGTGTTCGCTGCCCCTTGCCAAATGCATGCTGAGATAAGTACCAGCTCATCATGACCCTAAACATGAATAATTTAGATAGAAAATGAAAAAAATTAAGTTTGAATGACCATCTAAACACAGTGGAATGAAATGCAGTATTGGTAACTTGTAATCAAAATGCATTTAAATGCATTGCAAATGGACACCTGACTGGATCAGATTTAGCTTGGTTCATTAGCAATCTTAATTTTTAGCTATAACCCCATCATGTCAATTGAATGTTTGCTTTGAATAGTGTCTCTCTGCACCACTGACTTCACACAAATGTCAACATTTAGGCTGAGGAGTCTCAGCCTAAATGCTGGAATGTCACGGTGTATTTAATAATAGTAAAATTGTTGCATGTTCCCTTGTTTCCCAGGAGGTATGCCAGTGCCTGAGGTGGCATCTAACATTGCCAGTGCTGCAGCCATGTTGAGCCCCGTCCTCAACGCCTCCAACGGAGATGGATCCGAGTCCGAAACCACCTCCGCCATCCTCGCCTCCGTCAAGGAGCAGGTTAGAACTGTGTGTGTGTGTGTGTGTGTGTGTGTGTGTATGTGTGTGTGTGTGTGTGTGTGTGTGTGTGCTTCTAATTTTTCCATGCTGTCACAAATAATGAAATTTGAATTCCAGGAAGTAATGGGGATAATTCCTCCAGTATTGTCAGGGTGAGCCATGGTGACAGTAAACAGTAAACACAAATGATGGAATTTCAGTCTGAGCTAATGTGTCACAAATATGTCACCACATTTTCATCTGTTAGCAGGAAGCCTCAGGCTACAGCCACTCAGTGTAATTTTGAAACTGCTCTAATGTGGCGGGATGCATCACTTCCCTTCATTTTCTCTAAATCTGAGTTGTATTCGGATAATGTTCATAGAGCTGAAGAGACAAAGCCTATGCATTGACTCCTTTCTTAAATTAAGCCAACATGAAGAACTGTGCTTATTATGTATTCATGAAATTAAGAATATGTATTACTCTGCCATAATGGGTCTTGATGTTTCCATCTGTTTGTCTTCTCTTTCATTTTTGACCACTGCCTTTAATTAAGTTAAATTCTCTGCATTGACAAATACCTTATAGCAATGGTTCTAGATTTGAAAGTACACTGAGAAGTGAACGTTTTCCCGTTGAACAGTGATAATATCCTCCCTGATACATTATTTTTTAGTGTCGGACTTAGATGAATATATCGTGTTTGCTCAAATCAAATATTTAACAAGACTAAAGGTCTACAGCAATTCATAGCAGCCCCTTCCTGTGGCAAAGCTCAAACAAAGCTGTTAGATTGGATACAAAATGGAGAGAAAACTTTGCTGATGAGAATTGGATTAGTTTTAGAGGTGTTGACCTGAAAGGGGAAGTTCTGACCTGCTGCTGATGGTGCAAGATAGAAAATGAAGGGGATCACCAAAGTCATTAGGGTTTAACCTCTGAGGACCATTTATGTCACTGCCAAATTTAATTTGAATCCATCCCAAAATTGTCCACATAAATTAATCTGTACCAAAATGTTGAACAGATGGACTTGTGGATAGCCATGGTCTCCCCCCGAGCAACACCACCAGTGTATTCAAAACAACGTCCAATCAGCTTACTCTCCCATTTAAGTACCAATCAATGTACAACAAAACAGACAAGCAGATAACAGATTTAATACGATGTTACTGTAGGGTCACATCTCATCAGGCTTTGACTTAAAAGGGACCAGTTTCACACATCAAAGTGTTTATGTGAATAAAAGTTGTATAAAGCCATTTGTCACGCTCAATTGAGACATTGCTAAAGACTTCAGTTTGAAAATGAAAATGTGGCATAAAAAAGACTTTACCCTAACACCCAGGAACAGCTCCAAATTCTAAGCAAGTTTGACATAGTGGCAACAGAGGGATTGTCACTTCCTCATTGTATAAGTCTACGTGATGTCATCGGGCCTGAAATACTCTATTTTAAGGTAAATCAACGCCTCAGTGTGAACAATTGAATAGCTCTTATTTAAATCATTACACGAACAATTATGTAAAATGCATGAATAGCTGAAAACAGAATGACTTGTGCTGACGTTTGTAAGAATGAGTCAAAGTATAGCGCCTGTTTATAAGGAAACAGTAATGCATTTGCTTAAAGGGCCAATATGCAGACAATCACTGGAAGGTCTGTGCAATTTTATACTACACTGAAAAAACTGAAAATTTGACTTTAATTATTGTCTCAATAAATTTCACATAACTGTATTAGGCTAGTTCAAAGCAGTATTATTAAGTTGAACCTAATATTTTTTTTATTTATTCTTAATATTATTGCTTTCAACTAACTGACATAATTCATTTAATTAATGTTAACGTTTCAGTTTTTTCCATGTAGGTGTTATTTGGGCTTAAGACACTGAGCAATGAACGGAGACCTGCCTCCAATGCTGCATGAAATGTTCTTTATACATCCATGCATTCAACAGACTTCTTTAGCCTGCTCCTCATCACTAGTTTAGGGGAGCAGCTCGAGGCTACATAAAAACCTCACTGTTGAGTTGCATTGTGGGTAATGTAGGCTCAAGAGCTTTAAATGGAGATTGTGAGGATTAATAAATACAATATATCGGATTCTGCCTCATTGATTTAATTTTATATACTGTATACTGTTAGATCTGTGGACTGTGTGTGAGTGGGTGCACAGTTTGAGTGGGTACTTGATACCGTGAACACTGTGTCTGTCCTTGAGTAGTACTCTGTAATGCAGATGCTAAAGATAGCCCCTGAAAAGGCTGAGAGTGAAAAATAATGGATTTGGCGTGTTTTAGACTAAAACCACGCTGCAAGTTACTACAGTGTTCTGGAGGTCCATTCCTACTCTAAATAGGTCATGTGGGATAGGACACAGATGATCTATTCTAGGGCACAGTAATGGCCCTTCTGATGAAATGTGTAAAAAGAGAAAGGTTGGAGAGAAGTAGACAGAAATGGAAGCAATGTCATATATCTGAAGAAAGTGAAGACAAATGGGTAGTTGCTCACTCTCTCTCCCACATTCCCTTCCTCCTGGAGGGGTTATATTTCATGCCCCAACAACACGGTGAAGTTATTATTATTTTTTAAGCCGTTCATTTGTCACTTTCTTTCATACTTATTTTTTGCAGAGTGTAATTTTTTCAGTATGCTTGGACTTTTGCCAATGTTTGTAACCAGGCAGCAGAGATGGGGATGGTTTTTCTCTCAAGGACATGCATAGGAGAAAGAACAAGAAAAGGCTTCACTCACACATATGTGCCCACATGAGGTCTGCAGACACACACACAATCCTGTACACACTGCCAATCAAAGTCTTTTGCCTCTGCTGACTCACACCAGGAGATCCCCGCTGCCATTTTTTCTCCATTTCCTTCCACCCTCATGAGATTGATTAGCCATTCGACGTCGTATTTATCACATCTGTCAGCTTTTGTCCTCGTATCATTCATCATCTCTGCTGTCAACACATCTGCTATTGCTGGAGCACAGTTTAAGTGCCAGCTCTGAAAGAGTCTCATTCCAATGTGAGATGTGCCCGTTTGAAAAATCTGACATTATTGTCTTGTTGAATGACTCATAAAGTGAAAGTAGCGCAGGGTATTGATAAGATGTCTTTTTACTCACAGCCACGCAATACTTCATAATCCAGTCAGTTTTTAAATATAAATATGTTGAATGTGAAAATCCTCTAATAAGGGTTTATCCTTTCAGAAGAGAGTATTTAAAATTCAATTTTTAATTTCATTTTTATATGTTAATCTAGAAAACATATTTCCTGGTGATTTGATCCCTTTCAGAGCTAAATATTGCAATTACAATATTTAATGAAGGACTATAGCAAAGTTTGTGCCAGTAAAATGAAAGAATGACATCTAACTATTTTCTGGATCATGCAATATTTTCTTATTTAGAGACACAAATAGGGCGAAGCCTGCAAGCTAGTTCAGGCAGTCAACTCGAGCAGCAACGATGCATTCGTACATAACGGCCCCTCGTCACACTTGCAACCAACCAAACAGTCTCCTATTCTGGCGCTCTATTTAAGCTGTTGGATCCACCTACCTCTGCCTCCCTAATGCTGCTGCTGCTACTACTGCTGTTTCCACGCTGCTAATGTGTTCACCTCGCTGCTGCTGCTGCTGCTGCGTTCATGTTGGCGATGCTTCCTCCCCAGCTTCCATCTGTAGGCTTGAGGGTTAGTTATCTAATAATCACTCAATGTTCTTTGTTAATATGTGGAGTGATGAGGCCCGAGCCTAGACGCCAAACTCAAACTATATACTGTTTCTAATAAACACATTAATAAATGCGACAAGCGATGGCGCCGAGGATGGCTGCTGTGTCTCAAGCTCCTCACCAACTCCATATTTGAGTGTTTTTATTGTTTTACTTTGTTGGTTGTTTTTAACTATTTTTGCAACATGCAAACCGCCCAAGCGAGCCCTATCATCCAATATGATAGAGAACAACTTTTACACATCAGGTCGCTGGGGGACATCAATAATCCACCACGACCTGCAAACAATGGAGAGTCTCTGTGTTTACCTGCTGGAGCTCTACCTGTGGAGTGCAGGAGGAAAAGACGGCGAGGATCCCGGGCCGGCGTCCTGGTCAGGCTGAGGAAAGGTGAAAACAGGCCTCCTCTACCGAGTTTACTTCTGGCAAATGTCCAGTCCCTGGATAATAAGCTGGACGAACTCCGTAGCACGATGGTATTTCAACGGGAAGTTAAGACCTGTAATGTTTTGGTTTTCACGGAGACTTGGCTCGACCCCTCGATACCGGACGCCGCCATTACTCTACACGGATTCTCCATTCATCGCCAGGACCGGACAATAAACTCAGGGAAGAGCAAGGGAGGAGGTATGCTTCATGATTAACAACAACTGGTGCTCAGATGTGGAGATAATTCCTTCGGACTGTTCTCCCAGTTTAGAGCACATCATGATCGGATGCCGGCCTTTTTATCTGCCGAGGGAGTTCACATCTGTTGTTTTAACAGCAGTGTATGTTCCGCCGCACGCTGACAACAACACAGCGCTGGAGGAGCTGTATGGGATTATCGACAGGACAGAGACTTCTCGGCCAGAGGCCGCATTTATTGTGGCCGGGGATTTTAACAGAGCCAACATGAAGAAAGTCCTGCCGAAATACTATCAGCACGTCAGCTGCCCCACGCGCGGTGGAAATACACTGGACCATGTTTACAGTCCTTTCCAGCATGGATATAAAGCCCTCCCCCGCCCCCCCTTCAGCAAGTCAGACCACATATCTCTTCTTCTGCTCCCCGTTTACCGGCAGAGACTGAAGAGGGACCGACCTGTGACGAGGACGGTGCAGTATGGTTCGAGCAGTCTGACTCTGCTCTCCGCCACTGCTTTGGCATCACGGAGTGGTGTGTGTTTGAGGAGACGATATAAACACACACACTGACGCGGTCATTTGCTACATCGGCAAATGCATCGATGACGTCGTGCTGCAGATTACTGTATGGACATTCCCAAATGAGAAGCCCTGGATAAACGGCGAGGTCCGAGCTAAACTTAAAGCACGGGCCATCGCGCACAGCGGCGGTGATTTCGATGAGTACAGGAATTCCAGGTATGCACTCCGGAGAGCTATTAGCAGTGCGAAAAGGCAATACAGGGACAAGGTGGAGTCGAACTACAAGGGCTCCAACGCCAGAAATATGTGGTCTGGACTAAAAGCAATAACAGACTACAAAAGGACAACGAGTGGTGCTGAGGAAGTGTCTGCATCTCTCCCAGATGAACTGAACACATTTATGCACGCTTTGAGAGGCCCCCGGCTGTGGAGGCACAGAGGGCCCAGGATCCCTGCTCACTGGTTTTAACCAGTGCAGATGTGTGTAGACCTCTGAAAAGGATCAACACACACAGGCTCCTGGACCTGATGGCATCCCTGGCCGTGCTCTCAAGGTGTGTGCAGTTCAGCTGGCAGATGTGTTCACAGACATTTTCAATAGGTCACTGCTCCAGTCTGTAGTCCCCACATGTTTTAAAGAGTCCATCATTGTCCCTGTCCCCAAAAAGACAAAACCCATCTGCCTAATGACTACCGCCCAGTTGCACTCACCTCCGTCATCATGAATTGCTTTGAGCGGTTAGTCAAAACTTTTATCACCTCCTCCCTCCCTGACTCACTGGACCCCCTGCAGTTTGCCTACAGGGCAAACAGGTCCACGGATGATGCCATCTCCCTCACCCTCCACACTGCCCTCTCCCACCTGGACCGGAGGAACACTTATGTGAAAATGCTGTTCATTGACTACAGTTCAGCATTCAACACCATTGTGCCCTCCAAGCTCATCATTAAGCTCAGGGACCTTGGGCTCAACAGCGCCTTTTTGATTGGATCATGAGCTTCCTGACGGGCAGATCCCAGGCAGTGCGGATGGGGAACATCACATCCTCACCTTGACCCTCAACACCGGAGCCCCTCAGGGTTGTGTGCTCAGCCCTCTCCTCTACTCCTGGTTCACGCACGACTGCGTGGCCACACACAGCTCCAACACCATCATCAAGTTTGCTGATGACACGACCGTCATCGGCCTGATCACAGACGGCGACGAGACGGCGTACAGAGAGGAGGTCAGAGCCCTGACATCTTGGTGCCAGGACAACAACCTCCATCTCAATGTCAGCAAAACAAAGGAGCTGATTGTGGACTACAGGAAGAGGCAGAGAGAGGCACACACACCTATCCATCGACGGGACTCCTGGAGAGAGTCAGCAGCTTCAGGTTCCTCGGGGTAAACATCAGTGAGGACCTGACATGGACACATCACACCAGGGTCATATCCAAGACGGCTCGGCAGCGGCTCTTCTTCCTCCGAGAGAGTATCCTGACTGGCTGCATCACGGCCTGGTATGGCAGTTGCACCGCCCTCAACCGTAAGACTCTACAGAGGGTGGTGAAAACTGCTCAGCACATCACCAGGACAGAGCTGCCATCCATGGAGGACCTCTACACCCAGCGGTGTAGGAAGAAGGCCGGTAGGATATTAAAGGACCGCCAATCACCCCAGCAACAATCTGTTCTGTCTGCTGCCGTCTGGCAGACGGTACTGCAGCATCCGGACCAAGACCACCAGACTCAGGGACAGTTTTATACCACAGGCTATAAGACTGCTGAACTCCTGAGCTCTGTGAATGTCTACTCACATCTGTTTATAGTACACATATCTATATATTATATATTTTATTCTTGTCTAATTTTTGCACTATTTTATTTATCTTATTTGCACCATGTATGTTGAGTTGTTGGAGGAGCATGGGATACAAGATTTTCATTGCCAACATATACGCTGTATCTGCTGTGCATATGACAAATAAAACCTTTGAAACACGTGAGTTGTCTTACTGAAATACAGCAGGAGGGAATATAAATACATACACATGGACAATGCATGTGATTTAACCTCACTAATGATTACTGTAGCCAAATGATGCCATAAAGCCTACACTACAAAACCAAAACATAACACAAGTATGAATCCGCCCCACATGGTTTACATTACACCTGCGTAGCACCAGTTTATAAGCATTGCTTTAGCATATAGCACCAAACCTATCCAGAAGGGCACACAGAACTGCTTGCTTGGCGATAAACTCCATATTTGTGACCATTTTAAAAATAATTCATCCATCTTGTTGTATGTATTTAAACCAGACACACACATTATAGGTTTAGGTTTTTTTGTGGGGGATTTGGAGGCAATAACAAAGATAAATATTAACTCACTACTTATCTTTGAATGTTCTCCAAAAATCATCTTCTACTGAATTTTCAGCAACACAAACTGCCGAAGACCTAAGACATATTTATCAAACATTATTGGTAAACTTCTGTCTTCCTTCGTTGACATCTGCTTAAAAGATTTGCTCTGACTATAAATGGCTCACATAAGTCCAATCTTGCCTGGTAACAAACCTCTGTATCAAAATGTCTGACTCTTTTTCTAAACAACATGTAGTCACTAAAACTGTCTCAGTTTTTAATGTAACACAGATATTACCCCATGAGCTTCAATTTGGCTCATTGACTTGCTGGTTTTTGTAAAGACCCAGCTAAATTAAGAGATGTTGCAGTAGGCTTGGTGAATACCCCCTATTGTGACTCTCACTGCTCAAATCTACCAGTTAGAGAGTTTAACTTCACAAACACAAGACTGCACCCTGCCAAACATAACGTACAATAACAATTTGCAAGAATACAACCCACAATGAAGGTAAAAGCTCATTGTGTCGCTCATTAGAAAGAGCAACCATGTGTTCTTCCTCTGTCTGCTCCAGACGGGAAATGCACATTACATTACTACTTCAAACTCCATTTCCATTATGTTTGCAACATAACCTCACGCTGTTTTTTTTGGTGCAATGTGAGTCAAATGTCAGAAAGAAGAGAGATCTGGTTGCATTCCCTGTCTCATCAGAGAAGAAAACAATGCATGGATGCAAAACTGCAACTCGGAGACACGATGTCGCAGAAGAAAAAAAACAAACATGTTAATTGAAATCTGTCAGAGAGGCTTTGTTATGATTATCACATCTGATGGGGGTTTTTCTGCAGCCTGATTTCTACGGGGAATCGTAGTGTTCTGTAAAAATGTGTTAATTTTAATTGACAGCACAACAGAAAACAGCTTCTCTAAGGTCTGACCTACAACTTGTAAGAATCCAAACAGAACATAGTTTATTCTGATGTAATCTGAAAGTATAGCTTACTGTTCCCATCTTCAAGCTAGTCCCTTCACCTACAAACACATCAATATATAAATACCGGCATCATACTTTTAATTAAACACAATTTCTTTGCATACTTAAACACTAACTCCGTTTATGATTGATGGCATGATATGAGATGATTACAAAAAAAGTATTAATAGCTTTTTGAAATCAATCAGCCTTGTGGTAATTGTACTCGCTCATGAGGATGATTCATTAGGTTCTTTTATTGGTTCTTTCCTACTTTAGCCCTGCGATAGAAATCAGCATTTCCTCCCCCCCTAGCCACTATACTCTCTTCATTTGTTTATTAAGGATTCATTATGATTTGCATAGCATTGGCTACCTCATTAAATTACCACGTACTGTTCCCTTCCAAGTACACAACATAGTTAGAAATTCATATGAAGTGGATCAAATACTTATTTTGGTGTGACTTCTTATGCAAGAGAGTATGCAGGGAGGGAGAGTGATTGGATGAGGAATTGTGCTCTTGCTTTGTCTTCCAGCCTCTGTTGTTATCTTGCTTTCCATGGCATTTGAGAAAGGCTTTTACTTTATGTTATTTCCAGCTAAAGGAAGACTCCAATCCAGATAAAAAAAAAAGATAAAGAAGGAAATGTGTTATTTTAGCTATGTAATGCAGCTGTGTTTGACTGTATCTGTTGATCTTTGTTTTTACACCTGAAAAGGTTTTTCCGGTGACCCGGCTGCAATAGCAACTATCTGTCAAGCTGCAGAAAGATGTGAAGTTTTGGAGATAATGAGTAACTTCTGTGGATTAATGCATGACAAGAAATCCAAGATTATTTATCATTACTACAACATTTAAGGTCATTGGCTTTATAGAATATGTGTAAACTCTGTGTTGATCGCTTGGCATAGCTCCAGTTGCAATTTTCCAGTGCCCTGAGCATTCAGAGCCGTTCCACACAGTGACACACAGAAATGACTACCCACTGTATAGGAAAGCCTACTTGTCATGAAGGAGACTTTTTAGTGAAACTCGGAAAAACTAATCTAGCCGTTTCATGAAGCGCTCTTTGAAAGTAACACAATACTGAGTTACTGTGGGCATATTTGTAAGCTAGTTAACCAGACATTAGATTACATAAGGACTTTTGAAGTCTGAGACCCAAAGTTCCCTTCAGAGGGAGTTTCTCTCCCATACTTTCCCCAGCTGACTGAAAAGCCTCCATTGGACTTCTTTGTTTACTTCCGTAACATAATGATATCACTATGCAACACTCGCACTTCTTTTTGCTAGCGCTCCAACGCATTTTACGTGATCAGAATACACTCCCACTCGGAAAACCTCTGCATTGGATTAGCACATGGTTTGATTCATTCTTCTCACTCTAACTCGTTTATTTTCGGTTTTAAAATAGTTTAAAAGATATACCCTTTAAATACAGAGTACTGCTCCTAGTAGAACCCCATCCCGTACAACACTTATAGCGTAGAAAAAACCAAAGCCCACCGTGCCTAGTTACAGTCACAGTTCACAGGAGGAGTTTAGTTACCATCAATTTTAATTTCCATTGCGAATGCATGCATATTTGCTTGCATTCATTTATGACTGGGCAATGAACTGATCCTATTGATATGGTTATATGCAACGAGATATCGACTTGGATTTTCGTAATAAGACGTAATTGTTGTATATGTGTGGTTTAAAGGCTGCATTACTGTGAAGTGATGTAATTTTCTGAAATGAATAAATTAGTTATTACCCACTTAGTCTTTACAGTATATTCATATTTTGGAAAAGCCCAACGGTCAACCCTGCTAAATTGTTGCAATATTGTTATGGAGGGATTTCCTATCAAATATCCCCACTTTGCCAAGCCCTACATACAAGTGTGTTGTCTGTGTTAGTCATTTTCAGAATGTCCCTTTTATGGCTGTTAGCTGTCTAATCTCCAACTGGAACGCAGTGACAGGGAAGGAAAAGCAGTGCATTGTGGTAAAACTTGTAAAGGGATAACGGTTTCTTATATTTGGCAACTTTCTCTCTGCTACCTACCACAGCAAGGACAAAAAAGAGGGTTGACTGAGGATTGACAGGCAAGTTGGACTGATTGTGTGTGTGTGTGTGTGTGTGTGTGTGTGTGTGTGTGTGTGTGTGTGTGTGTGTGTGTGTGTGTGTGTGTGGGCTTCTTTTGGTTGCAGAGTTGAGTCCTTGACTCTGAGTTCAGCTCTGCAGAGATTAGAGGATATCAGGCAGACAGCTGAGCACAACTAAGAAGGAACATATACCATACACATATACAGTATTTGTTCAGCATAAGGCAAGTGATAGAGGTTGATATTTTATAACAGTCAAATGATACAGAATTTGCGACGTATCCCGAGTCAAGATCTTAGCTCATGTATAAGTAAGCACTGAGGATTGCTTTTCACTCTTTTACTCCTTCCACAGATACAGAGCTTTGTTTGGTGTTTCCTCAAGGCAATACACACAGATTGTTGTTGGATTGAAACCTCAAAACTTCAACTTTTTCATATAACAAGGTCTCAAGACAACAGATAACTTCAACCGCAGCACAAACAGCATTTTTCCAAAATGTGTTTTTTCTTTCTTTTGGAAGTTCTTTAATATTTTAAAGTTTTGGCATTGCTTCTTGGACCAATATACCAGGTGGTTTAGCAATCTGCTCCTGACCCACACCAGAGGCTGATAACCATGGGGTTCAAACCGGGTGAGGGTACCTCACATGTTCTGTAGAATGTTCATGCAGTCTATGTATTTTTCTCATCTCCTCTTTTATTTCACATTGTCTTAAGTAAAAGCGTATCACTCAGACATTTACTAAGGGTGCATATTAATAGCTATCCATGATCAAAGGGTATCTTCTGTGGCAGATTCATTTTCTTTGACGTTTTGAGAAAAAGACGAGCGCACATACGCTGGTAGAGCTGCAGCATTTAGTTTTGAAGTTTAAGCATGCCTTGTTCTGCAAAGACAGTTACACAATATAGCAAAGATTTGTATCATTTTAGTCAAACCATACACTCCAGCACATGGACTTTGCTCTGCATCGGCCAATCGGCTTGCTACTCCCTCACTGCTAATTGGAACCAGGTGCACTTTAACAAAGACACGCCTTTTTGCTATCCTGGCTCGAAAATGTTGGAACGAGCTTCCCACTGATATTAGGATAGCGGAGAGTCTGCTTATGTTCATCGCAAACTTAAAGACCAACCTGTTTTTGCACTATTTTATTTATCTTATTTGCCATGTCTATGTTGAGTTGTTGGAGGAGCATGGGATATAAGATTTTCATTGCCAACATATACATTGTATATGCTGTGCATGTGACAAATAAAACCCTTGAAACCTTTAAACCTTGTTACGCTCATACCTTGACAAATAATCAAACACTTACATTTATCATGATAGTAGATAAATGTCAGCACTGTTCTTGTTCTCCTTAGTGTGAATCTTTCTGGTTTACTGCACTTATTGTAAGTTGCTTTGGATAAAAGTGTCAGCTAAATACAATGTAATGTAATCTAATGTAATGTAGGAGGCAAAAAGTTGTAAATTGTTGGTATAGTCAAAGAGATACAGTCCATTAGTGTAGGGCGCTAATGCGAGTATCAAATGGGATTATAATTTGAAATGTAATTAAATCACACTGTAGTTATTTAACCTGGTAATGCTACATCACGTCGAGCAATCAGGAATCAACTATATCATCGTTGTCCCGACTTGGTGAGAGGTGGACTTGGAACCGTTTACTTGGGCTGTGACTGATAAGTAGATAAGTACAAGTACATTAAGGTACTGCAGTTAGAACTCTGTCCTCGTATTGTACTTGTTTTCTGTGTTCCACAGAGGACAGTAATCTTTTATCAGGCAAAGTTGCAAATGTTTCCTCTTTTCCAAACAGCACCTGCAGACACAATGTGGTTTTTGAGAATTAAAATGTCAATTGGCAATCCTCCAAGCAACAGGCAATAACCTGAGACAAAAATAACAAGGCCACAAGGTGTTCCAATGTGATTAAAGCAACGACATCAAGAAGACTCTGGAGAACTGTTACCCTTTAGATGTTACCTCATATGTCACAACCGTGGGCTTTTAACAACCTCGAAACTTTCCTTCGCCCTGCAGATTGAAAAAAGATGTCTCCCTTGAAGCTTGATGAATGTCTTTTTGTACTTTGCAGCTAAATGAGCACAACAAAGAATTGCTCTGAATATTTTACACCTGCTCATAATTCATGTCTTTACTAAACCAGTTTTCAAGCTGTTGCACATGGGGGTTGGAAATACATACTGCGGTGAGATGAGGAATTAAACCCCCAATCTATAGCCGCAGTTATCGGGCAACAAGACAGATCTGTCTGGTATGGGATGAACATTTAAGTAGTTTTGGTATCCAGAGAGCGCTAAATCTCCTTGAATCTCTATTCCCCCTTGCTGCTTTTCAGTCAGCACGAGTTTCTTCTCCTGTATCTCATTTCACTTCTCGCTCCCTGCTCCCCTGGTCGCCATCCCTCTATCACTCCCCAGCTTCTCTTGTCGGCTTGTTTTTCCTCCGCCTCAGGGACAACTTTGTTTTCAACTGAGTGTACCTAGTATTTTTTTTTTTCCGGCCCAAAAACAATAGCACCAGACAGCAGTGGTCTTAGCTATACAGCCACCGTGACATTTTCTCATTGAACAGGGCCTCTTCTGAAACAACTAAAAGCCAGGCGGACGCCACGGGGCACAATTAGACCGCTTTACACTTCACACATACACACACACACACACACACACACACACACACACACACACACACACACACACACACACACACACACACACACACACACACACACACACCAAACACACACACACTGTAACGTTGCTCCCCATGCAGCCCCCCACTGTCCTACAGTCATTTATTTTACTCTACTAATTGCTTTAATGGGGTTTTCAGGGGGCAGCCGGTTCCTGTAGGCTAGTGGCTGTCTTCCCTCTGTCTCCCTTAACAAGCTCTGATTGGAGCAGAATCTTTAGTAATACAATCAGTTGACAAGCTCTTGATTGTAGAACCTGCTCATTAAGACATAGATAATTGTTGTCCTTTGCACTTTATTGCCTATCAAGCTATGATTACTCAAACAGACACATTCATGCACCCCAATCTGGGTAGCAATATTAGTCATTTTTCCTACAGTACCGTATCACAATAAAGATATAGTTTCGCCTATATGGAAACTTCTCTCTTTTTACACATTTGTGAAAGTTACTCAGACCCTTGCGTAAGGTCTTCTCTGGGTCCAGAGAGGTGGTTCTAAATCAGAGAATAACCCGTGGGAAAGTTATTATGATTATCTCTGTATGACATCAAATATGTAACACTAAGTCAGAATTAGAAATTGGGGGTTTTATACAGCGTGACCTACAATGTGTCCGCCACTTAGTATCTTTTCATGTTTTTGAATCCCTCAATTTAATGGTATTCCAACAGTAAATTGCTGGAATATACTTTAAACAGCTGTAGAAATATTATGTAAGCATTAAAAGTCGGATAATGTGGTTTGATGGCTTGAAATGGAATTCAAAGAAAATTAATTGCTGCTTTGAAATATGTAAAAAAAAACAACAACAACAACCCTATTATATACTTTTTAATGGTTCTTAATCCTTAACTTACCCTTATGCAACGGAAATTCCCTGGTTAATGTCCACATTTGTCAAATGCCATCACCAAAGTCAGGCTATATTTCACTCATTTGTGGATCTCGAGTTTAAAAATAGAAGATGATGACATAATCCGGGTTATTTTTCCAGTCTTGACAACATTTACCAAGTCACAGAAAACATTATGCACCTTATAGATTTCACAGGAGTCCTTGTTCCACACACACACACACACACACACACACACACACACACACACACACACACACACACACACACACACACACACACACACACACACACACACACACACACACACACACACACACACACACACACACACACACACACACACACACACACTCATGATGAGCATGCTCAGAGAGTTGCAGGCCAAAATGTAAGTTGATCCTGCTGATCTTTGTAGTTTTATCCAAACACTCGATGGATGGGCCATTTATCTTGATGATTAAACCTGCGCTTAGCCAGTCTGAAGTTCAACATCCAACAAACCCAAACCAAATTTGGTTAAAGAAATTACTGAGGGCTGGAGCTTTGCATATGCAGCATGTATTTGCAAGGATGTCGTGATTGGTTTAGTTGAGATTGTGGCATCTAGGGAGTGGGAAGAGGACACGTCAGATAAAGGAAGGCAAGAACAAAGAAAGGATTTTAGAAAAAGGGCTGGGAATTATTCACTGGGCTTCTTTCTGCTTTTGGACGTGACTGTGGCACCTGTTCGGAAGCCATGGGTTCAGATTTTGAGCCAGATTGCATTTGGGTAAGACATAGGTGTGCATGCTAGTTTTTTTAAGTGAAGCTTCACTAAATTCTGCCTTGATGATTCTGTACACGTTTGGATTCAGAAAGGAAAAGACCAAGCTTGCGAACCACTGTAGCTAGTAAGCTAGTGGCTGGTGGGCTACAGCATGTTAGGAAAATGCGTTATAGCAGATGATTGGCTAGCTAGCCATCATAGCACTGTACACCAAGCTAGCAGGGAAGGAGCAGTATGCTCATGTTCTGCTTTTATTTATAAAACCAAAATAATACAATTTTAAGCTATAACTTTCATTAACTGAAAGCACACTAGGGTTAAAGTTGTTATAAGAAAACACAACACCTTGACTCTGGACAATGTCATAGTAAATGCTTTCCCATTATAAGCATTATGCAAATATTAGCTGCCAGCAGATAAGCAATGGCTGTGGGTAGATATGGTGTGCTTTTTCTGTGCTTGCATGAACTTGCTGCAACTAATGTGCTTATTTTGTCCCCTCCATCACTCCTTCCATCCTATTTCAGTCCATGTAATTTCACTGAGGCCGAACACACAGTATGTGTGAGAGCGCACGCGTGTATATGGCGTGTGTGTAGGCATGTGTGTTTGTGTATAGGTATGCGTGTACTATTTTGAGTGTGTGTACCACCCTTCGTCTTGCCTCCCGTCCATCTTATGTGTCTCCTGGCCCCTTCTCCTTAAATCCCCCCTTTGCTTTTCAGTGATGGTGACTAGGGGGGAGCCGGGGGGGGGGGGGGGGGGGGAGTGAGAAGTGCAGATGGTCTAGTCATAGAGAGAGAAAGACAGAGAGAGAGGTAGGGTGAGAGAGGCAGAGAGTGACCGGGTGAGCGGCGGGCTTTTTTGGCAGGGTCGGCCGGTGGGAGGGCCCATTGTGATGCAACGTTGCATAAATAATGCCACAGGGCTTCTAAATGCTCCGTTGCCATGGGGACCTTTGTGCCTGAGTGAACACTGTGTGTGTCTGTGTGTGTGTGTGTCTCGTGGCCCCCAAGGAGGGAGAGAGAGAGAGGGAGAGAGAGAGAGAGAGAGAGAGAGAGAGAGTTGCAGTCAGCTCAAGTGTCACCAGAGTCTCTCTATGTCTTTCAGTCTCTTTATCACTTGCTGTGTTTGACCCGGGACAGATGAGTGTTTGGAGGAGGGAGAGGGAGCGTTGTTGTTGCTTTTTGAGCAGGAGGGAGAAAAAAAAAGCAGGATACTTTGGGATTTTGTCTGCGAAGTATGGTCCATGTGAAGGTATGTGCAATCACTTCTTGTTTTATTTCTCTTTCTATTGTTTTTGCCGCCTTTTCTCAATTTCTCTGAATCGTCCCGTCATGCCTGATCCTCTGCACTAACAGGTGTTTGCCTGTCAGCCCTGAATCAGAGAGAGAAGTGATCGGAGGGGCAAAGAAGGAAAAGGAGGGAGCTTTTGTTTGGATTCAAAAAAAGTCTTCTCACGGCTCACCATCCAGCTAGTTAGTCAGTTCTATGCACTCAGCTGTAGCAGTGTCTAACAAGCAACAAACAAAGCAATACACAGGCGTTTCATCTTTTCCTTCATCTGCTCTGGTGAAGATGCCTCGAAGTAGGTTGTTTTTTCTTGCTTTTTTTGCCTCTACATCAGTTGATTAGGGTGGTTAGATTGATTTGATTTGAAAAAGTGAAATCCCTCGGGGACAATCTTGTTGTTTTCTTGCAGGCGGCAATGTTTTAGATGCAAAAGTGCAGTTCTTAACTCTGTGTGACGGCTATTCTTGCATCTTTTGAGCAGCTTTGTAGCAAGTTGCTGGTTTGTGTTGGCAACTTATCAAAAGAGAACTGCTTTTAACTTCAAATGAGCCTTCAGCAGTGAGATCATAGACACCTAAATCATCCATGTGTTTCTTGTTCATGATTGTCTCCACGCTAAAACTTTAACATTGTGATGATTGATGTTATGGCCACTCACAGATACATTTATATCCATTTTTTAAATTATTTATTGTCAGTAAATACAGCATACTCAGCACACACTCAGTCAGATGATATTTTAAAACTGTGTCTCTTGAGCAGCTATATTTATCTATTTATCATCATGTTTAGGATAGAGAGTCTGCATGTTGCTCTCACAGTATTTACACTTGGGAGATTTCTCAGCTGTGTGTGTGTGTGTGTGTGTGTGTGTGTGTGTGTGTGTGTGTGTGTGTGTGTGTGTGTGTGTGTGTGTGTGTGTGTGTGTGTGTGTGTGTGTGTGTGTGTGTGTGTTTGCATTACAGCCTGTTAACAACAACAGACTGTTCTGAATTTATAACATTTTCAACCGACAGAAGTCTGGAACTTCATCTCACCTTGAATTTTTGAAGAAATCATTTGTTTATTTTGTATGCCAAACAAAAATCGTGAAGATTTGAATGTGTTAGCGGCTATACTGTATTTCTGCAACAGCAAAATGATATCAAAACACAAGTTAACAAGCTTGAGTCATTTTTGCATTCTCAAACATTTGCTTCTTGTCTGTGTGTTTATTGAAAAGTAAGGATTTAGTGGAAATGCGTGTGTTTGGGAAGTAGTAAACATTCGATAAACAGATGTTTTGATATACAGTAGTTCTGCTGTAGTTGAGCCCCATTTAACACAACATCAAGACTTCGTTCAGTTTTTCTATTCTTTGTAGACATTCTAGAAAAACAAGGTCATGTGATTGATTTACAAATGGTCCTTTTATTATTGAGGTATTCCTTTAACTGCGACGTGAAGTCAATGGGAAACTTCCTACAAGCGTGACACTTTAGAAGAGCCATATCAACCTAATGTAGCTGCAGCTTCCTATCATTTGTAGAAGTTCTGCTCTCTTATGCTAATAAGCTGTAAATCAATGCATGCCGGTCATGTTTCTTTATATGTGTGTCCGTACTTGAACCAGTGCATAATTACAATGACATTTGCAGTCTGATTTGTACCTATTAGTTCAATGATTCATTCTAATGAAATTGTATCATTATGGTGAGAAGCGTGGAGTTGCCTCAGGCATCATTGGGCATTTAATCTCCCACAGACCACCACTCTGCTTTCCATCAGTACTCTCAAGATGAAGATACACATGAGTAATAATTATAAATAAAGTTAATGTTCCTTCCTACTTGGAAAAAATGATATTTTAAGAGCATTTACAGTGTTAAACTAGCATAGTGAAGATCTTTCTCTGGCACTGTCTGTGCAAACAGAGCAGTATTTTTATTCACTTCTAATGACATGCATTTGCTTTCTAAATGTACTATGGAGCTTAATAAGGCTTGAAACTCCACAAGGATTTGGTATTTTTAATGCCCCGGGACATTTATTTTGCAGATAAACAATTTGGGCAGTAAGTGTCTTATTTACCTTATAATAAGTAACACTTGTCCTACATGTGGGCTCGTGTCACCAAAAAGATCCTCACACATTACTGACGTCACTTTAAACATCAGCAACTGATCATCACATTAAATTACATTTATAGAGATTGGTCCGATTCAAATTTAGAATTTTATAACTTTTAGATGAGCTCACATCTCTTCCAGAGTAGCTGCTTTGTATTCAAATGCTGACCGAGGAGTATTAATAGATTATATCTCCAGTTCTGACATTTGATTTATTATAATTCCATCACTTTTATTATCTGGAAAGCTACCAGAAAAATGTCCAAGCAATTTAAGATCTAAATCATAATATCAGGACCATTGCTCCAGTGTGCAGTGCCCTTCACTTGATTTAAAACCTTCTGCGATCCAAATATTGATTTGTTTTCTGGTTTTATTCACACAAGTTGGTGAAATCACAGGTTACGTTTAATCAGCTGTAATGACAGTAGCAACAGACACACATACTATATAATCAGTTATTTGTGTGTTTGTTTGCTGCGTGTAAGTTAATTGGTAGTGATTCATCACACATTGAACAGCATAATGAAAACGATGGACGAACCATTCATTAAAACACATTCTTTCACACATACAAAAGTGATTCAAGAGCACTTAAAATGGAACTGGAGGATTCAAAGAAAATTCTCTTTAATTGTCACACACATACAACACACACAATTAAATGTAGTCTCTGTATTCGACCCATCCAATATTAGGAGCAGATATTGTTGATTTGACCATTTTGTTGTGTTAGAACAGTTAGTCTGCCTAAGAATTTTAATCTCCATTAAAAAAGAACCCTGACAGTTTACCACTGTTTTCGGGTGTTTTTGGCACAATGTTGAATACATTTTTTTAGTTGACGTTAGGAAAATGATAACACTTAATTATGCTTTTAAAGAACATTTATTGACACAAGTGCGATATGATAGAAATGTTAATAGTTTTTGGCGATTACCAAATCCTGATATTGTATATCTTAAGGGGGAAGTGCATCTGTAAGTCTTTAGATTAGCTCAATCTGGGTCTGAAACATTATTTCGATCTCTCTGTCTTTACACACAATCAAAAGTTGACTTTGACTTTGAAATCACAGCTGACTGCAGGAGAGAGGAGAACACATTTAAAGTGTGACCTTAAGCACGATGATTGGCTGCTGGAGATTGTGTTAGAATGAGCTGAGTGAATGAATATAGAGCCAGTCCTCATGACTGTACTTACCCTTAAGCTTCATTTTGTGTATCACATTTAAGTTTTTAAGTTTATATTTTGGGCTTTTTATTAAAAATGTTGTCAGACTTGGTACGAAAGATATTCAACAAGAACAGTAGGAATGTTTTAGGGTAACAAAACAATAATATTGTTGCATTATATCCACCTGTTTTTATGAACATTGTCTTTTTACTAAGGGCATACTTTAGAGTTAAGACAGCATCAACATCCAGCACTATGGTGCAGTGCTTATTTAGGTTGCGCAACATGGCATCTACATAATGGGTATTTAACTGGGGTGATGTGACTGACAACCTCTTTCATCCCTCCCTTCATATCATCCACTAGGTGGTAACAGCAGGGTGCAAATCCATACCGCGTAACTGTCAGGCAAGCTTTAAACTAAAGCATTCATGTGAAACTGACACTTTATTTTAAAAGCAACAACAAAATTCGTCATTCCTGGCCCCAGCCGTGGCGCAACTGGCTTGGGCACCTGCACCGTATGCCGGCGAACCCGGGTTCGATTCCCGACCCGTGGTCCTTTCCGATCCTACCCCGACTCTCTCTCCCACTTTCCTGTCACTCTCCACTGTCCTACCCGATTAAAGGCAAAAAGCCCCCCAAAAATATCTTAAAAAAAAAAAAAAAATCGTCATTCCGCTACTATTTTCCAACTTTGCTAGTAGCAGAATAGCAGATGTCCCATACAGTATGTCATGGCGTTAGTGTGGCGTCACTGTCTGCGACTTTTCTCACAAATTCTCTGCCAGACACACTGATATCTGGCCTGCTCTCCCACCACAGACGGCAGTCCATTTCACAACAATTAAATATGTGTGAGACAACATGGCCAAAATAATGTTCAGGAAGAATGTAAATGTGACAGTTAATTAACAGACAGAATGTTTTGACCCGTAATTTTCTCTTTCTCTCCAGGAGTTGCAGTTTGAACGTCTGACCAGGGAGCTGGAAGCCGAGCGACAGATCGTTGCCAGTCAGCTGGAGAGATGCAAGCTTGGCTCTGAGACCGGAAGCATGACTAGCATCAGGTGTGTTTGTGTGTTTGTCTCACACCTGTCAGATCCTCTTTTGAACGCTCTACCTGTGTGTGTCAGCTGTGCTCTTGCAGGTGAATGACTTTACAGCTGTTCACATTAATGGTTCACTCTTGATTTGTGTCCAAAATCATCTAGACGATTGAATCTGCAGTTCAAAAACAACATTTTGTTTTGAGGCAAGAGAGAGCGAGACATAGATCTTCCTTCATTCCTCTGGTGCACATGCTTGTGTTCCTTACCTTCCCACACAGCTACTACAGTAAATGCAACATGTGTTAATATTTTAGTTTTCTTGTAATTCACACAATCAGCACATGATTGTGGGAAGAGTGAATAGTTCTGGTAGCTATGTATTTCTCTTTGCCTGAATATTCAAACAAGATACGTGTATACTGAGTATTTTGAGACAAAGAGCTGGACATCACATCACTTTGAGTTCCAGTACAACAGGACTTCAAACTAAATTATAGATTAGCAAAGTTTGCCATTGTTAAAAGTGGCAGTTAATTTCAACTGTGCATGGTGTTTTGTGCTTACAAAATCCTGAAAAACATGTACTGTGTGTACGACTGATTTAATTAGACAAGCATTTTACATTAATTACAAATGAAGTAAAATACAAAATAAACATAAACAGCAAACATGTAAACAGTAAAAAAGAAACAAAACAGAACAGTAGATATGTACATACAGTATCAACAGTGACATATGTATACCTAGAGTATCTCTATTGAATATACAATATAAATATACTGATTAACAAGTCAAATTGAATTCAGTGTACTTTGACAGGCCAGCCCACAACTAACAAGTGATACAGTATGATTGGTGCAGCTGTGAAATGTTGTCCACCAAGCTAGCATATTACTAACTACTGTATGTAAGCTAGTTGAGTACATTTGTGTCTACGCAACATCAAAGATGGTGTAATGTTTATAAAAAAGAAAACAGTTAACTCCAGAGTAGCAAGCTTTAACTAATACACAAGGAAGAACAGCTTTTACTCGTTACTTATCAAGTTGGTATGTAACTATATTCCAGTAATTGATTCACTTTAGCTGACCTTATTTTAAGAACAAATATAAGCTGTTATCAGTTCTCCCTATGTTATTCTTTTTCTTGTCCTCATTTTAAGGTTGCTGAATGACAACGGGAAGGTGAAGGGAGGCAATTGCGCTGTATTCACTTTATAATTAACTGCTGAAAACAAAAGCTCAAGAATGATAACTTAATACCTATTATAAACCTGATTGTTTGTGTCTTTGCTTCAAACTAGGATACAGATCTGACAAAAACCCCAGTGGAGGTTTACTGACAAGATCAAGTTGCAATCTTAAAGACCTTGCCTGCACATTGAGTACACACACCGAAGCACCTTTAAGCTCAGAGACGCATAAGGAATTAATCAATATCTCTTTGCAGCATAAGGCTTTGAACTTGAAAGAAATCTGACTTTGATTCCTACACAGTTATTCTGGATTTCATGATCATGTGACAAGCTAGTGACCAAGTCATTACGCGTAAACAGTATATTATGCTTCACCATGTTTTTCTTTTGTTGTTAAGACTACTGAGTGTTATAGCCAGATTCTGTACTTGTGTATTTATAGGTCTTAGTTTTTTGCTTGTAGAATTGGCCCGACACATACCATGTGATACACTAACATAGAACCTAATCTCTTTAAACCTCTTTAATTTCCTAATTTGTCAGGTTTAATCAGGTGTGACAACATGACCCAGAACTGTTTTTTTGCAGCACTGGAGAGCAGAATGTCATTTCTGGTGCCAAAATCATGCCATCCCTGTCGGTGTAACACTCCAGGAGCATCAAAGCAACTGCTTTTGGTAGTCCAAATTGATTGTTGGCTCAGGTCTAATGGCACAAAGCAAATCCCCAGCTTTGCGAACATGACACGCTATTAATTGTCTATTAAAAACAGCGATTGCTTCTTAGGAAGAACCAAACAATGTGCAGCTGCCACAGGAGTCCATTGTTCTGCTCAGGGCCTTCCGTTTTTTGGGGGCGAGAGGAAAGTGTATACAATGTGAAGTGACCGTCATATTATCTGCTGCTGATTGAGTTTGGACCCTGGTGCCGTCTCTGCTCCGACCTCAAAGAACACATTCCATACCAGTCCAATGTGAAAACAGCACTCCTGACACAATAGTGGTAACACACTTAGCCTGCCTCTCAGGACAATGTAACTTGATTAAAGCATCTCTCTCTCTCTCTCTCTCACACACACACACACACACACACACACACACACACACACACACACACACACACACACACACACACACACACACACAGACACTAGACACAAACAATCCATCATCTTTTCTCCTCTTTGATTCCATTAAGCGAGCGGGGATTTCGTCCGTCTCAAACTAATTACTAATCTGCCGGCATTGTAATTCTCGTTTCAATTTGAGGGGTGGACCAACAAAGAGCAGCAAAGAAGTTCTAAAACCAATTCATTCACGTGTCTAATTGACTGGCAATGCATTTAGCTGCTCAATGCTGTCACAGGGCTGCATTGAGGGCCTCCATTTAAAACAGATCCAACTTGGAAGATGGAAGAGGTGTGGAAGCCAAAAAAAAAACCTTTCCCCACTTCATAACCCAGCTGCACACAGATGGAATAAAGACTGCCATCTTTACGCTAACTTGATTAAATGGTTGTATTATTAAGTGAGCAGCAGAGTGTCTTGTGATTTCCAGTATTGCCTTGCTTTTTATAGACAGTCCACTTTGCTCAGCTTGGATGTATTTGCCAAAAGGATTAATGATTTGGCAAAACACAATTACAACAAGGCTAATCAAAAAGTATGTAATACATGTAGGATTTATTCTTCAACTGCCTCTTAAACATTAGTATTGCTGCTTTTTTAAATAATGTAATTGCTGCTTGTTGCTGCAAACAGAAGGGACACCATTTATCTGGAGCAAGAAAAACATTTACAGGAAATGTGTCTTTAGATGTGAAAAACGAGGGTAAAACTTAGATTGCAGATAAAGATAAATATATATGTTATATTTATACAAAATAATGTACAATGTTTACATTGGGTAACATAATCAGAGAAAGGGACACAATAGTTAATCATATATAATATTTACAGAGCTGCTCTAGAGCCTAAGATTAATTCTTAAAATATCTCTGCCCATTGGACACTGCCTTCCTTAACCGACTGCAGGATTAAATACCCATGCTGGCCAGTCAATAGTAAATTGCAGGGGAGAGAAGACATTGCTCTACTCAAAGAAGGGTTAAAGCACCTGGTTGAAGTGATTCCTGAGAACACCCCTATTGTTTTTAGTCCAATCATCTAGGCCCATATACTTTGGCAGTTATAGTTCAGCAGTTCAGCCTTTTGCCAGGAGGAAAGTAAACTAAAGTAAAAGATGACTACAGGAACAGGTTTAGCCCATTTATTTTAAAACCATATTCCTGAAATAGCAAACAATGTAGAAAATGAATAGCTTTTCTAAATTGTTTTTATTTCCTGCGTTTCATTTAGCTAGGTTAGATAAAGTCTGTTAGCATGGCCCAGATGCAGTTTTGCCAGTGTAGTCTTTTGTTTTCTTCTTTAACAAAGTTATGCTAAAAGCTCTCTTTTTTTGTGAGTGGCCTGGTTTACCATCTTCTAAATCCAGGCTGTCTTGTTGCAGTTTGGGACAGTGCAGGACTCATTTTCTCACCTCTAGCTAAAGTTATATATTGGTGTCATCCAGATTAGCATTTCTTGCTGCTAGCTCTCAATTCTCCCTCTAATTCAATGCTTTTATGTGTCACATTTACTGTATTAAGATCATGTTGACAGTGGTTCAGCATTAATGTTGGCGAAAGGTAAGGGTTCCAGAAAAATATAGTTTTCTAAATAATGATCTTATTGTTTCGCAACAACTTCATTTAAAAATGCTTTAAGGTAAATACGGTCAACTAACGCACCAGTATCCTGTATTGTTTGTTAAAGGGAATACCGTAGTTACTGTACTTTCGTGACAAAAGCCGTACGTGACAGTTTATACCTGTTGTTGGAAACAGTGTTTTTCTAATCAAATCTGAACACATTCAATTAACTAGCTTTCTTTCTGAGCTGAGACTGGATTGTATTTAAGCCTATAGCGGTTGTTTATTTTAAGCTCATAATCCAAATGGTTAAGAATGATAGACTTAATGTAATTCACTTATCTCTCCAAAGTCTATTAAACCGTCCATTCAATGTATCATTTGGAGGATCACTACCTGGAATCCAGGAAGCATGTATTATTGTTTCTTTGAAAAACTCCCTCACAGACAGTCTTATTGGCTTTTCCAAAGGAGCAGCTGTAGTTTCTACTCGCAAAGTAGTCTCACATAGCCAGACCATCCTGCAAGGTGCTGTGTCAGCACTGGAGAAAGGTCTGGCTACACTCATTATCGTTCTGCCACAGGGGAAAAGAACAATCCTTGTCTGAAACATACACGGAAAGAGAATGGTGTGTTAAAATATTCTGTTCATAGCGTACTTATACCTCCATTTTACACCCAATGAGTCAGACTTCTCCCAGATGATTCACCGCTTTTGCAGGGTATATATAATATAACTATTGTGATGACCAGGAATTCTTTGTTGTTTTCAGTAACCTTGGCTAAAAACACCAAAGAGAAAAAAGAATAGCGGGATTAGGTAACTGTATTGTAGCTTATCAAGGGGTACCCGTATATTGAGAAGAGAGGAAATACTTTTCTGTCACAGGGCAATAGTCCCTAAAACCAATTGATATGTGAATCATCCACCAAATTGTCCCTTTTTTCTTAAGTGAGAGGTCCTTTTATTTCACTTTGTCTGTCTTTAAAACTTGGATTTGACAGCTCTATTAAAAAACTGCAGAAATAAAGTAATTCTATTCCCAGATCGACGGATAGGTCAAACTACAACAGTTGAATTAAGTGTTGAGTATTAAGTGCAGCTGTTTGACTGCTGGCAGTTCAGGATTCAGCGCCTTTTGTCATGTGAAGGAAAAAGACTTTTAGAAGTGCTAATGAGATCTTTAGCTCTGCCTTTGTTTCCAGTTTTAATCAGTCACCACAGGTTGTAATGTCTGCCACGGCATATGCTGTTGCTTTATCACTTCAAAAAGCAACAAATCCGCTGTGTGATTGTGTGTGTTGCTCTATCAGTCAAGCTGAGACAATGTTTTTGTCTGTTGGGAAAGGAGTGTGATGTACATGTCCTCATTAGTTAAATTAGTTAGTTAAAGGACCATGGCCCAAATGTCAAGGTAGCATTTGGTACATATAGCGGGATTAGGTAACTGTGTATTGTAGCTTATCAAGGGGTACCCTATATTGAGAAGAGAGGAAATACTTCTCTGTCACAGGGCAATAGTCCCCAAAACCATGTGATGTGAAAATGAATGGCTAAAATGCGTCATTTCTAAACTGTTGTTTGACATTTGCCAAGCTTATTGTCTTGCCTGCCTTCTAAAACCGAGAAAAAAAAATGCATTTTCCTTCCTTTAGGGAGGCTTTCACCCTCAACTTGTCCTCCTTTTGTTTTTCAGTTTCCTTAACAGTCCCTTTTGTAATCTCTTGTATGCTTTCTCACTCTTTTTACATTTTGTGTCACCAGTTTTAAATGATCTTTATTATCTTAATCTGAGCTCTTGCAAAGTTTCCTGTTTTTGTTGCGTTTGGTTGCACTAGTTGGCTAAATTTGATCTCACACAAAAGTTACATGGGTTAGTCTCCAACAAGTTAAAATAAACTTAGTATCCCATCCTTGGGATACCAATAAATATTACAAGTGACACCCCAGAGAATGTATCTCTCTCTGCTTTCTGTGTTGGTGTTACCCACTCTCTGCCTAGTGTTTACCTGCTCCCTGGCTAAAGTCCCTCTATCTAATCATCCGAGTGGACCTCTGACAGCGAGCACACACCCGGTACAGATAGCCGAGCTCTGGTGGCACTGCGAAGGCCACTTCACTCTGCTGGCCGAGTAGTCTTCTCCTCCCAGGGTGGGCTATTTATCTGCCATTTTTGGCTCTGCATATTTGCGACAGTTGTCCAGTAATCGGATGCCCGGCTGCTTGTCTGGCTGTTGAATGTTGAGGGTGTGTGTGTGTGTGTGTGTGTGTGTGTGTGTGTGTGTGTGTGTGTGTGTGTGTGTGTGTGTGTGTGTGTGTGTGTGTGTGTTCCTGCGTGTGTGCCTGCACGTGTGTGTGTGTGCACAAGCATTGGCTGTTACCACAGCACCCAGTGAGACCCGCTGCTGCTTGTCTGGCGGGAAGACGCGACCCGTCTATTGAGGGCCCATTACCCAGAAGCTGGCTGGGCACTCTGCTGCCAGCTTAGACTTGCAGCACTGTGGTTCTCTCTCTGCTTTTTTCATCAACCAAGTTTAACTAACAACATATTTGGAGAAGGGTGCAGATTGCTGTATCAATGCATAAGAACTATCAGCTGTTCTAATTACATTGAAAAACTATTTTCAAAGAAACTTAAATAATGTTGTTTTGAAGAACTGCCTGCGAGGCAATCTGAAGAACGATCTGTGAAGAGTCAAAGTGTAAGGTCTGTTGGAGAGAGCGTTCTACATCCAAGGTCTTTCTGGTGAGTAGGAGTGGACGATATATGGACATGCCTTGATCTTTCTCTAACTACATTGTTTTGTTAATTTATTGTACAATATATGGACATGACCTTAACCTTTTTTGCTGACCTCTATATGCCATTATGTTAACAGGCGTGTTTGTTTAGATAGAAATGTCACCTACATTTTGGCAGACAGGATGCCAGAATAAAGTGCAAGGTTTAATTTATTATAGGATTTGTGCATTGTGCAGACTTTAAACATTGTTTGCCAAAATTCCTAAAAAAGGACCATCGATAGTTAATAAATAGATTGGAATAAAAAAGAGCAGAAAATACTTCCTATAAAAACTGGCCCCATCTCATCATCAACAGATTACATTACATAATTCACATTCCCATAGGCAGCATAATGAGGCTATAGCCCTGTAGACAATTACAATAACCCTGAATAGCCCTACGACGAGACTAACACAATCCTGTGTGATTTCCTTTCGCTGCTGGTTCTCTTATTTCCCAGTCGCCATAGCAACAATCTATGCAGTAGAATCACCTGTTGATCATGTCACGCAAGGTGTATTTTATAAAGTCAACTGTTATTTGGTTTGCTTTGGTATGCTGGCAGCATACAAATGACTCTTTTCAACATCACTCGACCTCGCTCAACAGGGAAAGAGAGAAGATGATGCAGAGAGATAGAGAGTGGGACCACCTGTGGCAGGATTCAGGAGCTCCTCAGGTGCTACTGTATCCTGCCAGGTCTGATGGATGTGTTAACAAGTCTTGTGTCAAGCGATTCTCCGCTTTGAATAGTGTTTCTCACAGCGATGCCTTGGGTAAGGTTGGCATGAATTTATGCATTGCAGATAACAATCGGTTGGGGTTTGGGCTGAGGTTGGGTTCAGGTAAATGTAAGGGGAAGCTCAAATCAATGGGGAATTGACACATTATTATTCCTCTCATTTTTCAGCTTGTTTTAACTTTTTCAAGAATTGGCTTTTTCTCTATTTCTGCATCTGCCCTTTGTCTGCCCATGGGTCTGATGAGAATGCTGAATGGTATTTCTTAACAAACAAAACAATTGTTATAGCAAAAGGGTAGTATCTTAACTTCATTAAGGATTCTAGTGTGTTGGAGGCATATGTGACTCAAAATCGACTTTTAAATGCCACAAGCCCGCGTAGAGCCTTGTTCATTAATTCCTCTAGTCCCCCGAATACAGAAAAATTAGCACTTGGGAGAAAAAACATCTGTCTCCACGTTATATACTGTGTAAATATGGCAGCTACTGTATATTGCGAATGAGGAAACATGCTACGCAGTTTTCCCATATCATTTCATGTCAGGCCACTGATGTTTTCAAAAGACAAGTGTGACAGTCAGTACGATAAATAACTTTAACAATCATTTAATTGTTTGATTTTCTGTTAAGCTCTAGTTGAGCTGGGCTTACTCAAATCAATTAATCAAAAATATGACAGTGTGAGTTCTGTGAGACCTCACACAATGACTAGTTTGTATGTGAGATGTCTTTTGAAGTTTTTGGTCTTTCCTTTTCAAAGGTTCTTTTATGGTGGGGTATTTAATACTCCTCTCTACCATATCCCTGAACTACATCATCTTGGATAACATTGCACTCTCCTTTCTAAATGCCAGTGCTTGGAATGGTTATGCCATCATTCTGCCTGGATAAAACTCCCACACATTTTTTTGTTTTAGTTAAAGGCCAATACCTCTCAGCCAATGTCCCCGCATGTTGAATACAGCTAAGGTAAACCATTTATTTTTAAGTATAAAAAGGCTTTCATTGAATTAAAGAATAATAAAGAAAATCTTTATTGGCAAAACAAACCCTCAGAGCATTGCACTTGTATGTCAACAAATAGTCTGTGATCGTTAGAATTTCTTTAATTATCTTTGACATTATAGGGCAACATTGAAACACAACCTTCTATACACAGCCGCAGAAATAATTAAGAGACCACTTCAGCTATATAATTTTCTCTGGTTTTATTATTTATAGGTATGTCTTTTATTGTATTCTATAAACTACTGAACATTTTTCTCCGTGTTGAAATTCAACAGAGACTGGAATGGCTGCCATACATGTAGAGATTGAGATTCAAGAAACATTTGGAGTGGTCTTTTAATTTTTTTCTGGAGCTGTACGTATGTCTTTACTCGCTCAGAAATATGGACTATCCAATGACTATAATGATTAGAATAGTGCCTGTTTTGATGAGGATGTTCATTTTTTAATCCTTACTGATCCCCGGGCGCTGCACGATAGCTGCCCACTGCTCCTAGTACTAGGATGGGTTAAATGCAGAGGACTAATTTCACTGTGTGTGCTCTGCTGTGTGCATGCATGTGACAAATAAAGAGGGTTTCATCCTCCGATTCTATCTATCTATCCAAAGAAGGCTGACTGCTTGATGAAAACAGTGGTAGATCCTTGTGTGTGTTCTTGGTATTGATCTCACACTGAGAGGAAAAAGGAAGGAAGGTACATTTCAAACTCTAGCTTTCGTTGTGGTCCTTACTGATCTCTGCGTATTGATCTTATAGAGCGACTGTGAAGCAAACACGGGAGCAGAGAAAGAGATAAAAATGCCAGCAATCTTAACAGGTGAATGAGTGAGGCAGGATTTGTTGCGGGGACACAGCATTATTTCATGGTTTGTATTGCACAATACTGTTTGTTTCAGACTTATTGAGGATGACATGACGCCAGCTTTTACCTCACATTGATTACACTCAATGATATTTCACACTTCAGTAGTAGACATTTATTTAGTTTGTCTTTAATGAAAGAAAAGCAGGTTACTTTATGACACACAAGGTTGGATCAGCCGTGCAGTCAGTAAGTCAATAAGAGCATGATAATCTTATGTTTCCATTCATCCACCCAGGCCCACATTTTGTTATTGTATGATGGTTTATGCTATTGGTTTATTAAACTGTTGTGAGGGGCCTATCCGCCCCGCTGACTTCAATTTTCAGTTGTCAGGGAAGCTGTACGCAGTTACTCTGAGTTTTTAAATTGATGAGTTTCACAACGTATTATTTCTTCGGGTGTTATTTCCCAGCGTTGACTGTAGGACAGCCTCTTAAGCTGGGGTTAGCTTTGCTACGATTGTCCCAATTTTTCTATAGCTATTTTTCATAGTTGCTACTTACTGTTATTTGTTGTTGAGGTTAGGAGGCCTCAAGGGATGACCTGAAAGGCAAAGGCCATGTGATTGAGACAGTGGACTGCACAGTCACTATGTGTTCAAAATGGATTGGCTGGCTGCTTTATAACAGCATAGAGTAAAACTAACTCAAACTCATCTTTGTGTCAAATTGTTTGCCAATATCTTTCACGGAGCAAGTTAAACCGATATAATGACCTATTTTACACAGAAACTCTTTGGAATTTAAGCTTTTCCAGACCATTTACATGCAAACAAACCTATAACACACTAAAGGAAAGGGAAAACCCCAAAATGCGCAAAAGGGCCTCTTTATTAACTTATATTGGGACATTAGGATGTCCCCCTGTTGACACCAATATCCCCACAGAAAGTAAGAGTATAAACACAACAAAAATCATTCCAAAGCTGTCATATCATCAGAGTTTGAGAGGTTTTTCTTTTTGAGTTAGAAACTAAACAAAAACGTGTGGGAGGAAAGACGAGAAAAAAGAGGACGAGGTTGAAAAGAGGACAGAGCAGGGACCAGAAGGGAAGTTTAGAGAGGGAGGGAGGAAGGGAGCGAGTGAGGGAATAACACAATTAGCCAGGAGGCAAGGAAGGCAGGGGGGAGATGCATTCTCATGGTAAGCCCTTTTAACCTGCTACCATGCAAACACACACTGAGCTAGCATGAGTCATCCAGAGACCCAGACACTCTTAATAAGCCTAATATCCTCCACAGTCACAGACAGGCTCTGTCTGTCATACTCACACACTCCGCTGTGTTTGTGTGTGTGTCTGTCTGAACGTGCTTACGGGCTCCCAGTGTAAGTACAGTCATCTGTGACTCTATTATTGATCTGCATGCAGAACGGCGACAAAACTGTCACAGATAAGCTCCGATGAAAACCTTCTTAGACTACAAACACACTGGGAGATTTGCACACAGACACAAAAGACGCACTTTAACATTATTTAACATTATTGTAAATTCACATGGTTTAGGTTGCTATGGTAACACTGTGTCTAAGGTGCACAGTAAAGACTAAAAGTATAGGATACACACACACACACACACACACACAAACACACACACACACACACACACACACACACACACACACACACACACACACACACACACACACACACACACACACACACACACACACACACACACACACTAACCGAGTTGTTGTGGTAAAGGTTGTCTTCCTTTCAAATGCTAAATTGTGATATAACCATTTAGAAAATAGATTAGACAGACATTTTTAATCTTTAGCCTACTGTATCAATAAAACCTTGCAAGCAAAATATAGTTCAATAAATTATTCCTGCCAATTCAAACTGCCTCAGTCCAACATTGGAACGGGGCAAAAAAAAAGAAAATCATGCAGCCCTATGAGATGAACTGTTGATAGCCTAACTTAATTAACTTATGTCATTAAATGCAATTATGGCGGTTTCAAAGCCAAGCTCACGCCTGGGAGTCTGCTGCAGCAGCACAAAGGGACTGAGAACAGATCGTTGGACATTTTGGCCACAAACTGTTGTTTTACTTAATTTCGTTTTGGACGTCAGCCATCCACTAAAGTGACTGGGCTGGACCCAATCTATGATGATAAGGAGACCTGGCACAGCTCTTCTGATGTGTGTGTGTGTGTTCGTATGTGTGTACAGAAGGTGGGTACAACAGGCCAAGTCCAAAGCCAGTAAATTCATTTGACATCTAGCTAGCTTGAGAGTAAATGGCCACAGCTCTGGATTGTCGATGTGGGGTGTAAAAGGGACAACACACTGCTACTACAAGCCTTACAGCTGGGATTTGGCACCGGGACTGTGTCACATATCACGTTCTGAGGAGAACTTGTCCAGACAGCAGTATCAGGGACACACATTCCCAATAGAAAGTCTTCTAGTGCTTCAGCTAAGGAAGCGTTTTGCTCCTTCAATGTTGCCCTTTTTATTCCTGAAACCATCATATAAGAGTATGTCTGCTCTATATGAAGGACTTGCAGGGCAGGCTCTGACCAATTTGCTGCCCTAGGCAAGGTTTTAGCTGGCTATGAGATATACCCGCGCAGCGTCCCCCCCCCCCACACTCTACATCAATCTCTATACAGTGTATTCTGGTGCAGCTGCATTCACAGGACCCATGTACGTTGAAGGTTGGGCTTGAGTATAACAAACATCATACTGCTAAACGAAGAGCACTGCTGTCTTTTTAATAAATGGCCACGGAGCATTTACCCAAAATGTTGTGTATATTGACAGAAACACATACTTGTAGCTCTTGAGAGGCTCAATATTTCGGCCCTTGATAATTGGAAGAAATGGGAGGAGATGTGGAAAGGGTTGGTCTACTGAAGTCAGCACACAGCTTATGTTTTTACTTGCTTTTTTGAAAAACATGACTGATCATTCCACCGTGTGAAGTGTGCTGTCTTAGGCTCTTTCTTGTCATGCAAAAGACATCTCTTTCATTTTCTTTCGAAGGAAGGCTTGAAAGCCTTTTACAGCACCATAAGAGAGACGTATCACAGCCAATCATTTTTGACATTCTGTTTGCAGAGATATATTTCTATCCACCTGATCGGCAGCGTTGGAGAGTTTTGACACATGGATTATTCATCTGCTGAGAGAAATACGAAATACCTCTAGAGATGTTATCTGTCTCTGGGCAGTTCTGGAAAGACTGCCTGGTGTCTCACAGAGAACCAACATGTCTTCCCCCTCGCCTCTCATTAACTTCTGGCTCGAAGTCAAAATGGCCGCCTCCCACACTGGCAGTCAATCTGACCAATTTAGTGGGTCACAGGAGACTTTTGCTTCTCACTCTGCCTCCCTCTCTCTCTCACCATTTGTCTAGAGCATTTGGACGGGCCAACAGAAATGGCGAGCTGCGCCTCGTCCTGCTGTGCTTTAATCACTCGCATCAAAGGGTCTCGTGCTTTTCTCTCTGTCTGGATGGCAGAGGGGAGGAAAATGAAGCGCTACTCTACCTCTGCTGAATTCATGAACATCAGACCCAGACAGAGCTCATATCTCCCTTCACCTTCACTGTCCTCGCTCCAGTTTGGCAGCTCATGCTGAGCTATTTATTAAAAAGCAACAGAATTTCACTAAGAAATATTATCGGTTGCAGCCAGACACAGAGCTCTGCATTCAGTTAGTGTTAACCTTCTTTGGTGATTGCAATCTGCTGAGGCACTGCTGGCAACTGGCATTATGTTATTTGCATTTGCAACTAGACAAAACTGTTTTTTTTTCCTGCACTCTCTTTAGTGATTGTGCATGTGCTCTAACATACTTTTCTTGTTCAAGAAATCTAACTTGGTGACATTGATGATAATACACATAAAGGTCATGTACGATCTTCTCACCACATATGGGTTCCCATCTCGTCTGATGATCAACTCTACCAAAATCTTCTCTGATGTTAAATCCTTTTTAATGGAAACAAACTATTGGACTTGCAAATCTTATTTGCAAGTCCAATACCTGCCATCCAAAATGACATTTTTAATCTAAAGCCCTTATCACTAAGATAACACTGTTTGTCAATGCCTTCTTAAACTAATATAGTACTACAATTATCCATAAAAGAGTAAAAAAGGAGACAAAACTGTATATAAAAGCAGATTCATGTTGTCATGTTATCTCTGAATGTTATCTATCTTTGACAACTAGTAGCACTATGGAGGGAGAGTGTCCCAGCTTGGTTTGTATGACACAAACTGATCCATAGAAGAACCCCAACACGGACGTAGAAGCGGAAGACGTTTGTGGATGTACACCATGCAATATTTTGAGAATTGACTTTGCAGATGTTTTATGAAGAAAAATTCGTTCCACATGTTTGTTAGACCTCAATGATAGACAGTGTATTTTTCAAGAAAATGTATGTAAATTTTACTTTTTGTTTGCCAGCTTTGGTGCCTTTAAGGTTTGGTTGAGTTTAGAAGACACAAGCTCTTGCCGGAAGATGTGTCATTCCTAAAAAGAAACCAATGTAGATCTTTGGTAATGAGTGAAATGTCAGAGCTTGGTACAACTAACTTTGTACCGAAACCACATCCCGTATTTAGTGCTATAAAGATGTCATTGTACAAATGCCTTTGCTTTGCTTTCCTACCATCTAATAACACCATCCTGCCATGCGTAATGCACTACACGGCCCTTCTCTGGGTAGCATGTTCAACAGTCTCCTGAGGCTGTTGACATTTTCAACCCGTTGAATTATCTCCTCTCCTGAGATATGAGATACAGCCGAGTTAGATATTACCTGCACAAAGCATCAACAGTTGGTTATTGTTCTGACATGATATGCAATTAGGTATTACTCAGGTGACCGGGCGAGATAAAGCACATAGTTACAGTGCACGCCGTGGTCCTCCATCTTCCAGCCTCAAACTTTAATTAAAGGTCCACAATAGCTGTTCTGGGATGTGCCTGAGCTTTTTCCAATAACTGGCTGAGGGACTGTCTGAATGTTACCAATGTGGCACAAAATAAATGCCGGAGTCCCATTTTAATAATATCAGCATCCTTTGGCTCTGTGTTATTCTTCCTCTGGAGCGTGTGTTTATCTGTATTCTCATTCATGATCTACAATGCCAAATCTTCCAGTTAGTGTTGTAACTCTCACTGGTCTTGTACAGTATTTAGCTTCTAGGTGTTGTTTAAGGCACTCCTTACATATCATACGCACCATATGGACTCATTTTTGTCTAGAAGCTGGTCTTAAATCAACACTAAGATACCGGCCGAACGTCTCATTAATAACTACTAGCTTCCTGTGCCATAACAGGATCGCATTGTCTCATATCTTCAATACCAAACACTGAAACGCCATTACTAACTCCATCACCAGCAACATCCAATTCTACAAACAAAATGTACCTCTCAATTCAGGCTCTCTGGGAAAAGGTAGGTATACTAAAGTTTGGGTGAAATTTACTAAGGATAAAATGCACAAACTACTCAGACACAATAATAAAGCAGCTTTGTTGAACTAACGAATCAACATTTTTTGTTGTAGCAATGTATAAAATCAATACATTTAGAAAATGACCTTTACTGTTATGCAGCCTTTAAAGCCAAGAAAAGACACATTTGCAGTAATATAATATCAACAGAAGACAATATATATTGTCTTGTATCTCTATATTGACATAAGATTGATGCTCAGCCCTTCTCTAAATGCCTCTACAGTTCCAATTGACTGACAGAATGAACGGCTGCTACAACCACTAAACTCCTAATAGAGGATCAATGCATGGCTCTCTGAAGAGAAATGGCTTCTTGTGTAAACATTCACTCATGTGGTAGTGAATACAGCAGCTCCTGGCTTAGTTAAGGTCGTATTTGTTCATGTTTGACATCTACGCTTGTATAAACAGAATATTGTGGAAATTACCATAGCAACAGAGTTTATACCACATGTTTTTTTCTGTCTCAAGTTGCAGCTCAGCTTTTTAGCGATCATGTTCTTCATATTATTCATGTTTCTTATAAAAAGCATTTTGGCTTATCTGGGTTATTGCAAATGTAACGTGGCTTATAGCTTCCATGCGGAACTTTACAAATTTAACACGGAAGCTAAATAATAGGTAGTTTGATGTTTGGTAATCCAGAAGGTAATGGATATTGGGAGACACACTTTGAAGGTCAAATGTGCTGTTGATGCTTCAGGGTGTTCAAATATAACATTTTATCAACAAAGAAATACACATAATATACAAGTAATTGGATGCTTATTGCTGCTGCTTTGCTCAACACGCTTCTGGGACTTTCACTAAGCATCATTCAGGTACTAGCTTTTGAATACATTGAAGGGTTTAGCAACTAAAGTCCCATTTATATTTTTAGTATTCTGTTGTAGAGCAAAGCTAGCGAGCACAAGAAAGATTTTTGGACTCTGTGACCAAATGTGTATGCTAACAGATCATTCTCTAACACATTAGCCAAAGCAACTCAATGGTTATCAGCTTGTAATAGACTTCTGCCTCTGGTTAAACCTTGATAAATCATCAATTATAAATAAAGCCTTTTCTCTGTTTGGTAATACCTAAAAAGAGCCACATTTTAAAAACCACAACTCTACAACACATGCATTTGTTATGTTTCTCATTTTTTGTATACAGGTTTTTCCTTTCCTTTTATATAAATGATCACATCAGCAATAAGTAGATGTTCTACCTCACTTGGTTAACAAATGAATGTTAGTTTCACATTGTTGTGTGAGTTGACAATAAAGAGGTATAACTCCTGAAATGCAAAATTGAATGTAAAGAAAACTCAACTGGCAGTTATTGATGTTCAAAGTAAAGTGAAATAAAAATAAAACATTTCACTGAGGCTTCTTTTGAATCAACCACTTTAACTGTTCTTTGAATGGAAGAAATCACATTTAAGTGAAACATCTTAATGCTAATTTGAACTTTATTTAGATGACTATGTGCTTTCAAAAGTGCAGCGTCAGTAGTTGTGATGAGAGTGTGAATTAAATATATATGTCTAAAACTAAAACGGCAGCGGTTTAGTTTGATGGTTTCAAAATGGCCTTTGCTTTGCTTTCTTTGTGTTGTTTTTCTTTATGGGTGGTTCCATTATCTAACAGCTATGTGTACAAGAGGGCTGGCCATTGTGGTCAGACAAGATAACAGATAATATGCAGGGCTTGGAAATAGATGGATTATATTGACTGAGTTCAGAATGTGTTTATTGGGTGGATAAAATGACAGGATTTTCACTGCTATCTCTGGCATCCCCTCTTTTAAGCCCGCCTCTGCAGAGCTCCCTCTCTGCTTGTCATATTCTGACTCTGCTCTCCCCTTTTCTTTCTGTCGACTATTATCCCTCGCTCTTTATATTATATTCCCACTGTTTCATTTTCTCTGTCTTTATTGTTCTCCAAGCAGACAGACCAGTCAGGTGGATGAGGTGGTCTGAGGGGGGCATTTTCATTGGTTGTGTTTCTCTAGGAAAGCATCAAATAGCTTTAATGTGCTCTTCAAAGCAGCTGAAAATATCAGGTCAGAATGTACAACAGAAGTTGGTCATTATTTGAAATTACAGAGCATTACGCTTCACATGTGTGCTTTCATCCACATAACAGCTTTATCAAGTGGTGCTTTTAACTAAACTTGGCATAACTGGGCTCAAGCTTTTACTGAACTTGCTTTTTAAATTATATAGCTCAAGTTTTACTTTTTTCTTGACATTAATTGTCCCAATTGGGGTATATATTTTTATTATAGACCTAGAATGGAAGAGGCCAATATGTCATACAGTCTAATGGATCCCATTTCTTGTAAAGTAGTGTCAGGTTTTTATTTTAGAGACCTCTACTTGGTGGAGCTCCAGGAACATTGGCAACACTTTCTTTTCATATTATGATTATAGGCTTTTAGGTTATTACTCCATTTTTGCTGGATTAACATTAGGTGAGCCATTACAGGTTACAATAATACATGTATTTAGAGTCAGTGTTTTTCACTGGGTCTTAATCTTGGTATAATATTTGGGTCTGTTGTTGGTGTTCCTGGAAAAAACACAGCCACCTTATTCTTGTTAATTTGATATTTGAGTATCAGTATTGAACCTAAACCCAATGATATTACCTGTTATTTGCTACTCGGCATGTATGTCTTGTAAACATATTTAGGTAAGATGTTCCAAACTTGAAAATCCAGTCCAGACTTGGTTTGAAACCATACAAAGACCACTTACTCTGAACAATAAATGCTTTTTTTTCTCCAATACGACTTCTTTTGCTCAAATCTGCCTAAACAAATCGTACCAACCAGAGTACAAATCAACTGCATTAAACAACACAACTCAAAACACTGTCTGTAGAAATGTGTAGATAATGCAGTATTGTTGATGAATTTTGTGGAAAACAACATTGTCCTTACCCTGGGAATATGTTACACAGCATTGTTGAAACTGTTTGGATTTTGTGAATACCACAAGCAGCATCGAATATTTGCAATAACATGTTATTACATGCACCGACAGCTATTTTAATTATCTTAATGATCCCAATCCCTATGTTGCTACTCTCCAGCCACAGGTCATACTTAATAGTTGACCCTTTTTATCATTCAAACACCAAAAACAGTGTCGATCCCTGTGCCACCCGAGCCCCATGGGCTGTTGTCTATACACACAAACCTAGCCAAGTTTACACTCACATGCACACAGCATTATATCATTAGCAGTGATGAAGTGCCAATGCCATGGCGTGACCCGCAGCAGGCGAGTTGATCACGCTGTCAATTAGTTCTCTCCCGCTCGACTAATTATGCTGTCACATCCCATTGATGCGCCATAGAAATTCTACTGGAAAGAACTGTTGGTATTTCCTATTCCAAGAGGTCAATGAGCTGTTTCTGATACTGAGGTCTTATTTGTGGCTAGGAGGAGTAGGGCTGCTTATTTGGGCAGAGATGGCTGGTGAAGCTCAGGTGGTCATCCAAATCTGCACAGAACATCAATATATCCATCCTATGAAAAGAAAACGAATCAAAATATTGTGAGGGATGGCAAATTGGGGAATCAGTCAGTTCAGGAAGTTGGCCAAACACTTTAATCCCAACTGAAATATCACCTGTTGCGGTTATACATGACATTTTGTAGAGACATTCAAGGTCCCGAGTGGATGGATCCAACTCTCTTTAGTGAGCCCCTAACTTTTACACAATACCTTTCGATTTACATTTGGGTTTCCACGAGCGCCATCATAAAATCAACATTTACATTTTTCCTGTACAAAAAAATATCTAATCCTTTATGACATTTATACCAGTGCCAGCAGTAGTCTACTAGCCTACTCTAACTGTCACTTTTTACATTTTTATTGTAAAACCTGTTAGCATTCAGACGTTAAGCTTGTTTCTTGACAACTTGACTAATCAGCTTTGGTACTAGTAGGTATAGCAATATGCTAGTAAGTTTACAAAACTGAGTAGTAGACAAAAGAAATGTGGTTGTCTGTTTTCTTTTCCCAAGTGAACGCACCATGAGTCTGATTCATGATCCAATCCCACTGTGATGGAGGATGTTGTGCTATAGTGTAGTTTAGTTTAGCCTATTGTTTTGGTAGATTTGGTGTTATATATTTTAATTTCTTCTCCCACTTTCGCTTCCCCCATATCTCATCTAGTCTTGTCTGGTCTTTCCTGGTCTGTTTTGATCTCCCTGATAATTTGAGCACGTTCCCATAATCCCCCCCCCCGCACCTCCATTTCAGACAGAAATATGAGACCCTGCCGGCTGTTTTATATTCCAGCTCCAGCCCCTGTTGATGTAACCACTTGATGCTAACACGCCTTGGCCTCTTTCCTCACAGTTCCAAATGAGGTTTCTGTATGTGAGCGCTCAGCCTGCATTTAGTTTTACTTGCGTCACACCGTGGGCATTGGTAAAACACAAAAACACACTTTACTTGAGCATTTTCAAGATGAAACATTTTCACACTAGGAAAATAATGTGAAGACAAGTCTGTCCTCCTGGGCTTTAGGAAAAACATTGACTCAGCCTCTGTCATCAGTACTGGCTGTCTGAACCCAGACGAGTGATAATAATCCTCATCATCCTGCTCCATTCTAGGTGTGTGTCAGATATAAACACACTCCATCCTCCTGGACGTGCGGGTGCAGTCTCTCTCTGCTCCCTTACGTTGTCTTATGCATTTTCCTCCTCTGTGTGTGTGTGTGTGTGTGTGTGTGTGTGTGTGTGTGTGTGTGTGTGTGTGTGTGTGTGTGTGTGTGTGTGTGTGTGCACGTGTGGGGGTTTATTGTTTGGTATAATAACGCCTGATGAATGAGGACTCTGCTTTGCTGACAGAGGGTCCCATTAACACGTAGCGCTTGGCTCCCCCTTTGCAATCTGTCACACACCACATACACACAGAGAATGGAGGTAATCAATGGGATGATTTAATAGCAACTGTTCTGTGTCCACAGGGAGTGAATAGCATTCATCCCTTTATTTATCTGTGGATGCTTTTGGGTAAAAGATATGGAGGATTTCACACCACCATATGTTTCATTTTAAATCAAGCAACAATTTTGACCAGAGAGGATAGCGTGACATGTTATTTTTTGACCCACCAATTTATTTATTTTTTGCTTTAAGGAATAGTCTCATATTTTGGAAATGGATATGAAAGCTTTCCTGCAAAGAGATGAGAAGTTTGACACCACTGTCATGTGTATGTTAAAGAGAAAGATGGAAACAGCCTGTTGGCATACAAAAATACAAATTAGCTAGCTTGGCTTTGTACAGAAAAACAAAAAAGGCCCATTAAAAACACATCGTGCAGGTTTCACATTTCTGTTTGAGTATGTGTTCAACAAAAAAGACATAATGTGTAAATAAGTGAGCTTTAGAAGTGCTGCTAGTTAACACTGGGTACTTTTTGAATAACGTTCCCTGTGCCTAAACATTAAGTATAATCTCGTTGCATATAGACATTAAAGTGATTTTTCATCTAACTCTTGGGAATTTTTGAAAATGTCAAACTATCCCTATGAAGAATTGCTCTATCCTTCACTTTTGGGACAGACAAAATAGGCCTAGATTTTCTTTCAGCCTGTAGATGGAGGGATATTCATCAAACATAATCAATGTATTTACCTATTTTATTAACAAAGGTTAATTGGTTATCCAGCGGTGGATGTGGATATGGAATGCAGCACTCGACCCACTAAGCTTCAAAAGATGATTCATTGCTTCTTAGTAAAGGTCAATACATGTGCTCATCAGAGATTCACTAAATACAACTTAGTGGTGATGCTTTTAAGAAATGTTTCTAGGAATATTTCAATAATATGATATACGCTAATGTTTGGTGCTTTCAAAAAATGCATGAAGTAGTGATACCTTCTGGACGATGAGCTATCTATACAGCATTGTGTACAGCATAGATAGGGTTTGATGGTTAACCTTGTGGATGATAATTGGCCATCTAACTCACAGACAGCATGTTTTATTTATAGCTTTCACTGTCATTTACCACTCTTGCTGAGATGGATTTATAGTGAACATAGAAGTAAGATTTTACAGGGCTTACTGACTGGCCTGTTAGCTTTCTCTAAAACCCAATCAAGCTGTTTTTACAACCGTGCAATTGTCTGACAAATGAGCTGAGAGACAAATGACAACTCCTCGTCTGTACACAGGGTGAAGGGTAAACCCTGCTGCCCAAGAATCAATATGGATGTGGGTCTGTAGAACAGTATTGAACAAATGTCAGGGGAGCTACAACTGGAGGAAAACAATGTACGGTTACGCATTGGGAGCTTCTTCTCCTTCGCTTCAATATAAAACAATTTGCTGTGAGAAGTTCTGTTCCACAGTGTAGATTTGTTACTTATGAAACGTTGACATCTACTCTACTCTGTATTCTTGCCTCATATTCCTTTTTCTTAAATGAGAGCTAATGACTGTACAATCCTGCTCAGCTCTGTAGTGGTCATTAAAGGTCAGATGTCTCCATTATCTCCCACCCTAGCATCGCAGTTTATCAAAGAACAAGTGGAAAACTGCAGCATATGGCAGCAGTCCCAGGAGATAATTATGCACCGTAGCGCAATCGATTCTACTTTAAAAGTTGGCAGTATTTATTACAGTTTGTTAATGAGTTTTTTAATCCCAGAATGTTAAAGATACCACAGTTAAGGTAGTTTTCTGCACAATTTTGGGAACTCAATGGTTTTTGGATTCATGTTTGAATCATAAGCCCGGTGTAATTTGATGACCAGACAGTAAAACAGGTACATTTCAAAGCAAACTGTCCACAATATAGAGCTCGGGGATTAGCATTTTGTTGAGCTGGCTGCCGACAATAGGTAGAGGTAGAAAGGAACAAGGAAGGCAAGAATCAGATGGTAAACAATGATATAATCAAACAGCAGCTATAAATGGTAATTAATTTGAAGTACCTGAGATATCTGTCTTGCCTTTTGAGCCAGATGGACCACATCACTGTAAATTAGGAATGAGTCATTGAGAATTGAACAAGGTGGGAAATGACAGAAAAGTAAACTGCCAATTGCTATAAGGGGAGTTTTGTGACTTTCTGTCAGTATAGTAAAGTATGGTTATTATTGGTTGAACTGTTTTGAAATTGTAGTTATACAAATTTGCAATCATTATTATTATTATAACAAATGCCATGTTGTTTTTGGGAATAATTGTTTCTCCAGCTTCTAAAACCCTGGTTTTACCTTGACAACCAAATATGTTGATGGGTATCCTATTGGATTTCCTGAGGGTTGCTGTAACTAATACTTTTTTCCTAAAGCTTGTTTTTTCATCCTTCAGTTTACAGTTAGACATGAAAAAACTGCAAATGGCTAGATAGGTATTTCACCACAGGATATACAATGATATAACACTAAAATCAGTGTTTGCCATGGTATGCCTGTTATTTTACAATACTAAAGCAAATTTGGTTGTGAAAAATAGATACCTTTTAGGGTATTAGGCAGTTTCAAATGCTGTTACACTGTAAAATTGTCCTGCAAGTGCTTCAACAAACAAGCACAACATGTCATTTTTGCTTATATGTCTAACCCTGTTTGCTTTCTTTTGTTTGTCTCTTGCAGCTCAGCAGATGAGAAATTTCGCTGGAACAACCAAGGTAATACTTCCTCTCAAATCCTACATATTGTCTGGTCCTCTATTGTTTGCATTCCTGCACTGCTCTCGCTGAACATTGCTGACTGAGCTTCATTATATTGGTGACCATTGTAAATGTTCCCCAGCACGCACTAACAAGACATTGATGTAATTTCTGTATGAGAACTATGGTGGCTGCAGCATAGACTCATGGACTCCAACTGCAATGAAAGCCAAATAAAAAAAAGTCCTTGCTCTAAAAAAATTATTCCCTCCTGTCTCTCAAATTCCCTCACCTCATCTGACAGCTAAGTAAAGGTCAAACAGCATTTGCAAATATTCTCAGTATTTAGTTTAACCTGTTTGGAGAGCCATATGGGAAGTGTTTTCAAAAAAGAGAAAACGAGAATCAATGAGTGCTAGACTTTTCAGGTGATTTGCAAGTCAAATGAAGACACCTCTCTGGGCCTGACAACTTCTTTGACAGCATTTCTAGTTGAAAAACACCGCCCATGCATGACACTGAGGTCTCTCTCCCTTCCTCTTTTTCAGTCATGTTGAGATGTATAGGCCGTTGAGAGTAGATTGATTGTTTGAGTGCAAGGTTGGTGACCTCTGCAACAAAGAGGTGACTAAAGGTTTGTGGTCAGAATGTTTCAAACTGAAAGCTTTCAGTGCTGCTGCAATTTTCCTCCGTCTGCTGCACATAAGCCTGACCACTGCGCATCAGAGAGGCTAAATTGACTCTGCCACGAAAAACCTCCCGAACTTCAATCAGACTTTCTGATCTTGTCATCTCGATTCATTAAAAACCCATCACCTCGGGATCAAGCAGGTTTAAAAATGACTTTTGACTTGTGGGTGTAAGGGTGAGAGTAAATCCAGCCCAATGATGCAGACAGCATTGGAAATGTTTCACCAGCCTCATCAACATCATCAGTCTGCAGTTGCGTCATTCGAAGTCAATGAAATCAGCCTCCTAAATCCACTCAACAGTCCTCTACTATTACGATCCCTCTCTCCCAAAAAGAGATTAACGCTTCTCCTCAGACTCATTTGTGAATTTGGGCGTCAGCCTTGCTCTGACAGACAAACGGCCTGGTATCTAAGTACAAGTCTTTGCCCCATAGACCCAGATCCCACAAGATTTGTTACTGGATTATCGGTCAAGTTTTTTCGCTTCATCCAAGAATCATCCTTACGCATTACTCTTTGATGAGACAAGAGTGAGGCCACTTCTTAGATTGCTAATCAGCCTGAATAACAATGAATTTGAACTTGCATGGTGCAGCTCAACTTTGATGGGTGAGGTGTAAAAGGATATTCAACAGTATGGAGGGAAACATGCCGGTAGACTCCCTATAGGTATTTTTACTATATTACATTTGGATTTTACTGACTCATCCGAGTATAAAATGATCTTAAATGAATCAGAGGTTTAAAGTGTGGTATAATAACCTTAAAAGTGAACTCTCAGAACCTTTGGCTGTCTTGCTTGGTTGTCATCAAGTCTTGGGTGACTTGAAATATTGTTTTGACTCAAAGTAGGTTACACATGTCAGAATTGAATTTGGAATTTCAGTGGTGCTATCGATATTCTGGGACAGATTTTCTTTTTTTGGAAAAAAAGGAACTTGATTTATTTTTGGATTTTTGTCCTGAATGCTGACATTAGCTACCTGTATACGAATGAATAGAAACAGGTGTTCAGCGTCTTTTGGCTAACATATATTTATAGTGTAAAACAAACGTACCTATTGTAATTGACTTATCATATTAAGTAAACAGTGTTATTATTGCTTTGTTTTTTTCATTTACAGACTGGTGCTGTAGACAGTTAGCAGAGTTAGCTCCCACACATATTTCTGCCGTTCTTACCTTTTGGTTATCCTGCACCATAAACTGTCGTTATTTGCTTGTGTTTCACGTGTGAACAAGTCCCATTTTGGCATGATCCCATATCTATCTAGAGTCTAGCTTAAGTCTCATGACTTGCAGTGCAATCTGAAGGTTGTAAAATAAGGTATCTCTGTTTGAACTTTTGTTTTTTTTTCCATTTCTTGTGTGCTCACATGTAGATGGACACAAGGATATAGAGGAGGAGCTGACGACAGGCTTGGAGCTGGTGGACTCCTGTATCCGATCGCTCCAGGAATCAGGCATCTTGGATTCGCAGGACGCTATTGGAGACAGTAAGGAAAATGTTATGATTAAGAAGGCTTTCTTTAAGGGATAATGAAAAAAGTAGTTTTCTTTACTTCTTGACAGTTGAGAAAAATTGCCTAAAATAGAATGGGTAAAATGCAATCAGAGACCGTAGGGTTGGATATTCTGCAGAGATGTATGCCCCCATGTTTGTGCTGATTAACCTGTTGAATGTGTGAGAATTCACAAAGAAAAAGCTGTTCACAAAGGAAGCCTGAACCATCACACCAGTGAGCAAGATTAGCAGATACTGACCAAAGGCTGAACGAAAGGTTGTCTTTCATTGGATTTCATCACATTTTCCAAAAGTGCTGCTTGAGTTATTTGATGATTTTAAATGCAACTACTGGATAAAGTGGTTATTCAGATGCTCTCTAAACTATTTGTCTTTTAGTGTGTCCAGCTTAATTACATCTTATCTTGGAATTTATAATATGGAAAATTACTTTCTGTTTCAGTTTTTTTGTCCGTTCACCTCGATTAAATATAACCTAATGCTTATTAGTCCAGTTAATAAATTACTAAATGTAATTTAAAAAAATTACTACATTTTCTTTTACTGTGCCCCACAATATTTTTCCCATGTTATGGTTACTTGATATGAAGTATTAAAAAGAACAAATGCAGCTTTGATAAGGACATGCATTGAACCAGTACTCGGCAATGCTAAAGCAACATTTGCTAAAGCAAACCTGCACCTAAATTAGACTTTAAGCCTCTATGGGGGCAGCACAAATATTTCTAAACACAAGGGTGCGTTATGATCTTATAAATATACTGTATATGGCAAATGTGTTAGAAAGAAGTTGTCGATTTACAAATCCAGCAACATTAGCATTTACTGCCACCATAATTCTTGAAAGCAAATAATAAAAAGACCAGTATTTATTTTTGCTCTGTCTCCACCAATATCTAAGGGAATTATTACGCTCTTCAACATCTAAATGCTACTCTAGGTGCACATGCTAGTTGCTCTTTTGTCTGCCATTTGTTGCCGGGCAGGTTGCGTAATGCCTTTAGGTTTTCAGCCGCTTGCTGGGAATTAAAGCAAAACTGATGGGAGTGGTAGGAGTAAACCAATACAGTAAAAAAAAGTTTAGAGCATTAGAACCAACTCAAAGAGCTGAACGACAACACAGTTTCTAGACTAAGATGGTAAAAGAGTTCAAAGCAGTTGGCTATAAGTTCTCTAAGTGAGATCTTGAGCAACAGCATGACTCTCTGCCGAACCCTCATCTTTTTAATTTGGTCCCTGGGATGATACCCATGACTCTTGTACAGGCAACCCCATGGGAGAGAGGTAGCTGTCAGGAGACATGCAGAGTCGGGCCAGTAGTTTGATATGCTAATCCGCCCTCACTGAGGTGTCAGCTGGCCTGCTGTTCACAGTGCTGAGAGGGGAGTCACACACGCACACACACACACACACACACACACACACACACACACACACACACACACACACACACACACACACACACACACACACACACACACACACACACACACACACACACACACACATGCATGCATGCAAATAAAGCCATACATGTGCATACATAGACAGACAAGCACAATTACATATGAGGCATGAAGAAAATCCCAGAAGTGTACAGGCCCCCCATGCACAGCTCAGCTGTTGAAGCTAAGCACTTGCATATACATCCAGGCAGATCTAGGAATAATGATGTTGTTTGATGTTTTTAATGTTTAAATAACAGTTATGTAACCAACCACCTGACTAGTAAATAATAGAAAAACAAATATGCCTGCAAGAGATAGAGGGGTATAGACAAATAAGCAAGAAAATAAACAGGCAAGAAAGAGAGTGGGCAAAATTACCCAAATAATGTCTTTGCAAAGCCCATTCTATCTACATCGATCATCCAATCAGAGCATAGGAATAATACATGTATAAGAAATGTGTTAGAATCTGCTTAAAGCACTCATGAATTTTCTTAATGATTTATATGAATAATCATAGCACATGTTATGAATTATAATCACTGTTAAAATGGTGGTAAAAAGTGGTCATTGTTTGTTTTCAGTGAATTCATGACATTTCTGAATGATTCAAATGAAAAAATTAAAAGTCAACAGGAGAGCGCTCATGGTGCTACGGTTAGCTTGATAAGCTTGCTAGCTACAGCTGACAACATCTGTTAGTGAATGTTGTCATTAAGCTGGAAGGAATTATGTTTGTTGGTTAGAATCAGGAAGCTTGTTCCTGTGTGTCTAAAACCAATGATCTATTGGTGTGTAATTATCAATGTGACCACAACCTATCAGAATTAGCTTAGATTACTGCCATTTTTGAGCGATTGGTCTAAACCTGCCAAACGGTCAGGTTAAAAACTCGTTTGGCACACTTCCTACTTAGCTTAAAGCTAAATGCAGACAAGCATGAAATGAAGGCTTATACCATGTATAACTACACACATACACGTAAAACGCACACACCAAACGCATCAGCAGCAGCATCCACTTCTTCACTCAAGCTGCTGAGCAGATTAGTGCGACACTGCAACAGAGTGCCTTCATGCTTCATGCTGGTGATGCTCTCCAGTGTGCATGTTAATCTGTGTGTACGGGACGATGTTGCATGCAGCTATGTGGGACTGAGCATGCCATTTTGTGTGTGTGTGTGTGTGTGTGTGTGTGTGTGTGTGTGTGTGTGTGTGTGTGTGTGTGTGTGTGTGTGTGTGTGTGTGTGTGTGTGTGTGTGTGTGTGTGTGTGTGTGTGTGTGTTACAGTCCGCTCCCATACCGTATCTAAAAATAGCTGCTGATGAAATATTAAAATGTGTCAATAGAGAACCCTGGTCACCATGCAGAAAGATAAAACACTCAACAACCCAAAGTGTGGGTTTGTGTGTGTGTATGGCTGTGTGGGGGAGGTGAGTATATGTAATTGCAGAATAGCAGATTAGTGAGCATGAGCAGGTCTATCAGCGTTAGGCCATCCAAAACTGCATGCATGCAGGTACAGTATAGTATATGTAGATGTGACGTGTGTCCATGCATACGTTCACTGTGTGATCAGGAATGGGCGGGATATAGTGTGTGTATGTGTTGACTGAAGTTTGAACAGATATTTAAATGCACAGGCAGAGACCCTCTTATGGCACCCCATTACTTTCCTTCCATTACAGTAATACAGCACGTTCTACACATACACACACATTCTCTCACTCTTCCACCTCAGATGGATTCAGTGGAGCCTTCAGTGTTTCTGCCACCTGAGTGATCATGTATTTATGAGGCTGCTTTACTCCCTACAGGCCCAAGCACCCACATGAAACACACCTAAAGTGGCAAACAAAAACGTTGGAAAACATCCCCTGGCTTTGTGCACACATCTGGGTTTGTGTGCATGTGAATCCATCTGAAAAAAGGCGTGGACTACAAATTCCTCCACTGCATCATAGTTTTTTTTGTACACCCATATAGACAAACCTATATCAGACAAAGAGGCATTGACCTCGTCAGCGCCACCAGCACCCCTTGGCTTAATATCACATTTTAAATAATGCAAAAATATCCAGCTACACTGCCTACAGGATCCATTTTCTGTACTTTTAAGTGACTTTTCACTTCAAGCTTTGTTTTCCAAAGCCCTTAGTGACTCCATTTTCTGTTAGCTTCTGACTTTATCTCTCCAATGCCGTTGATATTGACCGCTGGCACACTATGAGTTTTCATTCTTTCTTATTTAATCATCGCAAAGATGGGCTGTTTCTGCTTGTCTCGTACACTGTTTGATTCTTGAAATGCTGGCAAAAAGAGGATACAGTGGAGATTAAAGGGACAGCCACGGTTGATGGAGGACAGCTCAAGAACTCCTTTGAGAGTACAAATACTGAGCGCTACGGAATTTATAGTCCTATTTAAGAGCTGATGTAAGGCTGTAAAGTTTTTTTCCAGCACAGTAAGTTGTTTGACAGAAAGGCAAACAGATTTCGATGCTTTGAAAGTTGCTGAAGTACACTAGTGTTTCACCGAGGGACATTTTACTGTAATTAAATGTGTAGATGAGGCACATCAATGCTATCATCACCATTACTGAATTAATCAACGCCGTATCAAACCTTTTACAGGATCTCAAAAAGAGGGATGGGAGAAGTTTGGCCCACCTGTCCACCTCAAACTATTTAATTTGGCTCACTTCAAGTTTTAGGGAACATCCAGGCGTCACTACAAAACATTTTCTGAATGCTTCGTCATGTATTCTATGAATGTGCTGTAATCACATAGCATGCTCTGACAAATAACACAAACAGGCATGCTTGTGTAATGTGTCACAGCATTTGCCTGTTTGCATGTTGACGCAAGTAATTAAAGGACCCGTGAGCAAATCACCAGACTGCAGATGCCTCGGAAACATGAATGTGGCTGCAGCTGAAATTAGCAATGAAGCGTTTTGTCACTTTATGCTTTTGCTATTGGCTATGTGTCATCATAGTCAGCCTCTTCTGTGAAGCTACTGTGAATCAGTAATGGCAACAAAGACAAAAACAATCACATTCCTTTTCAGACATTAAAGCTGATACTCCTGAGGCAAGTTAGACTTTTGAACAGAATAAAAAGTTACCAAGGACATAGTGACTGATTTGATGGCTGACCAGCTCACTGTAGGTTTATCCAGCTGGAGTCTTGCCAACTGATCTCTTGTAGATTTTGGATGAAAGCCTTAATGTGGGTATAGTAGAGTAAGAGTTTGGTTAATAAAAAGCAGCTCATCAGTGAGGTATTACACAGGAGTATCAGTGATTCTCAAACTTTAATTGAAACAAGACATTACAAAGTGTAGAGGCTGTGTAATGAGCCAGGAAGCTCAGTTGGTAATGTTTCACAAAATGATAAAAAAGGAAAAGATTAAAGTACCTTTTAAGGAATAGTTGGTTTCTTGTACTTTCTTTGCTACTTACCCAAAAGCCTGTTTTACACATCTTTATGGAAAAAGGTATGTGGAGGAAGGAAATTAGCATACTGGATGTCTAATATTGGTATTGCAAGTAAGCGGTCCATGTGGCAGAGGAGAGGTAGAACAATTTGGCAGAAATGCAAACTCACTATTGTCCAATGAAAGTTAGGATTTTTTTTTTCTGTCGCAAACACGTAACCTAAATGTACACAAGCAATTTGTGAAACAATGTAGTCGAAGTTATCGCCAACATCCAACTACAACATTTTTGCGTCTCAACTTGTTAATGTTTCAGAAAACAATGATCAAGAACGTGTTGGCCATGATAGTCCTTATCCTTGGTCTGGACCTCTTGGCTACATTTGTTGACACTTTGGGTAGCACTGCGCATCAAATCATGGTAATCCATAACTAGTTTTGATTCACTAGTTATCGTAGTGAATCCAAACAAAACTGCTTTACTTAGGTGTGGTAAAATATCTTAGTTTGGGTTAAAATAATCAGGATTTTATTTATAACTTTAAGTAAAATTACTCAACGGATGACACTTGGAAACCGTGACCATCTACAGTATGTGCTTGTTTGACCCAACCAACCAATCCAATAATATTGCTGCCACATTGTAATTACTTAAAAGCCTGATGCTTCTCATACAGATACTAAATGGTGCCTTTTGAGTCAATATCAGACACTGAAGGAAGTGACAAAATGGCTGTGTTTGACACTCTGAGACTGAGACCAAGCTGGTTATCAGAAATCCTGTTGGCTACATCTTACCACGGAAATGGTGTAAGCAGACCAATAGCCAATGGTTTGTACGATTGAATCACACAGTGTGTTTGCGTGTTGTGATGGTCATTGTCATACATTGTTATGATGCATTCATACATTACTGTTCAAGAGACATAGCAGACTAGACGTTGAACCATGACCAATCATAGATTATAATATGATTCACTGCATCATTAATTACAGTGAGTCCATTGAAAGTAATTCACTTTAGACAGAAAATTCACCGTCCTGGTGTGGTGTAAGGGATTGATAAAGGCTCTACTCAAGGGGAAAGAAAGCTTAGTATACACATTTTTTTTTAACTAAAGAACACTTTATATTTCAAAGGGCATTAAATACCCTCTCCAAAGAAAAAATATTAGAAAGTATTTCAATACATCGATGTCTTAGTTTGTACATCTTTATTAATGTGACTCCTCCTGATGAATTATAGAGCAAAATATGGAATTGAGAAAGATAAAGACGGAGAATAGAGAGCGATAAAGGAAGGAGGCATCAATTGAAAAAAAGAAGACGGAGCAAGGAGTGTTTGAAATGGAAGTCAGGTTCCGAGTGTGATTTACAGAGCAGGAGTAGAAAGGGTGAAGAGAGGCTGGAATAACGGAGTGGGTAAAAAGCAAATCGATGTTTCAAAAAATAGGACAAGGCCCTCTATTTTATTCTATATTCTCAGCTACTTTTCAAGGTCTGTTGCAAACTGAGGCATTGTATACTGTATGTGTTGGATTCACATTAATTGCCACATTGTATAACACGTGGGATGTAAACTGGGTTACAAATGCTTTGAGGGCCATGGACAGAAAGAAGCATTACACAACTGTTAAAAAAAGGAAAAGTCGTCCACAACAAATGCTTTTTAAGGTGCCTTTCTCATAAAGTGTGTTTCAAAATCTTCATAAACTTTGAAATGTAACTACATTTTGATCAAATGTTTCATTAATTCTTCTCTTCCTCTTCTTTTCATCATCAGGACAAGGACTTCTGTCCCAAAGCGCTTTGCAGCTCAACCACCAGGATGCCTATGCGGCAGCTGGTTACCATAGTAACCACGGTCTTGCACTTGGGGAATCGGTCACGGGCCGTGGCGGGCAGATTGGAGGGGCTGTTCACAGCTACAACCAGGTACACACGTACACCTATTTTTTTTACACATATCAAAAAGACATGTATTCCCTTGTGTGTTTTTTATCCATTTTAAATGTTCCTACCTCCCTCTTTTATTACCCTCCTCTCCACGCCTCTGCTTCTATGTCCTTCCTCTCTCCATTAACACTTTCTCCTCTTCTTCATGCCTCTTCATCTTTTGCTATACCTACACATCTTTGTACTCTCTTTGCCCATTCTCCTGATTTCTTTCTCTAACCTCCTTCCTTCCTTTACATTTTCTCCTCCACACTCACTGACTGAACCCCCTATATTCCTGCTGTTTCTCATCTTTCTCCACACTCTTGTCCTTTCTAGGTGACATCCAGCCGTGCAGCTGCCCACTTAGTTGGAACTGACTCTCCCTCCCAGTCACAGAGAGACTCATTTGCCCATGGCAGCGCCTTCCACATGCCCACTGATGCCGGATCTTCACCTGCCGGGAGCACCCATGTATTACTCCTGTGCCACTTTGCCAGCACAGGTACAAATATCTGACTAGATGCGTCTGATGTCTTATATATGTTTTTCTATTGCTCTCAGGAGAGCACTATTGGTAGATTCTTGAAACTTTACACTACTACAGTATAACCCTGCTTTAACCGAGTTAAACCAATGATTTAAGAGTTACCATGAAAAAAGGCTTTTGAATGTTTTTCTTGCCATATTCTGCTCTGCTGCTCTGCTGTGGGCCGATTCACCAATGAATTGCTAAAAACACAACTTTCCAAAGGGCTTAGAGACACACTGGAGAAGTTGAAGTAATGTATTTGTATTAGGACATACTGTCGGTTAAAGCCAGATAACTACATTTAGCTGAAGAAGTGGTATGACACACTTTTGCACATTGTTTGACTCTAGAGCAACACCAAGTTTCGGATACATCAGGATTTACATTTTTATCGCCCAAACTGTATGCTGGGACTGAGTTGCGTAATTAGCTTGCTAACTGTCTGTTAGAAAGTCAGTTAGCTTGGAATGCTTGCTTCATTTACCCTCGGTAACTCTTAAATGAAATTAATCATGAATGCCAGGGAACGTAGATGGTCCGTTCGAGCGAAAATGTAAAGGAGCTGGTAAATCTAATTCAAGGGACAGACATTTTAATGGAGTTTTGGTGGCTTACACTTCTAAAAATACTACAATGTCACCTTTTAAGTAAGAAAAATCCATTGCAATCTTTCAGTAATAGATCGATTTTGCCCCCAGACATGACTTGCAGAAAATGTTACCCCTGTTTCATTTTCTGCAAACTGCTTCATCAACAAAGTGTTAAATGTGTAACAGATGAGTGCTTTGTATTAAAATAAAGACATGATGATACTTCAGCAGTAACTGATGTGGTAGCCAAACTGTGCCGCCTCCTTATTTAACGTTACTGTTTTTGTGGTAACATTGAAGAAATGGCTCAAGTGTAATGGGTCTATGATATCTGTAGTGGTTATTCTTGTAATGTGAGCAGTGCAGCAACAATTCACCTAACCTGTATTACATCCTGGCCTCTTCAGTGATGATTTACACTTGAATTGCTTCTCCCCTGCACTGCGATTACCTTGGAGCTGAGAGTTTAGACGTTTTAAGAACATTTTGTTAAAAATGTATTTAAATTAATTTCAGCAGATTTACCGGCACTTCTTTTACTAAGCATCCCCACTTCAGCACGTCTAGACCATCTAAATCAATGGAGTGCTTAAAATTGTACCTTTAGTTTTTTAACTGTACGACCTGGCAAATAGTTGGAATACAATTAAAATGTACGTTTGGAATTCTATGGCGCTTGATTTGGCGGCCCGTTGCTCACAATCAGATTTCGTGCTAATTTGGTTATAAAAGTTCAGAGTCGTCCCTTCATGTTTGGTCTGATGACTCCAATCCTCTTCATCAGGACGTTATCTCAGATTACACTCTCTGCTCCCTGGTTTTCCAGCTCCGGGGGGAGATGTTCATCTCTCTGAAAATACTGATATGAACAAGAAGAGTAAATGAATATTTAAAGGGAGTGACATTGCTCTTTAATGAAGTACACCTCCTCTATTACAGCGTGTGAGCTCCCCTCTACAGGCGATGGGATCCCCTACCAAGTTGCAGCGCCTGGGATCAGCGTCCTCTGACATGCCCAGCTACGCCACGCTACAGAGGGTGTCCTCGCCGAAACAGTCACCAAGCCGACTAGCCAAGTCTTACAGGTTGGTTTAAAATTCTGTCTGACCGGTTCATTTAATAAGGACTCTTTAATAGCAGACCGTTATGTAAGACTTTTTTATTGGCCCCAAAGCACAAAGGCATACATCTTCTGATCGATACCAATGACTCAACAATTACTTCTCCTGGTGCCGAGATTTCTAGCTTTGAAAAACCCTAAAGCTAAAAGCAGCTAATTGCCCCTAAGGGGATTTATAAAGTCATTTTGAATTAAATTAAAGATTTTATTCAGTTTTACAAGAAACGTCCAGCTTGTATTTTTCATTTTATAGTGCTAGTACTCAGGGAATTTAAAAATTGTCATCCATCCATATGAAGATGGTTCGAAACCAATTCAAGTAGTGTTGCAATGAGCATTACTACAGATGTATTTCAAATGTTATTCTAATACTAAAAGCATGCTTCAATGACTAAAACAATCTGGTTGTCTATCAAGTCAAATGTGTAACAATATATTTATATACCCTTGGAATTTGACTGAATGCATTGGGCTCTAACGCTTCTAGGTGTCTTCTTAAAAATCTTTCAAAAACAGTATGTTCTGTAACTTTTCTAAACTACTGCAGTCTAGGCAAAAATTAAAACATAAATCTTGGAAAAAAGCTCCTTAATCCCATTCTCTTTACATTGAAAAAGACATCCAGTGTCGCTGTGAAGTGTAACTGCTGTGTAGTCAAATGTTTTTTAAACACATATGACTTTATTTGAATATTCTAGGGATTCCAACATCTCCAAACATACAAACCATTGAATTTCAGGCGGCATTCTGAGTTGTATTAATTTTGCTTTTAAAAGATATCGAGATAAATTCATGCTTTCTTTTTAAAAATGCTCTTCAAGCCCAAAACATTATACTTTCACAGGTTTGACAAAGTTTAGAACTGCAAAATTCATTATAACCTACGACAGTTTTCACAGGTTGAATAAATATCCCTACAACAGAAATAGATTTTGAGGTAGTCCTTTGTTGAGTTATCCTCTAGATAGTCTATAGTCTTAAATGGCTCTTAGTTTTTTGATAAAAATGCCAACCAAATAATTACATTTTCTCTTCCTGCAGCACTTCATCGCCCATCAACATGGTAGCATCGGGTGCGGCTGGCTCCTCCTCCCCCCTCCCCATGGCAGCCTCCCCAGGGGGAAACCACAGCTCGTCGCCCATCCACCAGCTCAGCTCAGTGGTCGGCAGCTACGCCACCCTTTCACCCACCAAGCGCATGCTGCATCACATCGGACCAGACGGCTACAAGATTTCCCATGAGCTGTACGCCAACGCAACCCTGCAAAGGCCTGGTAGCCTGGGAGGAAGAGGTCAAGAAAATTTAATTATTACTTTCTTATGTGTGGATGTGTGAAATCCATTTGTCATATATCCTTTTTTAGAACTTTTCCAGTTAAAAAGTATTTGAAATATATGTAGATTTCCTTCTACTCACCTGCCTTAAAGTAACAACATTACATCAGTGATATGAAATAAGCTTCTTCATTAATGCCCAAATACATTTTGGATTTGTAATTTTGTTCCATGAAAATGTGTTTCTTTTTTATGCAAAGTGATTCACATTCTTTCACGTGACATAGAGTATCAGTTTTACCCATCCTTCACCCCTCCCTTTTACGCAGCCTCAATGGACTTTAGCGCTCTTCGTACATACTCACGCTAACCATGACATAAAACCCTTATAATAATGAGGATAGCCACTGCATGGATTTGCCCCCAAGCTCATTAATCTGGCTATGACATGGTATTCAAGATACTAAAGCTATTTATTAAATGTGTTTTAAGGATAGGTTTGAAAAATAGTATTGATTTGCTCTAAATTAAGTGATCACCATTTTTTATTCACCTTTCATGATATCTAACCGCTATGTTTCCTGTGCCTTTCAGGCTCCAGAGGTTCCTACAGCAGCCAGCTCAGTCACCTGGGTTCTGAGCTCCGACCCCTGCAGTCTCCTGAACACCACATCGACCCCATCTACGAAGACCGAGTCTACACTAAACCCAACCTTAGAGGACAAGGTATGCTGAGATAGGGATATGGAGGCTGAGAAAAACTGACCCCCCCCCCCAATTCAATTGGCTGATGCTCATAACCAATCTATAAAGAATAAGTAAATGCCTTATTACCTTTTGATAAATGAAACCACAAAGTGTAACGTATGAATCCTTTATGAAGAAGACATACTTTTATTAATCCCTTACAGGGAAATTGCTTTCTCTACTCTGTTGTGTTGACACACATTAAACACACAGAGGATATACATGCACAAACACAGAGGAAATACATGCACACACAACCACATGCAGAGGAGAGGTGGCAGAGCAGAGAGGCAGCCAGGTACCCGGCGCCAAGGAAGCAGATAGAGGTTAGGTGCCTTGCTCAAGGGCACCTCGGCAGTGGCCTAGGAGGAGAACTGGCACCTCTCCAGCTACCAGCTCACTCCATATTTATATGAAGATTCTTTATCAGTAGGTGGACTCGGAGAGGTAGAAGGAACAGGAGTGAATGAGGAACCTTTAAAACGCTTAGAGTAGATTAGAGAGAGACATGTGCTTCAAATAGTCCAGAATTATAAATAGCAAAGCTGTAAATCACCCACTGACCCTTCTAAATTTAGTATAATAAGAGTAAAAGAAGACATCAGATGAAACATTGAAGTAGTGATGGATCAAATAATTACTATACAGTATACTGAGAGGTATAAAGAGACATAGGTGTATTTTAATGGTGTTATATTAAAGGTTGCTGTATATTACAGATTTCCGCGTCCCATCTGATCATGTAGAGCTATTTACCAGATCAGGTAGGCAAATCCAATTGGGGTCTCAATGGCAATTTGTCTCTCAGTCACAGTCTGTTAACTAATTAGTTTCAAGGCTGAAAATTAATCTCAATTAATCCCATGGGCGTTAGCTTGGGTGCTTTGAAATCAAAGCAAATCAACCGTGTCCTAAAATGTTGTCAATGCTGTGCCGCAGGTTTGGTTGCCTGAAAAATGTATGTTGCTGTAAAGAGAAATAAAGAGAGAGGAAAATATGAAAGAAAAAACACTCATACAACAAGGTATGGTTCCAAAAAATTGAGATTCGTCCTATTGATTAAAGGATTTGAGGTTATGCTGGCTCGCCACGCACACTGATGCATCAAAATGACTCAATAACCATGTCCAGCTTTGTGGCAGTGAATGTAAGTCACGGCAGCGGCACTCTGATTGTCATTTTTTTTTTCTTTAGACTTAGATCTGTTGTTATTTTATCTGTTCTACACGAAAACTCATTGTTGAAGCCTGACTGTGTTTCAAGGTCATTCAAATTCTTTCAAGACAATAAACATGGTTGGAGACAAGCAGAAAACTTACTTACTTTACACCCAACTTCACATCACAGGTGAATTTCCTCAGGCCTAATACGTACACACACAAACACATACACTCAAAGAAACACAAAAATGCACATACGCACAGATACACACACAGACTGACCCAGGTCACCCCCCTCAGCGCAAGCCAGTGTTACTATCATGCCCAAATGGTTTCTGAGCCACTTTTTAACAAGAAGACAATTCCTTTCTCTGTCTGAATCTGACTAGACTACCACCTGGGCAAACTGGGCCATTGCCCTGATGCCCCAAACCCTCACCATGTGCTAATTACTTTTAGGTAATTTGATTCTGTATAAATATGTTTCTTGGCACCACTAAAGCAGAATATTAATGCAAATAATAAGAGATCAGGGGGCTCACAGCTTATTTACGCAACTACTACTCTTTGCACCTTTATCTGATAAGATGTGAATTGTTCATCTTGGTTTCTTCATTCTATTCTATGTTTTGCATGTCTAATTTATTTGACCGCTTCCATCTTGTTTGTATTATTTTTTCTATTGAAAAATAAAACCGTTTGGTGAGTTCTCCTCCTCACTAAAAGTGATCCCACCTGTTGAGCTTTTAATTGCTTTTTCTTATTGTGTCTTTTTTTACTTGCATCTTGTGGTGGCACTTGTTGTTCCCATTTCTTTTTCCCCTCACCCCTCCCATCCTCCGCTACATCAAACCCAGTGGTGAACCAATTGTACCAAGATGTCCTCAACTATCTGATCTTTCCCTACTCTCCACTTCCTGCTTTAGCCCCGTCTTCCCCCGGTGTAGACCCAATCCCCTTGCAGCGAACAGGAAGCCAGAGCGCCGCAGGAACCTTTCAGAGAGGAAGCTTTGCAGCAGGAGGCGGGGCGGCTGACTATGGAAACCCGTACCGCACTCTGCAGTTCTGCCCATCCACTGAATCGCCTTACAGCAAGTCGGGCCCAGCCCTCCCCCCTGAGGCCGCCCTGGGCCGGTCTCCATCTGTGGACAGCATCCAGAAGGACCCAAGGTGAGAACAAAAAGACAAATGTTCAATCAGCTCTGACTTGATGATGAAGCCCGTTTGTTCCGCTCCCTTTCCACTTTCAATGAACTTACTGAGGGCCAGATTCACCGGTTTAACCATAATTATATACACATTAAGCTTTATAATTGAAAAGAGCTTAATTGTCATTTTCCAAAGAGTGTCAAAGTTTCAATTTGTAGCATGGTGACTGCAGTTTGTAGCACTTCAATAGATAATTGACTGTCGGAATTTAACGCTCCATTCCAGTAAAAGGCTGGTTGAATCTGGGCTTTAGTATAAGGCACACATCACGCCACATCTTTCACTGTCTTCTCTAGTCTGCCTGGTGTCAGGGTTTGTTCACACTGCCGTACAAATTCCTGTGCTTACCTCTTGGTCCAATTTAAAAGTTTGGAGTGGAGTGCCTCAGTGTCAGCGACAATCAGTAACGTTCTGTGCATTAGATAGACACCGTTAATGCGGGAAATGTATGGAGTCTGCTTTGGGACCAAGAGAACGAAAGTGGTTGTTTGAGAAAGCGAAAGAAAGGGAGACAGTGACAGATAGATGAAAAAGAGACACAAATATAGAGCCGGTTTAATAGATTTTTTATCATTCTTTTGTCCTAGTTAAAATCAAGTTTGAAATACTATTCCAATTGTGTCATGGATTTTTCTTTCTTAGTCTTTCTGTCTTATGACTGCACAGACATGCTGTCACAGATATAAGCAGCCTAATTAAAGTTGAAGTGTCTCTCTTTGTGACATTTCAGCTCAGGTGCAAGTAGGAAAGATTTCTTTTGCTGAAATGTCATATTTCAAAAGAAAAAGTAACTTTGTGCTGAACGGCTTATTATATGTTTACATTTGGAGGCATTAAGGAAATGTTTCTCTGTCATTAGGATAGGAAACTTTTGTTGTTGTTGCCATGACTCTTTTCTTCACCCATTGTCCAAGTGTTTATTTATCTGTGCACATTGCACCCACATTGTCTGTTTGTTCAATCTTGAGCTCCAGCATCATTGTTGTGTAGCTTCCAACATCAACACATCTGCACTGCTACATTCAAAGGACTGATTTCTGATGCATGGCATTGTGCTTTACCTTCATAACATGCAGTGCTTGCACTGTAGGAATGAGAAAATGCTATTTGTCCACATTATGTTGAAGGGAGGGTCCCCCAAGATTAAATTGATAAACAACATATTAAGTGATATATACATGAATATTGGGATTCTGCAGTGGTAAAATGTTTCCAAGCTCAATAAATTATCATGTATTCTAAACGTTTGTGTAAAAGAAATCCTTGAAGAGACCTAAACTAAGGATGTTATGTCAGTCTATCGTTCAATATTCTGGCTACCCTAACATATCTGTATCAGCCCCTATACCATGTGTTCCTACATGAGTTTTTACTCAATCATAGTAATACTTTGGGGACTATTTTACTTTGCAAGTTATTGCACACTTGGGGCTCTATTCCATTCTCTCTCAACCGGGCGTACACATACTCCTTTTTCCTATCAATAATGTTTTGCGATGGTCCTTGGTGGAAACAAATAGTTTATCATGGCTACATGATTGACAGACGTTTAACAAAAATATTGAACTAATTGGTATTTCAAGCAGCAGGAAAATGTACATTTTAATTCCAGGCCCTCGCTCGAACTACCCATCTTCAAACTGGTCTTTCATTTGTCTCTCAACTACACATGTCAAGTTTTTTAACTCCAAATTGGTCCAGTGGCATTAAGTGCCAGCCAATGGTCCCCTTCATCCCCCATGCTTGGACTATGCCCATTTCAAACTCAGACCATGGTAGGATCAACGTGACAAATTATGTCCACAGACAGACAGAAAGAGAGAAATATAAGCACCCTGCAAATTAGTCAAAACCTCTTCTGCACTGTTGTGGTAACAAGCTATATTAGCTTGTGTTCTAAAAATAATACTTGGCAATTTAATCATTTCATTGTAGGTTTTGGTCCTTTCATATCATCCGTGACAACAAGAAAATGAGACTATAACCAACCTCTAAACAAACAGATATTTACCAATTGGTCAATGTACTTTATAAACGCCAACACCACATTCATATGAGATTATGTGACCTGCCTGCCTTAGGCATCATCTATGCTTAATTTAAGAGTGTGTGATTTTATTACAAGCAGATTAGGAATGCTGAACTTTGTTTTTTTTACAACAACAACAACAAATTACCTGAGTATGAAATACGCTATCTGTAGCATGTTTAGTTAACCATGTTCAGGTAACCTACCATTAATACATAATTTGCCATTACCTCATTTGATGTTCAAAAAAGTACTATAGTAATTATAGTAAATGTAGATATGTTATATCCTGTTAAAATGTACCTTACAGGCTTAGTCATTCAGCCCTGCTTTTCTGAGATAAAGGTAGTCATGTTCAATGACACAAACATTTTTAAAATAAAATACACTTTAAAGATTGTGTCATCTATAGTCAACAGCAAGGTTGACAAACATGCCAATCTCACATTAACTTGATGTATTGCTCAAACCAGGATGACATGGATGAGAGAATAGCGTTGAGAGCACTAAAGGTATTTTGATAATTGGCTCTAAAATGGTCTGCTTTTATCCTTGGAACCTCTCTTTAACTAACATACCCACCATCACCTCACCACCCGCTCTAAATGCATGCGCCTCACCCAGCCCACCTCCTCCACCATTGCCTGATAACCAAATGTTGAGAGAGAAAGATAGTGTAGTGGCTACATATTGATTTATATTTACTGATAATTACTTTTATGACGGTTATTGAATAATTTCTTGCCAGACAGCCAACATATTGCTCTCTCTTGTTTCTCTCTGCCTGTCCCCCCTTGATAGGTACGACCCTGAATTCCTTGTGTGGAATCAAAATCAAGCCGAGCAAAGAATGACAAAGTAATCCAACTATTTATTTATATACATACATTCTGTCTCTCTATCTTGCCTGTCTCATTCACTGAATCTCTCCATCTTCTCTATACATCACCAATGTCAGATGTTAATAACCTCATGACAGTTCCCATATGTATCGTCACCCATTTTACATGGCGTTATAAAGAGTTCTAAATTGGATTACTGGCTTTAAAAATTGCATTTAATTACATCAATATATATATATATATAACATTAAATGACATGCTTTAAATGAAAACACTAAGAAACAAGTTGCATTCTTTAAAAAATAAAACAAAATTAATAAGAGTTGTTATTTTCCATTTATAGCAACATGGTTTCTAATTTGTTTTAGTATAAATATTCCTCATTCTCTCCTTTGGCTATCCACCCATCCCTCCATCCATCTATCTATCTTGATTTTCTGGTCATTCATTTGTCTCCATTGTCTGTCTGTCCTGGTGATATCTGAAGGTGCTTTGTGGAGTTAGTCGTGGCGCTTGCCCAGTGTATTTTGGCACCGTGTTTGAGTATTTGGTATTGATGTTCTGAATTGTTTCCGAAAAGGACATGTATATTTTCGTATAGTTTGTCCTTGTTGTTTTGTTTCTGATTCCTGTCTGATTTTAGTGGTAGAGAAATCGATCACGTCTTATGGACATTTTTGAATATTAATGAAATCAAAAAAATGAACATGTTTATGCAAATATCATGTTATCTTGTACAATATATATTTTCAATTTTCTGTGTAAAAAGTGGAGGAATCAAACAACTGTGTAAGCAAGGAGAAGGAATTACCACAGCTTACATTGCAGTAAAACATGTATGGCTTTTTTTTTTGCAAGGCACAGAGAACAAGCTACTGTTTAAATAGGACAAACATACAATGACATGGGCGGGTCTTTTCGAAGAAAGGTTGATTTTTTTTTTAAATCAAATACAATTTTTGTTTAAATTGCCCAGCATAACCATCCTGTCTTCGACATCTCAGTACATCAAGGCGTTTTGCATTTTTTTTGTATTTACTCTGCTTTTCTAATCCAGCACACGGTGACCTAACAGTGAAATGTTCCGGATGAATTTAAATGGAATGGATATTCTCTATACATCAGATTCACAATCAGAAATCCTTTATATTGGCAGGGAGGGGGGGGAAATGGCACACGTTATTAATAACACAATAAGTCAATACAAAAACAAAATAGCAGATATGTAGCCCATGGTAACAGAAAGCTTAGCAGTATATTTGTTTTTAAGAAAAGTGACTATATTGAATTAAAGAGCTTGCTGGTACTGTATGCCAATTTTGAAAAAACTGAGAGAAATGATAACGTAATGGAGTAAAAAAAACAATATAATGTAGCTGATTTGTCAAACCACATAATCTGTCAAATCAAGGCGCGTTTACTGTGGAGACAGACACTTATGCACTCCAATGCATTTCCTCCTTCAGGCTGCCAATAATTTTTGGAAATGTTCCTCGCCATCACAAACTAGGATTTGTGCTCGACTGGATCCGACACGATCATAAAATGCCTAATTTTCATGTTCATAAGCACAGCGAGAACCTCTGATCCATACTCAGTCACGGGGTTGAGATGGACTCCGTGTGCTGTGTTTCCTAGCTCTGCCTGACATCTCCCGACCTTTCGTTCATCTCTACCAGCCTCAGTGGGCCAGTCAGTCAGCCATTCCATAACACACACACACCAAACACACTTTTCCCTTTTCTTACTTTCAATTTTCCTTTGCCTCAGTCTCATTCCATTCACTACTTTTTGCACTTCTACCTGATTCCCACATCGAGGCTCAGGTGGACTTAACATATCAGGCGTCTGGCTTTACATGTGTTGATTGGGTTACTAGTATTATGTTTCTGTCTATGAACATATTAAAAGGTTTTCATTAAAGTTGCCAAGCCATGGATGCATAGTATTTCACTGAAAAAAAAGTCTTTTTCCACTGCAATTACATGTTCTGTAAAAGAAGGAATTCACTTTCTATGGGATAAAAGTAAAATGCTGTAAAAATGCTTAATATACAAGCGTGCCAACCTTTTGTTCTGTTGAGGCAGTCTTTAGTATTAAAAGTCTACAAAAGGAACAAAGCTAAGACTTGCTCTGAAAATGCAAAGTAAATATTGACATTAGAATAAGATGGAAAAACCTCAGTAACCAAATAGCAATGTTCAACACTTCATAATTTATGAACTGTAGTTCATGCAAAACTTTATCACATAACTCATATAGTCATGTTTTAAGCAACAAAATAAACAGGAAATTATTAGCAAGCAGCAGTGGCTAAAGTGTATCAACCAATATTTGATTAATGACAGAAACCCTTTTGAGATTTAGTATTTACGTTTTTTAAGAAAAAGAAGAACTTGAAGTATAAAAACACAATTAATAGTAAGTGCTTTTTTTAGGTTTTCCCTTTCCTTTTAGTGCGTTTATATACGTAGGTGTTATTTCATGTAAATGGTCTGCAAAGGTTAAAATCCCCCCCATGCCTGAAATGCCTCCATTTGACTCCTTTGTTTACTTCCGTAACATAGTGACGCCACTATGCCAGCAGACTAGGCTGTGGTTTCAGGCAGAGGGTGAAGAAAGGTGCTGCAGCACAGGCAGTATGAGAAGAAAAGCACTTTCTGAACATTAAAGCGTCTAAACATTTCACAGTAGAGGCAAAAAATACAAATATAAACCTAAAAACAAGCATGATATGTCCTCTAATCTGGCTATCACCACATACATTACATAGCTACATCACAGCAGAGCATACATACTTTTACTGTACAGGAAAAAATCAGTTTACAAGCTGCTGTAAGTACTGAACAGATGACACAGAGTGAGTGAGGGAGAGAGAAATCATGCCATAACATTATTGTGAGGACAATTACATAGACCGTTGAGTTTAAACAGCGTTAATCAGCTACTGTGCTTATTACGGTATCCATCAGATGGACTTTAAACAGATCTCCAATGCTGCTGGTGTAAGATCAGTTTTCTTTGTGATACTAACAAACACGACCCTTGTTAGGGTCTTTTGCATTGTATTCCATTTTAATTTACCTTAAATAGACTGTAATGTTTAGTTGTTAATCAGCCCCCTAATGTGGTTGGATCTCCCGCAGACAGGTTAATGCAGTGAGTCAGCACCCTTGTTAATTTACTTTCCTTTATTCCTGCCTCCTTTCTTCTTCTCCTGTCAGTCTACTCTGCGGGTTTACCCTACCTGTCTGTCTCTGGGAATGACTCATCAACCGCATCTCCATTCCCCCCCCCGAGAGTCCACAGCGGTGCAAAAGTACACACACACACACACCAAATATACCCGACACGAAACAGATAGTTAAATCTCTGGTTTCGAATTGCCCTATTCCCCAAAAAACCTGACTCATAGGAAACCCTTTCAGCCTGATAAAGCCATGATCAACACATTACAGCGCCTTGCCACGCTTCCTCAATACATAATTCATAGATAGTTTATTTGTGTACGGGGTTTAATTGTTGGTTTGCCTGGATCTGCTATTGTGGTGTAAATGTTTTGATTGATGGCGACAGGATGAAACACACACACACACACACACACACACACACACACACACACACACACACACACACACACACACACACACACACACACACACACACACACACACACACACACACACACACACACACAAACACAAACACACACACACTCCTAGACAAGTGGTGATGCGAGATAGCCCACCTGGCTGCCTGGGAACAAAGAGTGGATTGACAGTGTGTCAGTACTTTGTCCCAGTCCACTGAGTCGCCAAATGAAACATTAGGATCTCTTGGGGGATTTCGAAGACACACAAGAGCAACACACACAGGCATGTGGACACTTACACACTACAGGATTGAGTACTTAAACCCAGGAAACTAGTCAGCATTTTTTGCACTTTCAAATGCCCTCATCTTGTCTGTGGTTAAATCAAGCTGAAGAGATTTTTACATTTTGTTCCTTGATGTAATGTTTGGTTCTTGGACATACCCCACTGGGTTTGAGACCTTTATGTGTCGTCAATAAAGTGTTTGACCCAAGTGTAGACTTCAGAGCTTGTCAAGGACATTTACCAGCATCCCGCCAAATGCGGAGAGACTCAACTACTTTATGATATAGACGTTAAAGTTAAGCAACTGTGGTTTTCTTATGGCATGACGTTAGCATTTGTCTGCAATTTATCTTCAAAAAGCATAAAACCCGAGTGGAATTGTATATTATTTTGCAAAAATGTGTAAGCAGCATAAACGTTTATTTGCCACAGACGGGTTTTTTTCTATCCAGAAAAAACAATGGATAAATCCCATTGCATTTTGTCAAGGAAAAAAGTGCTTTGTGACATTTTGATTGGTTAAGATTGGAGCTGCCTGACGGCTATAAGGGTAAAGAAAGATGTTTCAGTTAAAATAAAAACTGTTTCTATTATCGCAGACATACCAGAGATCAAGTTAAAAGTGAAACTGGGAAACATCGATGAGCAAGATGATATAAATAAACACGACTAGTTCAACACATTTTGGCAGTAATGTAATCTACATTGTTCTACAAGTGACTTCAAATATGTTACCTTTGCAGAGATGATGTCATTAATGATAAGCTTTGCAAAGGCTGACCCTAGCTATAGGGATCCAATCTAAACACCAACTAGATCAGCGGGGTCATCTAAATATGTTTCATATTGTTTTCTTAACTCCAACACTAAACACGGTGCAAACATTGCCTGAGTGAACACTTTGGCCTGAAGTTCACAGATGGCTCAGTGGTATTTGCTCATCCTGCTGTGATGTTGTCACATAGTGTTTGGGACTGAGAGCAGCATATCCTCCTGTGTTCATTTCTCTCTGGAACGAGACAAACACACACACACACACACTGAGAGTGAGATGCTGAGTGAAAAGTAGATCAGCTCCAGGCTAGTGTTAGTGAATGAATGAACCGTTATAGTACAGCTTTCTGGGGCAGAACGCACACAGCAGAGAAGACAGACTGTCTCTGCATTTCATTAAGTTCCAATGCGCCTGTAGGACAATTATTTTATAGTTCTAGTCTGCATTTAATATTATCCTATAACATAATGTAAAATGTCAATAAAAGCTGAAGCACAGCCCCTTTTAGTCGCCACATGTGGCTGATTTGTTGACAAAGAAATTGATGTCTTATTAGTTAGCAAATAACTTTTGTCTATAGCTATTCCTCCCAGAGAATAGTGGATTAACCACATTTCAATCATTTTATGGAAACCATAACCAACCATGTTCCCACTTTTCTTTAGGCTAGTTCTTAAACCTTTTTGGTATGTCAAAAAGGTTTGTTAATTGGCAAGTTGGCTCAAAGAGGATAAAGAAAAAGTGTCCTGATGCAGGATTTTGTTGTATCAGTTTTGTTAACCTTCTCAGTCCTGGATCAAATATTTGATTTGGTAATAATACGGTATTGCATAGTCTCATTTTTTATACACGTAATAATTATACCTTGCTTGATAATATTTTCCATATTTTGAGCATAAAAGGAGTCAAAGGCGAGTCCCTTAGAGACGCCTGTCTCAAATATACGCCGGTTGGTTCAGAGATTGAGGCAAATAAATCCCGAGCTATTAACTGCCGTTTTACGGTATTGCACGACATGTCAACTGTATTTTCAGCATGTTGGAGTTGTGCATCCAATCTTTGTTGAACGTGTGTGTGTGTGTGTGTGTGTGTGTGTGTGTGTGTGTGTGTGTGTGTGTGTGTGTGTGTGTGTGTGTGTGTGTGTGTGTGCGTGTGTCTGTGTCTGTGTCTGTGTCTGTGTGTGTGTGCCCTGAAAAGCATTAAACCCTTAGGCCTCCGGTTGAGTTTGATCCACTGTGATGTGCCACTCTCTCTCCAGGGCTGCAACTATTCTAGAGCCTGGCTGTTATTTTGTGTATGTTTTGTGTGTGTGTGTGTGTGTGTGTGTGTGTGTGTGTGTGTGTTTGTGCTCTTTTTCTTTTATGTTTAGTTTTTAATCTCATATAGTCGCTGCTCCTATCATCTTTAAATGTGTGTACGTCGTGATGTTTTTTCCGTTCCTGGTGTTTCGAAGTATACTTGTATGTTTGTGTGTGGGTGTGTCAAATATTAAATGCCTTAAGGCTGAAAACAATTAGACTGTCCCTTTATTGGTATTGGTATATTAATTGGTTCATCCTATCATATGGACGAAGCACCACATGTGTGTGTATGTGTTTTCTAGTTTGGGTGTGTACAAAACATGTGTGTGCCCACCTTGATGTTGCACTTTAAGAAAAAGCTAACGTCAGAGACGTAGAGATAGAAGAAGTGATGAATGACAATAAAACAGTTTTTCTTTTACATTTACACTTATTGTAGAGTGCTGCCAAAACTCCTGTTTTGGCCTTCAGGTGGAGTTTATTCTTTTGCCACTGATGCGCCGGTAACATCACTGTGTGCTGTTTTGATGGGTAATAGACCTGAAAAGCACCTTACCTCAACTCAACATTTCAGTAGTTGCACCTCTCAAGAAAAAGAATAGGAGATATGAGGAAACAGTTCAGACAACATTGGTGCTGACGGACTCGTATGAAAGCTTCCTGTCAGCCATTACACTTTATTCATTTTGGCCAGAACTTTAGTAAAAGAGTATGAGTGGAGTGGATGTCCCTGTTTTCACTCAAGCTCCATTGTTCACCTTTAGTTATAAATATAAGAGACAACCTCCACTGTGCTGGATAGTCATTACTCAAAAGCCTTTCTTTCATGCCTTCGTTTAGAACATTGAACAATGTAGGATGTTTTCTTTTCAGAAAACAATTATTTTGTTGTTGCTGTTGTGCCCTCATCTCTGTAAAGGCCTCAACTGACTGCTGGCTTTCCAACCATAGATACACTCTTTTAAAAGTGTAAATGTCTCACTAAAAGTGGAATTTTCCATGATTCTGCAGAGCCAACACTGATAAAAGGCAGGCTTCAAAGGGTAAAAAAACCACCCACAAATCAAGTGTGTCAGATTAGGTTTGATTGTTATACTTAGTTTATTGTTATTCCTTGCTTGTAAGCGTTTTATCTTTAAATTTGATTGAGTATAATGGTCATTATTTCCTGTAAAAAAATCAGTTATGGGAGTAACATCAAAATCTTAGTAAATGTCCTCAATTTTAAACTTTTATGGAAAGACAACTAAATTGTGAATAATTATCAACATGAAACTTTTGCCAGATAATTACTAACATTAAGACAATTATTTTTTGTATGCAAGGCAAGTGAAAAAAGAACTTGCTGTAAAATGAATTTAATTGCGAAAGAAGCAAAAGTATTCAAAGTAAAAAGTCTTGTTGCATTTTTTTCAAGCCTTGTTTTCTCTCTTTATACAATTATATGTTGATCAGTTTAACCCTTTCAATTAACCATAGTTATTACATTAGCGGTTGAATCTGTCCGATAAGTGAAGCCATCTGGTTTCTTAAGCTTCTTGTCTGGAGGCTTTCTTATCGCTGGTGTCCCACTTTCTAATTACAATATATAGATATATAAATAAAAAAGTAAACACACACATCCGACAGCTCGCTCAGCCGTAACGTTAGATGTCCTATCTGCCTATTAACCCCCGGGGTGCCCTAAACAAGGTTGTGTCATCTCCGATCATATTTATCAGAGCGCCTGCTACTGTATGTGCATAACAACATTATCTATGTTAATGTTGTGGTCGTGCATGGGTGTAGGAATTAGCCTGAAGCAAGGCGGGGAAAGAAACAGCAAGAGACACTGAAACATTCTTAAAGAGAGGGAGGATTTCAAAGAGAAAGAGAGACAATAACCTTTGAAATAATTCTCTCTTCAATTTCCGCATGTTTTGAAACACTGGGTTTATCCCATTGGCCCATTATGAAACTCAGAGACAAAAGCTTTCTAATCCTGGCTCTTCTGCACTCCCTTTGATGGCTGACTGCAAGTCAATGAGTGTGTTTTTGTGTGTGTTTGACTCCTATATAAGTGTGCTTGTGTGTGTGTGCACGATGCTGCATACTGAGTAGTCCTACGGCGCTCAGTGGTGAGCAAGTGTGTGTTTGTATCAGCGCAATCCTGTTTTTTTTTTGTGCGTGCATGTGTTTATATTAGATTAGAACGAACTGGAATTATCTCCACAGGGATGTGAGGCTGTTGCTGCCTTAAGAATGAGATACATGAAAGAGAATTGGGTTGTACATAAGAGAAGAGCAAGCATGGTTTCTGTATACAGCACAAACCTCTTACTGTATATCTGTCAGAACATTTGACAGAATGGGCAAAGATATGGAAACAGATGGAAGCGAAAGAATCAAAAGTAAAGAGAATAGTAAAACATATTTTAAAGGCGTTTTTTATAATGCTTTCTTGGGTTTTCCGTTTCCTCCGGAAACACCTAGATTGTTGTCCTTATTTACTGTTGGAACATAGTGACATCACAACATAACACTTGCGCCTTTATTGGCTAGCACGTCAACACATTGGATGTGGGTTTAAGGGCAGGACATCTCTAAAGTGTTCACCAATCTCAAGAGAGCTTCTGGGCTCTGGTTTCAGACAGAAACCAGAGCCCAGAAAAGAGGTGCTGCAGCATAGGCAGTAGGAGACAAATGAAGAACTTTTTGAACATTAAAGCATGTAAACATGTTACTGTAAAGGCACAAAATAGAAATATGAAAATGATGAATACAAAGTCAAAATGAGTCTCAAAGTTGGATTTGTTTTTCATGCCTAGTCAGGTTATTTAGGAAGTATCATCTCCCACTATCTTCAGATTTATAGAAGACGATGTTAATGACATCTGGGAATAAAACTCTGCCCCAAACAAAAAAGGGAAAGAAATATCCGGCTTCACTTTTCGTTGGTCCTTAGAAACCATTGCTGTTGGCGACAGATAATCTACATCAATAAGCCCCACCCCCCTCTTCTCCCTCTCTCTGATCCCTTACCTTGACTTCTCTCTCACATCACATCTAATCAAATAATCAACGATAATCAACTGAGTTTCTTTCTTCACACACACTCTTACACACATGTAGGTGTGTGCCCAAAGCATACCTTTAGGCAAAAGCACTGATTGACCTTTGTAACACGCTGAAACTAAATAAACTCGGGCAGTCAGAAGAAAGAAAGGATTATTTCCAGCAGATGGAACGTCTTACTGTTGTTACACACCTTCCTATGATAAAGCATATGACCGGGATTGTACTTGAAATAATACTGCAATACCAACTATGGGATATAAAGTAAAACTGTGACCCTTAAGGGCTTTTGGGAAATTGTATTTGTTTAAGGCAGCTATACCAGACTTGTGACGTAAACATTCATTTTATATTTGTTTAAAATATGTATGGGAACATATGAAGTGTGCCAAAGCTGTTTTTTAAGTTATTGGCGTATTAACAAATGTCGATTAGATCTTCAAAGAGTTTTTCTAACTTGTAGGACAGAACTTGTTTCAGTTTCCTTTGCTCGCTTAACAGTCCTTATTTTCCTGGAAAGGCTTTATTACCCCGGTAAGAGCATTAGTGATGTTGGATGATAAGGCCTGGCTCCCAGTCAGCATTCCATTTCATCCCAAAGGTGTTGGATGAGGGTTAAAATCAGGACAGGGCAGGGAAGTTATTCAGCACTTCTCTACTAGTGGAAAACCATTACTATAGAGCAGGCTTTGCCTATGGCGACTTTGTCATGTTCAAACAGGAAAAGGCCCAAACACAGCTGTTGGTATTGTCTAATCAAAGCATTGAGTAATATGAGCATTCTGTGGTAATGCGAGGGTCAAATATGTCGGCCAGTGTGAAAGACAATCGACCATAATGTCTTTGGTGCAGTAAGTGAAAATGTAATATCAGTCTGTGTATTCAATAAGAATTTATTTTTATTATTTTGACTCAACTCCAACCAGAAATGTCTCTCTGTTTCTGTCTTTTTCTTTGGTGAGCATTTTAAAGCAGGCATCCAATAGGGAGAAATTCTGCCTACTAACAGGTTAAACTACACACACACACACACACACACACACACACACACACACACACACACACACACACACACACACACACACACAGACACACAGACACACAGACACACACACACACACACACACACACACACACACACACACACACACACACACACACACACACACACACACACACACACACACACACACACAACCGCAAATATATCTCTGCACATTTCACAACACTCTGTTTTTTCCTTGTGTCTCTTCAGGGAGTTTGGCTGGAGGGATCCAGAGCTTCCAGAGGTGATTCAGATGTTGCAGCATCAGTTCCCATCAGTCCAGTCCAACGCTGCTGCCTACCTCCAGCACCTCTGCTTTGGAGACAACAAGATCAAATCTGAGGTAATCATTTCTGTTTAATCTAATTCATATACGCATTGTTTTCTCTAACATGCAGATTGGAATGCAAACACTGCAGTGTTAGATTTTTCTGCTGAAGTTTTAAAAGCTGATCATTTCTGGAAATGTACAGGGTGCTGCTGTTGAGCTTTTAAAAGTGGGATTTGCCAGTACTTTGAGTACAACTGGCAAGATGCCAGGGGACAAGAGTTCTTGACAAAAATCGAGTGGGTGAGTGTGCGCTCGCTTGAAAATGTTTTTAATGGTCGTGCTACAGACCAACGAAGGAGTAAAGCTACCTTTCCACAGTGTTTTTGCCGCAAGCTAGTCCCAATTATATCATAACAGACAAAAATCCAGCAATAGAGAGCATGTTTTGCCATTAATGTCAAAAATACACACATAAGTTGTTTTAAAAAGTATTTAACTCATTTGGCTAGGGAGATCAAGAGGTCCTTTTCTCTGAATGTCTTTGTTAATGCAGACTATAACCAACACAGTTTAAAGGGCCGTATTTTGCTCATTTTTTGGTTCATATTTGTATTTTGTGCCTCTACCGTGACATATTTACATGCTTTAATGTTCAAAAGTGCTTTATTTGTCTCATACTGCCTGTACCGCAGCACCTCTTTTCACCCTCTGCCTGAAACCATACAGTAGCTCAGTCTGCTCTGATTGGTTAGCTGGCGGGTTCTGTTGTGATTGGTCAGATGCTAAGAGAAGCCCCCGCCCTTATGCCCTTTAGCTTCACGTATAATGTGTTGTTGCGCTAAAAAATAGAAGTGTGAGTGTTACTTGATAATGTCATTACATCACAGACTTTGGGATTTTAGCCTTTGCTGGCCATTTACATGCATTACAATATATACAACACATTACAGGAAAGAAAATAGACCCAAAAGCATAAGAGGGCCCCTTTTAACACATTGTAAATGACAAAACATTGAGCAGGCAGGTTGTAAGTAACCCTTTCATCTACAATGAAAGTTTTGACACATCTTCATTGAGAGGTAACTCAAGCTGCTCTCTGAGTTCCACCAAACGCACCATTACGCACACTTAAACAAACTCTGAATGCAGCGCTGTTCCTGCAGTCTATCCGTCTGTCCTTTAGAGCCGTCATCACTCACAAAACTGTTCTGTCTGTCTCTTCAATGTCAACTCCATTCAGCTCAATTCCTCTTTATTAATCCGCATGGAGACAATGGATTTGAGGGCAAACAGAGTTCTTCAAACAATAGTCGGCCAACAGGCAATAAAGATAGACAGAGAGAAGGATGAGATAGAAGAATGATGTTGAAATGCCGTAGAAAAATAGTAGTATTTAAGAGCAAGGCTGGCAGAATGCAACCCACAGGCCAGATTGTTTTCGTCCTTGAGAGAGATGCCTGAATAATAATAGATGGGATGCAGAGGGATATGTATGCGGGCCACTCCCTGATCAGTCTCCCAGCACCTGATGCAGATGAAGTTGTGGGATTGCGTGCTTGATCTATTGTATTCGGCAGCGATCACAAGGAGAGGTGTCACTACAGCCACGAAAGCTTCTAAAAAGGCTTTCGAGGGGAAAGTTGCATGTGCATTTGGTCTGATAATGTGAGAATAATTACATTAAAGAACTGTTAGCTCACAATGCGCCTTCCATCATCAAGATATTGATATAATGGTCTCCTTACAGGCAGCAGAACTGGAAAGGGTTGGAAGTATACCCTGCTCTTTCTTAATTTTTTTTTGTTTCATTGGCTACGTTTGACATTGACTTTCGTTAGGATTTTGAGCCTGGACTGCAAAGTTAAAAATATTTGTTTTGAATTTTAGACTATGTATGTCTTAGGTGTGTCAGAAAACCCCATGCCAGGCGTGCTTCACCATAGCATCACAATGATTTGTTCTCAAGGTTTTTGTAGTGATGCATTTAGGGTAAAACTGGTCCTTACACCTGCTTCTGTGTCTAAGGCAAGAGAAGACTGAAGAAAAGTTACCTTGCATAATTTTGATTATTATATTAAAACTTTCCTTTTCACAGTTTTAATAAACGTCCGTTTTGTTTTTTCTGTATTGCTTATCACTATTCCCCTCTCTGTTTTCAACACAAAATAAGCAATTATAAGACAAATCCCTTGGACTACTGGACCTTTTGATGAGCATTTTTCAGATAGACAAAACTTCAATTAATCCAACACAATGATAAATGGTCATAGATTAATGATGTTTTAAATATTAAATATTTGCAGCACTTCGTATTTTTCGCTTTTCTTCTCAATCGAGGTAGAGCATTGATTATCCTGTTGATTGTACTGTCTTTGTGTTTTGATTGACATATAATTGCAGTGTTTTTGATTTTTTTCTATAACCAAGTTTGTTGCCGAAAGATCTAACATGTTGTCTCTACAAAATCCTTTACCAGTTGGATTTTGTCATCCAAAGTGAATCATCTGTGATAAACTTCATGCTGTTGTCGCTTTATATAGATCACAAGAGACACAATGTGTCTTGTTTTTATAGCAGGCAGTCTGCCCTACATTTTCTCTTTGTCTAGACAGGGAGAGCAGGGACGGCTGCAGACACTTAGAGGGGAGATGGGACAGAAAGTGCAGCGGATGGCATTTTAATAAATCTTGCATCAGTGCCACCGCGCACTTTGTTTACAAGTGGTGACAAAGGAGAAATTAATATTAACATAAAATAATTTTTCACAACCCTGGCATCAAAAGTGTGAAAAGATTTTCTCAAGTGGACTTTAACAAGCCCTGTTGTCTTCTGATATTGAACATTGTTTTGTTAAATTGTAAGGGAAATTGGCACAACTGCATTTATACCGTCCTCCCTCTTCTGTCCTCAGATACGGCGGCAAGGTGGCATCCAGCTGCTGGTGGACTTGTTGGACCACCGGATGACGGACGTGCACCGCAGCGCCTGTGGAGCCCTGAGAAACCTGGTGTACGGCAAAGCCAACGACGACAACAAGATCGCCTTGAAGAACTGCGGAGGCATACCAGCTCTGGTCCGACTGCTGCGGAAGACCACAGATGTGGAAATAAGAGAGCTGCTCACAGGTAAAAACGTAGTGTTTTTTTCAAACGTCTTTCTTTCACACTGCCCTGCAGCTTGTTATGCAAAAAGTTTGTCTGTGTAATCAGTGTTTCGGGTGAGAGTTGCTTTCAATTACTTCTCATACTTAAGTGGCAGCTTATAGCTCAGCTGCTTATCAAAATGTGTTATATTACGAATGAATAAAGCATAGTGCAAAATGTGTAAATGAAAACCCCAACACATTGAGAATTACAGTTTCAATCGTTTTACAAATCTTTTAGGCATATTGTATTGTATTATATTTTCAAACAATTGCACTATTTTTAGGCAAAACAAATGAAAGATGTAGTAATATTCCATTAAAGGCTCATTCCTGGTAATGCGAGAACTGCAAAACAGCACATCTCTAAAATACCTATAATAAAAGCTTTTCTTGGCAAGAACTATAGTATATAAATACTGTAGATAGGTATGTCACAACCTTAAGAGACAAATGAAATTGTGTATTAATACAATTTTGACACTCCTGTAATTTGATAATGATTATAGACAAAAACAGACAGATTTTTTTTTAGTTGTCATACAAGTTGTAATGGGTTTCCGAGTGCTTCATCAAAGAAGCTTGTATAAAATAAAGTAGAATAAATAACATTACAGTATGCAGTTATGTGTTCATAATTAATTCAAAGTGAGAAATCATCTTGAGTTCTATATTCCTGTAAAGTATTTATCTATAAATGACATGAAAACTCTCAAGCATAATGCAAAAGCATATAGTGAGTGGATCATATACTGTACATATGATCCATTCACATACACATGCATATGTTGCCTCTTATGTACACTCAGATAGGGAACATTCACTGAATACCCAGTTATACAACATACAAAGCACACTGTACTGTATCCACACAGCTACACTTGAGCACAAATACAGAAATGTGTGTGTGAATTGTTTACCATCTGTCTGCTTCCCAGCACTCATCGAGTAGACGTCTCAAACTGAGATTCTGTGTAAAGGCTGCCCTGCATTCTCTTTCGGTAAACACAAATATCATCCAAATTGTAGAAAGTGTATTCAGGATTGATTAATTTCAGTTTCCACACCCTCCCAGGTCTTAGTTGTCAACTCACCCCCAAAAGGATTATAGGATTACGAGCAGTGCCTCTACTAGTGTTTCTTTTAACAGCTTTTACTTTATATTTCCTGGCAATCCCCTCTCTAATTGGCATTCACACTGACAGCCACAGTAAGAGTGCTTGGTTGAACAGTTCAATCATTGTGTTTTAGGGTAGAATTAGGAAAACTGAGGCCTTGAGCCACTACCAATGACATTTATTATTAAGCATTTCAACAGATCAAACCAATTTAGACTCTTTTCTGGGCGAGTTGCTGTTTTAAAACAATTTAAATCATGAAAATTAATGTTTTACCATAAACACAGTGAAAGTTGTCATCAACAGATGGAGTTTATTGAGATGGATCTTGACTTGCATGCTCAGTAGTGGCCTTTCATCTTCGAGTAGCAAGTTCTAAAAGTCATAAAAGTGAAATTAAATTAAAGGATAACAGCTACTGACAAACCGTATTAACTATCCATTCAAACAAACACGCAAACAGGAAAGGATACATTTGTGAGTATTACTGAGTGAGATTTTATTTTGTAATCTAATTTCTTGGGCTTTACTGCACAGCATCGGATCATTAGAGATGATCTTGTCTATTATTCAAGTTTATTTAAGCTGAATTGCATGGATAGATTGCAGCATTTTCCATTTACACAATCTTGAGTCCTCACACGACCAGTTCTATATAATTCAAAAGTTTTCACTTTACAACCATGTGAACACCTGTGCGTTGCAAAGATGGGAATCTTTTATATCATTACATTCCATCCTTAATAACGAACCATTATCACATGTATATGTTTTAAATGTTGCTACGTTTATCCCCAGCAACATGTCGTTGTTGTTATAGAACTCAAAACATTGGAAACCCTTCCGACCCCTTTTTTGTTTGCAGCTTCCAGGACTGTGTTTTAGTCTGAACAGGCAGGAAAATAGTTTTTAGGTAAAAAATGGCACAGAAACCAATGTTAGCTTCCTGATTGAATCTTATAAATCACAACCGGTCCTTCCCTGTTTCTGCACGCACCTGTCATGTGACCCTTTTCCAGAAAAAAACTGCCTCGACTGCAAGTTGTTAAGTCAACATGGATAATTGATTTCAGGCTTTTCTGGCCTTGTTGTTTATGCTAGCAGCTGCAGTTAAATCTGCATTTTATAATGCTACTCCTGCTTAAACGTGCAGGAGGGAGCTGTTATTCGAGCGCCTTTATCAGCCTTAAATGGAGAGCCAGTTTTAAGTGAGGCTGATGTATTAATGAAGATGTTGTTGCTGTGGTTTTTGTAGTATATTAAGCAACTAAGCAACCAACCTCAGAATAGGCTATCAGCTTCCTGTTTGCACCAGCACATGCATGGAAACTGAATTTAAACAGTCATATGATCTGCTTTTTAAGGGATCAAAGTAGGGGCAGAGTTTATTTCTTGTGACCATCTCTCTCCTAAACCACAATGTCACAGTGTCCCACAGGCTGCCCTTGAGCCTTTATCCACTCTCCTAATTATCTACAGCAGTTCTTCACATCGGGGTGACATGAGGCTCTTGTGGGGGACAAACATTTTAAGCATTATTCCTGGGCATACAGTAAGAGACAGTTATAAATATGAACAGTTGCACAGGGCGATCTTATCAGGGATTTGAAATTGGTAGGTGTCCTCTCCTTTCCCAGATTCAATCACGTTTGGAGCCGAGTATGACCCACGCCTTCACATGTATATATGTATTTATGAATGTGTAGTGAGTGTAGAAAAGGGGTTTAGGCTTAGTAGGGATGGAAATAAAAGGTTTTTTGTAGGCTGCCGGAGTCTTAAAGAAGATTACCATATAAATTAGAGCAGCAATTCAAAGCACGGAGCACAGAAATCCCTCCTGTCACAAATTAATCAGCTGAACGACCGACCGGACGCAGACAGACCGTGCTCTGCTCTCTTTCTCTCTCTCAAAGACCCCGGAGGAAATAGCTCTCTCTCTCTCCACCTGTTTCTCAGCCTCGCTCGCCCGCCCTCTTATCCCTCTGTGGTTGGGTTTTTCGTAATTGGTCTCCCCTTCTCTTCCTGTCTCTCCTGTCCTCTTTGCCTTTCTCCGTCTCCTCTTTTTCACTCTCTTTCTACATCTCATACCCTCTCTGCCTTCCCCTCCTTTTTCCTCTCTGGTGAGCATTTTGAATCAGGATCACAGCGGGAAGTCAAGCTGCCTGCATTGCTAGATACAGATTCAGCTACATACACAAACCCACACACACTATTTCTCCTGCATGCTGCAGTTTCATTGATGGCACAAAATCTGACAAAAACAATGCTGCTGCCCGCTGCTCTTCAGTCTTTCTCCATATTTTTGGGGGGTTCAAAATGTTCTTTTTTTCATTCCCCAAAGATGATTATTTGGAGAGAATAAAGCTGCTTTTGAAGAGATGTTATCTCAGCAGATGCAGTGTGCTTGTGTTCGCTTTTTTCCAACTCATCCTTTTTCCGGTGAGATCAGCAGGATTGACAGCACATGGCTCAAAACAAAAATGGGGACAGAGGAAGAGATGTTGACATACTGGCTCGTCTGCAATCGCAACATGTTATATTGTATTGTGATTTAAATATTGCGATCATTTCGTACTGCGGGTCCTTTGGTGAACCACCTCCAAGGATTGGTTACATACGGATGGACAACATGGGTTATTTACACATTTCCATGCATTTGTCTGAGGTACAAGTATTATCTGTGAATTAGAACAGCCTGATTTATTCATGTGAATTTGTGAGCATGTACTTTTTGAGTAGTCCTGTCAAGCCTGATTGATAAAGCAGGTGGGTTGTCATATATCAATCTGAAAAACATTGCTCAGAGAACTAGTGATGATAGTGATGGAGAGCACTGCTCATCCAACATCTCCTATACGTAATTTAATTAAATCAATGTTACCAGCCTTTATGCTCTTGTACAGTCTGTGAAGGCATTTGAGACCACGGTTCAGACCTGTTGGCTCCCAGTTACACTTCAGCATTACATTTGTTGTATTAAAATGCCAAAAATGTGACAGTGACTGTGCAAGCAGCAGTGTGACATGTATTCCTGAAAAGAAAACCCAAACAACTTAAAAACCACATCTCTGAGAAAATGTAAAAGCTTTTCAGGACTTGAGTATAGGCTTCATCACCATTGCTTTATTAAGCAGGAAAAATTAATTTAAAAAACAATTACTTAAAGAGTAATCATTGATGTCAGCAGGCAGGGGGTTTACTCACAGCAGACCTGTCTTTGTGTGTCTGAGCTTTAACCTACAGTATCAGCCTGGCTGGCTAGGAACTGATATATGAACTGTTGATAAATGAGTTTATCCTCAAGAAAACCCAACTCCCTCTCTGACTCAGAAAGCGCTGCATCCTCTTAAACCTCTTTATTCCCTCTCTAAAATCTGCATGTCATCAGAAGCCGCAGCTCAGCATGTCATTACAATGCAACTATTTTCATCCACTCACAGCAGCACCCATCATCTTCAGTGACAGGTTTGGATTGCTCACGTTGGTGTCAGCACTTTAGAAGCAGATATTGAAGTTGTCAGGCTCAAACTGTGATGGGAACTCTCTGCAGTCTGTAGGCAAACCAGTCGTAGTGCTTATCCAGTTTAGGCTGGGCGAAGAGACGGAGAACGACATTGTTAGTAAGTTAGGGAAACGCAGAGTTACAGAGGAAACTGTAATATAACTGTAATTAATACAGTGAAGGATTCAAGCTATAAAGTGTTTCGTAGTGATGTCACTATGTTACAGAATTAAACAAAGGACTACAATTGAGGCGTTTCAGAAAGGGGTAGGGAGTGTGAGAGAGAGAAATCCCCTTTGGAGGGAACTTTGGGATTTTAGCCTTTGCAGACCATTTACATGCACGCAAAAATATATAACATACTACAGTAAACGGAAAACCCCCTAAAATTGTAAACAAAGATTTAAGGCTCACCTGTTTTACATAAGCCTCTGGACAGACCTGGTAAGCCCAAACGTGTAGTGCGGGTGAACTGGGAACGTCTGGAGGAGTCCCATGTCCAGGAGGCCTTCAACTCACACCTCTGGCGGAGCTTTTCAGGCATCCCTGTGGAGGCTGGGGACATTGAACCAGAGTGGGCGGTGTTCAAAGCCTCTATTGCCGAAGCTGCGGCAGGGAGCTGTGGTCTCAAGGTCTTAGGTGCCTCAAGGGGCGGTAACCCTCGAACCTCGTGGTGGACACCGGTGGTCAGGGAAGCCGTCCGACTGAAGAAGGAGGCCTTCCGGGATATGTTATCCCTGGGTACTCCTGACGCAGTTGCAAGGTAACGACAGGCCCGAAGGGCAGCAGCCTCAGCCGTGGCCGAGGAGAAGTTCGGAGAAGCCATGGAGAAGGACTTTCGGTCGGCACCAAAGTTGTTCTGGAAAACCGTCCGACACCTCAGGAGGGGGAAGCAGGGTACCATCCAAGCTGTGTACAGTAAGGATGGGGCGCTGTTGACCTCAACTGATAGTGTGTTAGGGCGGTGGAAGGAACACTTTGAGGAACTCCTGAATCCGACAACTCTGCCCTCTATGTTAGAGGCGGAGCTGGAGTATGAAGGGGGATCAATTCCAATCTCACGGGGGGAAGTCACTGAGGTAGTCAAACAACTCCACAGTGGCAAAGCCCCGGGGGTGGATGAGATCCGCCCAGAAATGCTGAAGCTCATCAACATTGCATGGAAGTCGGAAACAGTACCGAAGGAGTGGCAGACCGGGGTTGTGGTTCCTCTCTTTAAAAAGGGGGATCAGAGGGTGTGTGCCAATTACAGAGGCATCACATTACTCAGCCTCCCCGGGAAAGTTTACTCTTAAGGTGCTGGAAAGGAGGGTCCGGCCGATTGTCGAACCTCAGATTGAAGAGGAACAATGCGGTTTTCGTCCTGGTCGTAGAGCGACGGACCAGCTTTTCACTCTCGCAAGGATCCTGGAGGGGGCCTGGGAGTACACTCATCCGGTCTACATGTGCTTTGTGGATTTGGAGAAGGCATATGACCGGGTTCCCAAGGAGATACTGTGGGAGGTGCTGCGGGAGTATGGGGTGAGGGGGTCTCTGCTCAGGGCCATCCAATCTCTGTACTCTCAAAGCGAGAGCTGTGTCCGGGTCCTCGGCAGCACGTCGGACCGATTTCCGGTGAGGGTTGGCCTCCGCCAGGGCCTGCGCTTTGTCACCAATCCTGTTTGTGATATTCATGGACAGGATTTCGAGGCGTAGTCGTGGGGGAGGGGGTTTGCAGTTCGGTGGGCTAAGGATTGCACCACTGCTTTTTGCAGATGATGTGGTCCTAATGGCTTCATCGGTCTGTGACCTTCAGCACTCACTGGATCGGTTCCCGGCCGAGTGTGAAGCGGCTGGGATGAGGATCAGCACCTCCAAATCTGAGGCCATGGTTCTCAGCAGGAAACCGATGGACTGTCCACTCCAGGTAGGGAATGAAGCCTTGCCCCAAGTGAAGGAGTTCAAGTATCTCGGGGTCTTGTTCTCGAGTGAGGGAACAATGGAGAGTGAGATGGGCCGGAGAATCGGAGCTGCGGTACTGCAGTTGCTTTACCGCACCGTTGTGACAAAAAGAGAGCTGAGCCAGAAGGCAAAGCTCTCTGTCTACCGGGCCATCTTCGTTCCTACCCTCACCTATGGTCATGAAGGATTGGTCATGACCGAAAGAACGAGATCGCGGATACAAGCGGCCGAAATGGGATTTCTCCGCAGGGTGGCTGGCATCTCCCTTAGGGATAAGGTGAGAAGTTCAGTCATCCGGGAGGGACTCGGAGTAGAACCGCTGCTCCTTCGCGTTGAAAGGAGCCAGTTGAGGTGGTTCGGGCACCTAGTGAGGATCCCACCTGGGCGCCTCCCTAGGGAGGTGTTCCAGGCACGTCCAGCTGGGAAGAGACCAAGGGGTAGACCTAGGACCAGGTGGAGGGATTATATCTCTTCGCTGGCCTGGGAGCGCCTTGGAATCCCCCAGTCAGAGCTGGTTGATGTGGCCAGGGAAAGGAAAGTTTGGGGCTCTCTGCTGGAGCTGTTACCTCCGCGACCCTGACGGAAAAGCGGGAGAAGATGGATGGATGGATGGATGGATGGACCTGTTTTATATTAAGAGATAAATACAATTTGTATCCATTAACACCAGACTGAAACTCATTGAAACATGTGATATTACCTTCATTATTGTGTCTGCCTTTTTGTCTGCTTTCCCTTTTTCTGCTTATGCAAAATACTTGCAACAAGATAAGATAAGAATAGTGAATAAATGTCCACTTACCACACCAGTAGCAGGCTTCAAAGCTAAATGGTAACAGTGCGTGTCACATAATTCAGCTTCTGTCACATAAATTAACAAAAAAGCCAAACTTAGCAGAGGTAAAGAGCTTTTTTGTCTTTGCATACCAACCCAGGTTGACTTTGATGTGATCTGCAGTATAGTGCTTAGCTACACTGTTTCCTGTTTGTAATGACAATGTCATTAAAGGACCCAAACTGAGTCAACATGATTCCAGTCCATGGCTGAGGCTCATTAACACAAAGCTGTAGGCCTGTGTGGACAAAGTGATTAACAATGATCGATGTTCACCTCATTATGAAAACAAAGAGGCCAGGCTTCTTGTTAGAGTACAATAAATGTGTGCAAAAATTGATAGTTGCTAAATAATGCTTTTCCTCTCAGAAGACTGCAAACTTATTAAATGTGCTAGACTACATTACACTGATACATGGTCATAATTACTTATCATTTATACATTAAAAATACATTAAAGACACTGGAAAGAAAGAAGGAAATAATATTATATACACAGGCATCTAATACTGAATTTGTTCAAGTTTTTTACAAATACTAAACCAAAACATAGGTTTGAAAAAATATGAAATCCTTTTATAAAAATGTGTATGATGCATGCCTTTGAATCTGATTTTGAACGCTACTTCCATAACGTCTAAGACCAAAAAGAATAAAGCTGACAGCATATAAAAAAAGGTGAAGTGTGACTCATTCTTTGAGTTTTTCAAATGAATCATCAGCCTTCTACAGACCCATTCAAGTGTCAGGTTTTGTACACGCTGCCTTTCTCTCTCTTATGACTAAAGCTCCCTGATGTCTTCAAGGTCCAACTTTCATCGGCAGTATTTCAATTCAATAGGCAACAACAAAAAAGATGCAAATTAAAAGTGTTTCCATGTCATGGTTTGGTACAGCTAAGCAACTCCCTACTTTTTTACATGTAAATATTAAAACGGTAAAATGGTCACATTGGTGTGTTTGTGTTTGCACTTGTAGAAATGCATTACCAGAGAACTGCTATTCCATCCCTTTTCTAACATACTGTTAGTTTTAGTTTTCAAAAACCCTCTGGTGACTCCATTGATCATTCACCCCCAACCACACCTAAATCTCACACGTTTGAATGGGCATATTAGTAAAAGAACACTCAAGCTGTAGAAATATACTATTGGTCTAAAATACTCAAGCACAAGAGTCAGTCCACAAAACATGTGCAAGAATACATCAGGAGAATTGGAAAACAAAGAGAAAACTATATCAAGAGGTGAATAAGAAATGTGTTGCAATATTGAAGGAGAGAGAAATACGACACAGTGATACGGTGCAAATGAGAGATGGGAAATTGCTTCAGAGACAAAGAGAGATGGCCAACATATTCATTTCCCCTCCCTCCATAACCGTGCATTCATAACCTCATGCTGCCACTCATGATGTAATGCTGAGGCAATTAACCTCCTTCATCTGTCATACACTCGTGTGTGTGTGTGTGTGTGTGTGTGTGTTTCTGATCAAAGTTAAAAAGATAAATCTGTCACCTCAGGGAGATGATGTCATTATTTGCACAGCAGGAAGTGACTGTGGCAAACAGCTGACTTTGCTCACAATGATAGAAAAACAAAAAGACATCCTTTTCTTGCAGCTGCAGCATGACATCATTGCATTTATTCCATTTATCAGCATCATGTTATAAATTATGATTACGTAATTATTAGAATAATATATGGTAATTACTATTACGAACAAAGCACAAACTGGAACAAAAAAGAAAGATAAATCAACACTTCCCATCAGGTAGTAAATTCCTTCTCTTCAGCATCTCAAACTGGTATACAAGTAAATGATTCTGAGAACTTTTTCAAACATATCTTGTTTTCCTTCTTACATACACTCATAGCACTTCCCCATCTTTTATATAGCTCTTTTTACCTGCCACACCTTTTGAGATAGTTCACCCTTCAGTTCAGTGTGGAATTTTTGGATATTGCTTTCATATTGATTTAGTTTAACTGAGATTTCTTTACTTAAATGAAACAATCTTTTTTTCGAGTTATCACACATTTTACTTCTGTTTCTGGGTCTTCCCTCCACACGTTCTGTTTTGTAATCACAACTCTCTGTGCTTTTAGTCATAAAATAAATGCACCCAACTCACAAAATGCACATCCTCTTAGTGGGAGATTTCTTGTTATTATTATAAGAATTATGCTGGTTAATTACGTACATATTTTACTTTCCTTAGAGCAAGTTCACTCTGGGGAGTACCACAGAATAAACAACAACAAAATGTGTTTTTTTTAGATGCCACTTTACACTTCACACGTTACAGTGGAGTAAAAAGGATAATTAGGTTATTTGTCTGCAAAACCCATGAATGTTTCATCAATTTAATTAATCAGATTGTGATGATTTGGAAAGGGTTACGTTAGCATGCATATTCACAGGGTATAGCTAATATATAAACAAGAGATTCATAACAATGGCTTTTCAGATACTATGCTGCATAATTTGCCCAAATGGTTTATATTCAGTTGATTTATTTTGATTTTGCTGAATGAAATTCCTGTTTTTCCCAAGGTAGCTGCCATGGTGTACCTATCAAGAATAAACCATTTATATATATAAATGTTTTCAATTAATACACACATTTATTGTGACAATCGCAATATAATAATAGAATAACTGCAACCTTCTGTTCTCTGGCATTCGACAGACAGAAAGGGGTCACTGTGACCATTGTCAGGCAAATTATCATCGGTTGTACTTAACATATCAAAACTGTAGTGTATAATTTGATTGACTGTTCCCCTTCCTATCTTTGTTTTTTCTTCCCTTTGAGAGTCTTGTCATTTGTTCTTTAGCACACATTGGTGCAGGGTTATCTCGCCTTCCAGCTGGTAATAAAATTGATTCTGTTAAATGCTTTAAACTCTTTTTTAAATACCACAACTTTGGTTTGAAGCGTGTAGATTTGTTAATTTCTTACCAGAAGGTGATTAAAGTATGGAATTTCCACCGTAATGTTACATACAGATATGTTAATTTGAACGCTAATTGAAAAACAGTCGTTTATGCACAACACTGGCCAAAGTAAGTTAACGGCATATTGAAGAGACAGAGTGGGGGGAAACAGTATGAGAAGTCTTTCACAGACACATCCGCTGACTCACAGATGTGTAAATCAAGGTCAGCTAGAATTATAATGCATCACATTGAATGTCAAGGTTATCACAGACTCAGTGCCGCCTTCTTTGCCCTCTTGAGCAGCAGATAAGATGAGACAGAGAGGAGACACTTTGCTAACGTGACAGCTAATTAGCGCCATGAAGCCAGAAGCTAGTCATTTAGAAACTCCTCCTGACCACAAACAGACTTAACACCCCGCATAAACGCACCGAGTCCGAATGGTTGACAGCATCAAGACTGATTTGTCGAGGGGGCTTAGATGCACACGCACACAATACCATACACACACAGAGAAGAACACATTCATACAAACCCACAAAGACAGATAACAGAAGCTGTAATTACACAGTCGCTGTTCAGGCGAGGGTGAACAACACGGCACTTAGGAGAGGACGCCTCATTCCAAACACAGATCCAAGGATAGGATGTTTTACCACCATTACAGCTATAATTACAAGCATAAAGGAGAAGGGTAGATAAGTGCAGATATGACTAGAGGTGGACACTCTCAAATGCACACATATAATTAAGTAGCTACATAGATTAGGACATAGACGCTTTGCGAGACGAAGGTCGACCACAATTATGCGTTGCATTGATCCTCAAGGTTATCCCAATTTTGTGTTTATGTATGTCTAAAACCACTGAAGAAATAAGGGTTTTCCAGATAAATGTGATGATTTGCCTCTTGCCCTCTGTCGTTTTCTTAAAAGGCTCGAACAGATGTGTGTGTGTGTGTGTGTGTGTGTGTGTGTGTGTGTGTGTGTGTGTGTGTGTGTGTGTGTGTGTGTGTGTGTGTGTGTGTGTGTGTGTGTGTGTGTGTGTGTGTGTGTGTGTGTGTGTGTTTGTGTGTGTGTGTGTGTGCGTGCGTGCGTGCGTGTGTGTGTGTGTGTTTTTCATATGTCCTGGTATATCACATAAATACATGTGTGTGTGTGTGTGTGTGTGTGTGTGTGTGTGTGTGTGTGTGTGTGTGTGTGTGTGTGTGTGTGTGTGTGTGTGTGTGTGTGTGTGTGTGTGTGTGTGCGTGTGTGTGCGTGTGTGTGTGTGTGTGTGTCAAAAACAGTGAACAGTAATTGGTAGGAAGGAGAAAACTCACTCCACTTTCTTGGTTGACTGGTCACTGCTTGTTGAATTCAGGTGAGGATTAAGAGCAGCAGAGAGGTGCAGTGGAAAAGTGAATAAGTGATTTCCCGCCTTCCGAACTCCTCAATTCTTTTACATTCTCAATTAATTGCAGTTCATTCAAAGGTCATGTTTTGGAATATTATTTAAATTTTGAATTGCATCACTAATGTGTAGATTAAGGTACAGTTTGTCAATTGAGGGTTGTTAACAAGATGCTCAGAGATCAGTCTTTCGAGGAGCCTGCCAATAGGAACCAGGAGGTCGGTCCTCTCGTCATTTAGGTATATTATATTTTTTAGGTTCATATGCACAAAGTGTGGTTTTCCAACAATCAGAAGGTCTGTGGCTCTATCCCCAGCCCTGTAGTTAACATGTCTAAGTATCCTTGGGCAAGATACTTCAATTGACTCCCGATGGTATAGCCAAGGGTTTGTGAATGTTAGTTTCCCAGAGTTGGTGGTGCCTTAGTTATGCACTCTGTATGAGTATCTGTGAATGGGTCAATGGTGATATATATTTAAAAGCACTGAGGGATTGCAACAACTAGGAAAGATCTAACCCTATAAGTGCAGACCCTTTACCATTCCTCAAGTAAGATGGCACTGTAGATAGATAGAATCGGAGGATGAAACCCTCTTTATTGTCACATACATGCACACAGCAGAGCACACACAGTGAAAATGGTCCTCTGCATTTAACCCATCCTAGTACTAGGAGCAGTGGGCAGCTATTGTGCAGCGCCCGGGAAGCAATGGGGAGGGGGGATTGGAGGTGTCCGGTGCCTTGCTCAAGGGCACCACAGCAGGGCCTAGGAGGTGAACTGGGACCTCTCCAAGTAGCAGTCCACTTCCATGTTTCAGGTCGGTTCGGGGACTTGAACTGGCAACCTACGATTCCCAGTCAAGCCCCTACTGACTGAGCCACTGTGGTCAACTATGAACAATTGGACTGAGCACAAAAAAAGAAAAACTTGAATTTCTTTGGAACATATTCTTCACCTGTTTTAAAAAAATATTTTTTGTATACCTAAAACATCCTGATTTCTCTCCTCTTTTCCTTTTTCCACTTATCCCATCCCACATTTAGTTGACACCCAGGGTTTTCAGGGCCCTGTAGTGGTGGCCCACTTTGCTGGGTTAATAATTCAGTCTATATTTTTCTAATTACACAATGCCTTCATTCTATTTAAGTTAGCCCAGTAAGCAATGACAGTGAGCCACATGCACAATACAAGCAGTCTAAAACCCAAGCAGCCAAATTAAATTGAGTTATCATTAATTGTATAATCCTAAGAAGTTATTTTCCTACTCTGACATGTCAAAATGTCCTCCATGAGAAAGGGCCATTGTACTGGTTTTGACACATGTGTTTGAAAGCAGGCTTGTTAGACTGTTATAAAGAAAGTAAGTCCAGACTGCACTAACTCTCTGTGCTGTTTAGTGTGTTCTATCAAACTGCTCACCAAAACCTACTAAATATTTCAAGGCGTTCTGTCCTGCAGTGGTCTATGCTTTCCTCTGTTTTTCTTTTTTTTTTTGACCGTTTTTCACCGCCTGTCTCCCTGCTGTCCTCCTCAGGTGTTTTGTGGAACCTGTCATCATGTGACGCCCTAAAGATGCCCATTATCCAGGATGCCCTCGCCGTGCTGACCAACGCTGTGATCATCCCCCACTCGGGCTGGGACACCTCCCCCCACACACAGGAGGACCGCAAGTTGCACCTCCACTCCTCCCAGGTCCTCCGCAACGCCACCGGCTGCCTCCGGTCAGTGTCACTATCTCTTTCTCTAATGTCTTTATTTATAACCAAACTTTAGGAAGAGAGAATTGTTTTTTCTTATCATATGGCAAATACATTCAAGGTATAAGGTCAATTTGTAATGCCTTGCCTCGTGCTTGCGACAATGATACTTTTGAAAATTGTGTTGCTTCCAATCTTGCCTCATCTTAAAATAGTAAAAACAAGTGGATAGAATGTGCGAACATATCGTTGTTGTTTTTTTAGTTGATCTACAATCTGATAAAAGTCAACTACTAGGAAACAGCAGGACAAGATCACACGCATAAAAATGTTATACGATATTCTTCACGTTTTTGCAAGACCAAAATATTATAAGCAAGAAATCAGCTCCATCAAAAAAGTTTATGCAATTTGGAATGATTTTTAGTCACCAACAGCTGTATGCAGCATCTGAAAGCCACACCAATGTCTACTCTTGTTATTTTTATATCACCTCTTTTTTTTTCCTCTGAACGTGGTTTCTTGCCAGAGGCGGGTGTTTGGGATTGTGATAAAGGTCGCCTGCCAAGCCATCTTTGTGTTTACTGTGCCACTCACCGGTGTCTGTACCTTGATTTATTTATTTGTTGTCAGGACATATTCAATCTTTTACTGTGATGTTTTATTGTCTACAAGCTGGTATTATTAACCCCATTCAAACAGTGAAATAAGTCTATTTTTAGTCAGTATTACGTGATGTTTTTATAACACATAGAGAACTGATGGACTTAGCTGTAAATATGACTCAGCTCTTGGCTTTAGAGCTAGTGTGGCTTTTTGTTTTCTCTTGAGACATGATGCTAGACATACAGCGCAGTCTGGAAGTAGTAGGACTATGACACATACTGTATTTGTTGTTGTTGTTGTTATGACGCCATACTCCAGCACGTTGGATATTTAAAAAGCAAAACCGTGACTATAAAACGGAAGGTGTTAATGTTATGATTTGATTTAGTTTTTGAAATGTTATTTGGGGAAGTTGAAAAAGGTGAGACTAGAAATGACATGAGTTCAAACAATTGGTGACATGATTGCATGTAGGGGCAGCACAAAAAATGTTATATTTTCTATATGCTTTATAGCATTTCATTTTACCGAAACCATCATAATATTGTTTGGATTCATTGTATCTCAACTGAAACATATAAAGACACAAGTTGTGTAAAGGAACAACTTGTCTTCATTTCAGACCTCCTGTGATCGCCCTCCTGCTAAATGCAATAAAAGTCACATGGGAATATTTCATTAGAGTATGAAACCTTAAACAAGCTTTGTTGGATTGAAAATGGTGTCTGCGGGATGGATATGTCGGAGAAGCTAAAAGTTACGACTGATTGGTTAGTTAATAACAACAACAACAATGTGTCCATTAAAACACTCCAGCTAATTGAAATAAGTTAAACCAAATGGCTTTTCACTCAATCATAAAATAATAATAATAATTAAAAGAGAAACCCACTTTTTAGTAGCTTAATAGTAGATATAGAGTTCCATAAGATATTTATACACATGGAATTTGTATTGGTGAGATGCTTTCCAAACCTTTCAGGACTGCATGATGAAATTTCTGCTCATAGATATTTCAAACAGAGACATGCCGGCTGACGTTTATTTTATGTGCTACTGGTTCCCCTCCATTAAACACTCCAGCAATAAAAGAAAATATATATATTTCAGACATAATAATGACAACCTAGACTGATTTATGTACGTTTTCTTCATGGGTGGTCCATCAATATCATCCATAATGTATCTAATGAACTGCGATCAGTGAAAATAAGCTACACATTTGGTTGCTCGGGTCGCCTGTAATACTGTACATGAGTGAAAAAGCACACATCTGGTTACTGTGTGTATTTTAGGGTCTGGTTGTGTGTGTGTGTGTGTGTGTGTGTGTGTGTGTTGCATGAGATAGCTTTGTGTAGATCAGCTCTCTAAACTCGAAGGGCTAATTCATCTTTCTCACGCCTCGTTAAGAAATGCTGGGAGTCTGATTAAAGATTGAATATTTCATGCCGGGTTTGGTATATCGCCGGCCACCTGCTCTGTCTGTCTTTCACTCATTATCCTCCTTGTTTTCTCATTCCCCCTTTCTTGCTCTGTTACCATCTCATTTTATTACTCCATTTCTTCTCTCTCCATCATATTATCCCTCATTTTTTTCCTTTTCTTCTTCTGTATCGCAGAGTCTCTGCCATGCTGTCTCTCACTTTCACACACACATTTTTTCTTTGCTTACTCACGGCTGATTCCACTGCCCGAGTGTACATATGCTGCTGTGCCAACCATCAGGAAGTACTGATACTTGTACTGCCAGAAAGCTGAATAAGAATCTCTTGCAGATGTAGCACACATATGACAGCTACTAATAAAGGTGTATTACTAACTGTACTCACAAACTAATAAAACAAAACATTAAAAAGAAGTAAATGCATCTCTCTCTCCAAAACCGTAAGTCATTTTTATTCCATTAAGCGACATCAGTATGAATTCTACCTACAAGGATACAACCTGTTTTAGTGAAAGCTCAAATTACATTCAATTCAGGCATTTTTTTCTCCCCATCTCACTAAAATCTGTAAGAAAGCAGCACCTGCTATGTCAACTCTATCTGTCACATAATAAGGCACCTGTTGTCGTATTATGTGACAACTGATTTTTATTTATCAGATCCATCCTCAGTAAAAATGTTTGAGTGATCTGCGTGGGTGAGAGAGCGCAGCAATCCAGTCACTTAGTTTACACCAATTAAATGAAAATGTGTGAAAATGGCATAATAATGGCCTTAATTCGGATTGATTCTTTATTAGTCTTTATTTTGCTTGATTTGTATGTCTTCTTCTTGTTAATACTTACATTTTGTATGAACTCACCATTAGGTTATGTTTTTGGCTAGGTTTGTCTGTCTGACTGTCAGCACGATTAGGGAAAAAACGTTCTGGTTCTTTATGAAACTTTGTGGAAGGTTGTGGCATGGGCCAAGGAAGAACTCATTCGAATTTGGATTTCAATCCTGGTGTAGATAGATACACATATTAACTTTCCCTTAACATTGCGATATTGTGCTGCGATGTCGGAATAATCAGAAAAACGTGTTCTCGGCTAGGAATCGAGATAGAGGATAGTCAACCACCTATCAACGTAACAAGAAATACACATCTTAGTTGCGGTGTCCATATTGGTTAAGATCATGGGCACATCAAAGTTGTTAGAACAACTTCCCAACTTTGATGACGGGAGCATCCAAGGAGCATACAAATGCACCATTGGCCTTAGCAGCAATCTATGCTCTCACTAAAAGAAGGGAAAAGTGCCATTTCCCTTCTAAAGGTTAAAGTTCAACACACGCAGAACAAACAAGATGTAGGCTCTGTCTGAATCTTTACTCGAGCACATAGCATTTCCAGGAACTAGCGCCTCAAGGCTAAGATTTCTGCTCCGATATGTTCACAGTGTAGCTAGTCGGCCTTGTCCACTGAAGTGAGGTAAGAGGTTATTGAATGGTGAGCAACCCCGGGTCAGCCACATTTAAAGATGGAGGGTCCTGATGCATGCATAATCACTGCCAGGCCATTCAGAGCTGGCGTAATATAATAAATGCTTCAGTGAATAAGCGAGGGGGAGTATGCTATGGTAACAAGTACATGAATAAGAACTGCTCACATTATTATCCTTGACATAATGCACTTGAATGAACACAGAGGGCCAAATGTAGTTTAGTTCTCAATGGTTCAAATTAATATGAATTATTTAATAAAGCAATATTTGGTCATGAAGGTGTCACATTCAATCGCTGTATATGTAATGCACCGTGTGTCTTTATAACATATATTTTTGGGGGCTACAATCGTGTGTTTTTTTTAAGGACCTGGGAAAACTAGTGTGGCTAATGGAGTTTTAAAAGTTGGTGCCATTTCTCACTGACACTGAGGGGCATACACATCTCCTCGATAGCTTTAACAGTCTGACATTTAAAGGGCATTACACTCTTATAGAATCTCTCTCCTTCATCCCACACAGGCATATGTATGCAGAAACTCATACACAGATGCTTCACCATGCAAAGATTAAACCTGTGTGAAATTACTTGAATATTCAAGTTGTGGGTGTTACTTTGCAGGATATTCTGAAGATTCACTTCATAGTCAGACTTCAGTTGTTCATTGATAAGGTGTGTGTTTGCTTTACAGGAATGTGAGTTCTGCAGGCGAGGAGGCCCGGAGAAGGATGAGGGAGTGTGAGGGCCTAACAGACGCTCTGCTTTACGTCATCCAGACTGCTCTTGGGAGCAGTGAGATTGACAGCAAGGTACCCCTCTCCCTCACACGCATACAACCAACCAACTAAATCAGACGTGAATAAAAAATGGAGGCATGGTAGAAAATGATGTTGCTGAAATGTGTATGCATGTGTACACACTGTCCAAGGATTCAGATACAAGTATGCTTTGTAAACATGTGTTTCCTGCTGATTACTGTACAGATTGTCAATTATTTACATGAACTAACACAAGTTATATGCAAATGTGTTTAATCTGTATATGCAGACCATAGCCATACACTGTATATGCATATTCATTCTAACATGTTTGTCTCCCTGGGTTATTTATGAATATATAAATATATGGGTTGTATGTTAGTGTCCCAAGCTAGCAGGCCACAACATACACACTGTAAAAAATGTCTGTCTGCTGTGACAGATATGAGTCTGTTGATTAATAGAAATCCCCAAGACTTGCATCAAGAACCTATTGGTTATCAATTAATGATATGTTGAAACCACAAGCCATAATCATCCAATTTCTTTTTCTTTTTTTTTGAAGGGGGGGATATATTCTTAAAGCAAAGAAGCCAATACACAACTATCCAGTATAGAGTACCCACACTTAGAGGGTTTCTGATTTTTTTCAGTGCACCATATATTACCCAACCCAGATGGTCAGTGACACAGAAACATCACTGTGAGTGTGTGTGTGTGTGTTTGTGTGTGTGTGTGATTTTTCATGTGAGCCTTTGAGCAACCATGTGTATCTGTATATATGTATGGCCTTGCATACGTGCCACATACAGCGGTGTGTGTGTGTGTGTGTGTGTGTGTGTGTGTGTGTGTGTGTGTGTGTGGTGTGTGTGTGTGTGTGTGTGTGTGTGTGTGTGTGTGTGTGTGTGTGTGTGTGTGTGTGTGTGTGTGTGTGTGTGTGTGTGTGTGTGTGATGGCTCACAAGGAGATATGAAGTTTTTAATCCTTAGAAATCCTTCACAAGATCAAAGTCTGTGACTGTTGACTGCACAGCCACTCACAACAATGGGATTAGTGTGTGTGTGTGTGTGTGTGTGTGTGTGTGTGTGTGTGTGTGTGTGTGTGTGTGTGTGTGTGTGTGTGTGTGTGTGTGTGTGTGTGTCTACATTATCCACACAGCATGTGTCTGTGTTGCATGTCTATTTTACACAGCTAGCACTGCACATTATGTTCATATAAGAGTGTGTGCCTGTGTAAATATGACTCTACAGTCTTGGTTTCGCCTGATTGCCATCTGTCTTCCTTCATGTCTGTCTCTTCTTCTCTCTCCACACTCCCTCCACCAACAGACCGTGGAGAACTGTGTGTGCATCCTGAGGAACTTGTCGTATCGTCTTGCTGCAGAGACCTCCCACAGCCAGCAGGGGGGGTCGGAGGAGCTTGACGGTCTGCTATGTGACACTGGTGGAAAGGACGCAGAGAGCTCTGGATGCTGGGGCAAGAAAAAGAAGAAAAAGAAGGGACATGACCAGGTGGGGAAAATGGAAATTCTGAGTACTTTATTTCTGGAAAACTGCTTATTAGCTTTGCTTCATATCATGTAGCATGGTGAGTTGCCCCAGGTTGCGTTTTGGGGGGGCAGGGTGCAAATCCATGCAGTTAATAATATAATAGATTATGGGGGTAAATACTAATATTGATATGTTTTTATTTATTATTATTATTATTATTATTATTATTATTCATAGTGTTTTAATGCCTATTACAAGTCTAAAAAGTCCTTTAATGAGTATCCAGGCAAACTAATGGACTGTGTCGGGTCTTAGTTAAATGATGTTGCACTCTACTTACTTGTGCATAGCATAGCCCGGTTTCTCTGAAATATGTAGGGTCATTCAAGTGTTATCTTTGGAGACACACACACACACACACACACACACACACACACACACACACACACACACACACACACACACACACACACACACACATACTCAGTTTGTATTGAACACTTCAGTTATTCTCGACCAAAAACCAATCATTTTGTAATTTTAGTCCAATTGTATTCACATAAGATTATCATTATTTGATGAAAAATACAAGTTAAAGAGTAAATGAATGAGAGTATGTGGAGGGAACAATAATAAAGAGAGATTATTATTATTATTATAAATGTTTTTATAGTTTAAACTACATTTTAGTCTCATATTTTGCCTTCAGTGACAGCATCACAGTTGGTGTTTAATGAAGTCTCTTCATTCCCTCATTATTTACATTAAAGAACCATAGCGAAAACTCCTAACTGGAGTGAAATTAACTATGCTTTTGTGGCTAAATAAACGTGATATAAAGTTATTGCCGCTCTTATGGGATGTAACGGTATGTATTTTATAAGTCTTTGTAGTTCTTGGCTCTCTACTGTCCTGCTGCTTCCCTTCACTTTCCCTCTTACATCATGGTAATATATTCTCTTATGGAATTTTAATGCCCACATAAAAATCTACATTTACATACGGAGTACATAATGCATGAGGAATTTTCTCTTGTTTATTTAAAGCCGTGACTTAATTGCTTGGTATTCCCTGTCAGGTGTCAACACCGGGATAATTAAAGTTAAACAAAAAGACGAAACAACAGCTGTAAAGAGAGATGTTGTCATCTTGTGTGTATTTTATAAGACAATAACCCTACCGTTATACGTTTCACTATTCAGTATCTCCTTTTGTGATGCAGCTCGATGCTGTTTCTGGTTCAGTAACATTTGCTCAGTTCACCCTTGGCTCACACTATCTTGCGTACAGATGAATATTTATGAATGCACCACAGATTTCTTTGATATTCATGATGTTTGAGTTTGTTTTTCCACGTGATCTTCCCCTACCACCTGAATTATTTACGGTCACGAATATAATGTGACTCATATTAACAGAAGAGTTTGATGATGTGATACTAATAGGCATCTTATAGTCTTAACATTTTGTATTGTCGTAAGTTGTGGTGGAATATAACTAAGTACATTTTCACAAGCTTAAAGACATATTTAAAATATGTGTATTATTCTTGAATATCTTCCACAATTACTTATAATTCAACATATAAATCCATCTATAAACGAAGTATAATTAAGAATAATTATTTAGTTTTTTTAGTTGTTGAATGAAGTCCACCTTTGCAAACATTAAATTATTGAACACAGGATTTTAATTTGTAAGAGTATGTTTACACGTTAGTAGAGACTGTTTCCTCCCCCTGTATTTATGCAATATCAACACATGCTCTAAGGTTTTCCAACAGCCAGATTGGGAAATTAGCTATTTTAGCTTACATGCATCGACTACCAATATTTAGTATAAAAAAACTAGTATTTATTTTTTTACTTGTTCGCTCTGGATTTCCTTGGGCTGTCCATCTGCTGCCAGCAGGAAGAGTTTAATCCTCCAGTTAGATAAAAAATATTGCTCTTTCAGATGTGTAGTTGGCAGAAACCAAACTGCTGCCTTGGAGCAGGCTCGAACCCTCTTGTCATGCTAATAAGCAATCAACATCACATTCTGGTTGAGTGGAAGACATCTTTTTAAAACTTCTACTGAAGCTGCTGGGATTGAAAAACCAACACTTCCGGTGGATCAGAGTGGGTGAATTGCTCATTAGCCCTGCATGTTTTTCCCTCTGCTTTCATTTCGAGAAAATACAGAAAAAGGAGATTTTTTATTTACTTAATATGTTAGACCTTCAACTACCATTTACCGAGTGAACCCTCGACACATTTGTTCACATCAAGGCAGAACCAGGGAGAACTTGTAACCAACCAGGGATCAGATTCCAACCAGGGATCAGATTGTAAAGGGACAAATCATAACCTCTCCATAATGATAATAACCCCCCCCCAATCCTTTCCCTCTATCTGTCTGTCTCCACTCCAGTGCAGCTGTGGGTGATTACCATGAAGTAGCGATCGGGGAGCTTGTTGGAGAGGGCGAAACTCTATCAACTGTAGAGTAATTACAGGAGAGATGAGGGGTGAGGAGAGGAGGAGAGGATACGACGGTAGGGAGGGGAGAGTAAAGGAAGCTAGGGTTAACAGGGGGGCTAGGCGATACAAAAGGAGGAGAGAGGAGAGAGGGGGGAAGAGGAAGTAGTAGAATAATAAGGTCAAAGACAGAAAAGGAAGTGAAGGCAGACAGCAGTGCAGTCTGTTGGCAGTGAGCCTTATCAGATGTCGTGTGGGATTACGTCATTGCAGATGGAAGGAGGAAGATTTTATTTTCTACAAATAAAATGTGTCGACTGATGTTACAATATGACAGTAGGAAACATACAGGACATCGTATTTTTCACTATAGTACATCTACAATTCCGATTCACGTAAATAATAAATAACAACAGTCGGTATAACCCATGGTGGAACTACCTCACTCAAGTAGGAGTTGACTTTGCTTTACTTATTTTCTGCAAATGTATAATTATAAAAAATCTGTGAAAGATATTGTTCCCTCTTTTCTGAAATATATTTAGTAAAAAAGAAAGAAATAACAGATTTTTTATGCCCTCCTTGTCAAGCTAACTGTGTGTTGGTTTTGAAGGGTTTTTTTTAACAGAAGAGTTCCTTTTTGTTTTGAGGAAAAAGCACTTGGTTCTTATGGGACAGTTTATGATTATCTGATGGCTATGGATTTAATACCCTAGTATATAAAGGAGTTCAAATAAGCAGGAACTTAGAGGTGCCCTATGATGCTCATTGTTAGGATTCATATTTGTATTTAGGGCCTACTGTGACATGTTTCCATGCTTGAATGTTCAAAAGGTCTTTATTTTTCTCATACTGCCTGTGCTGCAGCACCTCTTTTCACCCTCTGTCTAAAACCAGTCTGATCTGATTGGTTAACTGTTCAGCTCTGTTGTGATTGGTTAACTGCTTAGATACCCTGCTTAGCCTATCAAGTACAATGTGTTGGAGCACTATAGTATCGTGAGTGTAACATAGTTACCTCACTATGTTATGGAAGTAAACAAAGGAGTCCAGTTGTGGCATTTCAGGCAGGGATTTCAGCCTTTACAGACCATTTACATGCACAGAAACTGAAAGTGAAAACCCGAAAAAAGCAGCAGTAATATCATTCCCAAAACATATTATATATTTGTTAAACACTGTCAGACACTGTTTGTTTTACTGCACAATTAATAATTTAAGTGCATTTTGCTGATGAAGCTCACACACACTAAGTTTTTGCTGCAAATTATTTTGTCCTTGCACCTTTCATTAACACCTCAGGCAGTTATTTGTTTTATGTGCTGTGGAAAACAGAGGAAATTTCAATAACAGATTTCAATAAGAGAGGAGAAAGAAAAACACATTGCCATTAGATGAAAGCCACAAGATTCATATCATTGTTTATAATTAGCAAATCTTCCCTCTCCCGTTCTCATCCCCTGTTCTTGCCAGAGGGTCCATGCTGGCACCCAACCACTGTCAAACCCTGCGCCTCACAGAGAATTCAAAGTGCTTTTTTCCGTTTTCTATTCTGAATTCTCGTCTTCCTATAGTGGGATGGCGTCGGCCCATTCCCAGACTTGGCGGAGCCCCCGAAAGGCATCCAGATGTTATGGCACCCCACCATCGTGAAGCCCTACCTCACGCTGCTGTCTGAGTGCTCAAACCCAGACACCCTGGAGGGAGCAGCTGGGGCTCTGCAGAACCTGGCTGCTGGCAGCTGGAAGGTAGGGACTGTGCCTTCACCACTGTGATCCTAAAGGGCATCTGCAGAAGTCTAGTGACATTCCATGGGTGCCAAAGTGTTCTGAATAATTAGAAATCTCTTCAACTGCCCACATATTCTAGCCATTTTGTGCTTTGGGATAGTCAGCCTTATTTACTGGACTCTAAAAAACTCCTCATGCATGAGTACCAACCATTTGGTACACCACCCTCTGTAATCAACACATTTATGACCTTAAAACGTAATATCCAGATGATGTGTTTGATTACTACTAAATTTCAAATGTTGTTTTCTTGCCTCAATGGTTGAAGTATTTATAACTACCTTATAAACAACATTTTAAATCAAATCAAAGGACACTTGAAATAAACCTCTCTCCATCTACCTCCAACCCTTCCTTCCCTCTGTCCTACCCAGTGGTCGGTGTATATCCGGGCTGCGGTGCGTAAGGAGAAGGGCCTCCCTATCCTGGTGGAGTTACTGAGGATAGACAACGACCGGGTGGTGTGTGCCGTGGCCACTGCGCTGAGAAACATGGCTCTGGATGTCAGGAACAAGGAGCTCATCGGTGAGTTGCCCATTTACAGCATAGAAAGAGTGAAGTAACACACGTGACACGGAAAGTAGTAGTCATTGGGTAAATGCAAAACTTCCAAAGCAAGCCATCTTTATTCAAGAGTTGAGTGCCTTAATTGAATATACTGGCAGTGAAAACAAGTGCAGTTATCTTGACCCACTTACAGAACTAGTCACTTATTTAAATAATGCATATGTGGTTGTTTATGTAAGTAGACATGTTTGAGTGTCTGTTATATTTTAAGACGCTGTTAAATGTCAATGTTGTAGAGGGTTATTGCTGTTAGGAATGTTTGACTGATCTCATATTTAATAATAAAGACACATTTTATTGTATTTCTCTGGAGTTGTTCCCATATTACCTTTATTCTAGACGGTGGTAGTTTTCTTTTGACTGATTGTTTGAAGCTTAATTTTCCTATGGAGACCAACTGATGTCTGTAATGAACTCTTGTCTTTCTGCTGGTCCCCATAGCAACAACTGCCTCCTTCTTCTTGCTCTGTCTGATGCTTGAGGCTCTGAGCTGAGCTTGTCTGTGTGTGTGGTGTAGTTTGTGACCGCTATTCATGTGTACTGTGTATGCAGGTTGTAATGACACAAGGCATGCATGTATATTTTGATGGGACACATGTTCCTGCCCTCATTCATTTTGTTGACATGATGAAATTACCGAGCTACTTAACATATTGTGTAGTTGCATCCTCAGAGCTTTCATCAGTTTATCAATAGGGCCACCAAAAATGTGTCCGCTGTGAGCCAACAGTTTATTTATTGCTGCAATGTCACAAATAATATATCGCACCAGAACCCACTTTATATGAATATGTTATTTTTCAAATTGTTTGTTTTTTAATCGTTAAAATTGTGTGTTTAGGACGAATGGTCTTGTTTTAGCTTTGTAGATTACTCTAGAGGTTCTTAATTGTTTTTCAGTAAAGGACTCCTAACAAGATAGAGAACATAGCGGGACCACCTCATGTTTGTCACTTGGACATTTTTTATATTGCCCATACATTCCTTAGAATTATTCTCTAGTCCCAGCACTAATTTGGAATGTATTTCAAAATTAAGTAACTAAGTTTAAAACGTAACTCAGTACTATTTAAGATTAAAAAAGTTAAAATATTATCTGAGAAATAAGAAAAAATATAAAAAATAATCTGATTTTATATCATGATAATTTGAAATAATGAATCTGAAAAGGTTTTACCGACCCCTTTGCAGAATGCTACAAACCACACTGTGAAACATCTTTGGTGTACTGTGTTAAGGTACTAATAAGTCCTGTCTTTTGTTCAGAAATGTCCCTTTTGCATTGCACACTATATATATTACTTTCTTGCAACCTGTGCTACAAAACTTCTCTTCAGCAGGGCGCACGTGCAACAGATAAAGAAATACGTAGTATAAGTTACAGATATATATTCTGTACATCATCATATTTGATTTGAGTTTTTGTTTTATAGGCCTACAAATTAAAATAATCTGCAGTATATATGCTACAGACACCAGCAGGATTTCTAGACATACGTATACTGTGGATGTGAACTGTCAGTTGGTCATGATGTGCCCCCACCCCCACCACCCATGGGGATCAACCAATCAGAGTGAGGGGCAGAGGTCAGAGTGGACAAGATTGGCTGACAGCACTACTGAGATGTCATGGGAAATGTAGTCATTCGGTGTTAGATCATGTGGTCAAGTCGTATGGTCTGACAGCCCCACAGTCAGGCAGCATTTCCTTAGTCTTAGCTGGATAAACTACCATAGTTCTTTAAGGTAAAAATGAAAGCAGAGAGCTGACAATGTTGATTTAGCGAGGGAGGATTGCCTAACTTTCTGGTGGGGAACAGAGAAATGTCCATTAACTTTCTATTCTTGCTATCTGTTATATTCTGTAATACAATGTATTGTCAAACACACTACAATATTGGTCAAAGATTGCATCACAAATGCTCAAAAATGTGTATTTTCATCCCCATTTCCACCCTGTCGACTCCTCTTCAGCTCCAAATCCTTCAATCAAAATGATTCTACCTCAACCCCACTCACCCTTTCACTCTTACCCATCGTGCCCACAGGTAAATATGCCATGAGGGACCTGGTGCACCGTTTGCCCGGAGGCAGCAACAACAACAACACTAGCGGCAGTGGAGGTGGAGGTGGAGGAAGCAGCAACAGCAGTGTCCTGGCAGGGAAGACCATGTCCGATGACACCATAACCGCTATCTGCTGCGCACTGCACGAGGTTATCACCAAAAACATGGAGAATACCAAGGCCCTGAGGGACGCTGGCGGCATAGAGAAGCTTATCGCCGTCGCCAGGAGCAAAGGAGACAAGTAAGCCGAATGGAAAGAAGATGTCAGGTGGAATGGGACACATATAAAGAAAGAAAAAGGGAGTAGCCTAAAGAAGTACAAGAAATACCATCATGGGGCAATATTCTTAAAGTTTGATAGAAGATGCAACAGCATTAAAAATAGTTTAAATCTGATATTAGAAACAACACAAAGGGAATTACTCCATCGCCAAAAGCCCCCAAAATACATAAATGTAAAGAAAATAATGTATGTAAATAAAATGAATATCAGCCCACTGGACTATCAGAGTAACAGAAGAGGTTTTGAAGGTAGCGTGACTGTGGTAGAAAGAGATATCATGCAGCAAAGAAAGAGGTGAGGTAGGAGGTGGTTGACAGTAAAGGTTAAGAGAGGATGTGTACTTGTTTTAGAGCTATGAGTCAACAAAACACTCAGCAGAAAATAAGGTCCAAAAGAAAGATGGCTAGTATCTATCTGCTTACCTTCATACCCACATACCTGCCTTTATTTATTAAACATGCTGATTTAAAGCTAGCTTTAAGCTACTGACATCTAGCCTTTCAAGCTAGTTAGTTTTAGCAGCAGTTTAGTAAGGGTGTTTTCTCTGGCATTGTAGGATATATTAACGCCTCATTTTGGATACTTACTAATGTGCTGTGACATTTTTAATCTACAGATAACTATCAAAAAATTATTAGTTATATCTTGCTTTCTCACCAGCTATCTTCATTTGATAGCTTCTTTGCTATTTGCTATAGCTTCCTTGTGTAGTTTGCACATTTTTAAATCTGCTTTGACAGAAATTGACACACATTTCTATGGCACGCTCTATGAAGTAAAACATATACATTTTTGTAATTGGTTGAGGTTGAGGAATGAATTTTGACTAAGTATGACGTGTGTTGCCATTGTGATGCAGTATAGTGGGCGGCAAATTTATTTGCACTCTGTGAATAATCATAGGATAAAACCAATTTCTGTTAATATTCGAAGAATCAAACCCAAAAATAAAATAATAACATTTCCCAAAATGACTTGAAGAAATAAATTCAATTTGTTAGGCGCTGATAAGGCCATATGAGCCAATTAAACCCACAGCCATTAGTCAGCTGAGTGAAACCCTGGAGGACACAAAATGAAATATTGGCCAATCATTCAATCAAGCAATGCAACTTGGCCTCAGTACAATTTATGTGCCATATTTTAGGAGATGAAAAATGCATTTTCATTTTGCACCTTTATACCTTTCTTATTAAGTGCATAGCAGTGAGATATGCTTTACTGGTTTAGTATCCCTGCTTTATGTTTTTGTTATTCTGCATGGTAATGTTTTTATAGCTCCTGGTAGCACAAAACAAAATGAAAGACAGTCAAGCTTTATACTGTATGTGTTTTTTCCTCTGCTGAATTCCCAGACATAGTCCTAAAGTGGTAAAAGCAGCATCCCAAGTCCTGAACAGCATGTGGCAATACAGAGACCTCCGCAGCCTCTACAAAAAGGTAAAGTTTGAGCGTGCTGTGGCTGTATTTAGACTGAAAACAGAGTTATGATGATACAATTGAAAGTTGTGAAGATGCATTATTTATTTTAATTGGCCTCATATCTTTCTTATCCTCTTGCAACCTCTCCTTCCCTCTTCAGGATGGCTATGCCCAGTATCATTTTGTCGGCTCTTCTTCCACGATAGAGAGAGACAGACAGCGACCTTATTCTTCCTCTCGTACTCCGTCCATCTCTCCTGTACGGACTTCACCAAACAATCGATCAGGTGAGTCCACCCACTCTTCACTCTCTTGTCTTCCCTTTTGTCCTCTATCAATCTTTCCAACAGTCAAGTTAAATAAACTCCTTCAAACTGGCTTAAATCTGCATTCACCTTCACACTACGACGGGCATTGACCAATTATTCTGCTGTCAAATAAAATCCTTGTGCGGTATCTCCTAAAAAAACGTTCTGCCCTTGAGTTGTCAAAATTAGGGTTTGACTAATACGAGCTTTCCTGGCTTCTGTATTGTTGGACTCATGACAACATCTTCTGATCTTAAAAAATTGGAATATAAAATGTAATAAGTGTTTACCCCATGATCTTAATTCTGTGCTTGATCTAAAAGGTTCTAAAACAGACTGTGGGACAATAACAATGTCCAGTAAACTACAATCAATAATCCATTCTACATGCATGCTCATGTGTGAAATATAATTCAAACGTGATACCACACTTTCCATTGGACCACACTTCATCTGAACTATTACACCGTCAACTGATAGTGGTACTTAGTTAATACTTTCATTGGAAGCCTACTTCAAAAAAATGTATTGTTTCTAAGTTCAGAATTATGCCATTATCACCAACTTGTCAACACATGCACGGCATTAAGAAAACATTAACAGTGTTTATCTTGTTTTGAAAAGTGTTTTCGGCCTGTTTGCATCTGTCGGCCTGCGTAGATTAGACAAACATACAAAAATACGCTTTTGAAATGGTTACGTTCATACAGCAGTCGTTTACCGCAGCAGCATCAAAGGTGATTGGCCATCTAGTTGCGGATATTACAATAGACTGGTGATATTAGCAGAGGATATGGATCAATGGTAAAAGAAAAGAGGCATCCACACAAAACAGGCCAGCAGGCTCCATCATAGCCAGCAGCTTCTTTGTGAAAGGCTGTTGATAATGATTTGAGTATCATAGGGAATGCTACTGAAACATATGGTGCTGAATCATAGCCAGGTTTCCTCCAACATGGCTAACCAGATCTTACTAATTGTATTTCACACTGTACCCCCTGTCAGTCGACATCTATTATTCTCTTTTTTCTTCTGGCTATACTTTTTCAATTTGTGGATTTTTAGCTAAATTGTGCCAAGACAGAGATTCATAGGTCAGTAGGAGATGGAAATATGTACTTGTTGTAAATACTGGTGGAGAAAGAGTGGCCTGCAGTCACACAGACTGAAAAAAACAAAACAACCAAGAGAAGCACGAGTAAATCAGATTCAAGGAGGAGGGATGACTCAATATTTACCTCTTAGAAAATCACACCCCGGTCAAGAAGCCAGACTTGTGAAGACTGCTTCGGTAACCACAGAGTCGCAACACTAGCCGCAACCAGGGCCCCCGTTTATGACTCATATCAGGGTGATGGTTAGAGGAATACACAAAGAGTGCTGTGCCTTTGTGGAGGTAAATACAAAACCCTGAGATGCTTTGTAGAGTACAAATCACTCTGGCATTCCTGCTGTGGAGAGACTGTGGCCTCAAGTGTGTTGATAATGTGTTCATGATGGATTGAAGGTTAAAGATATCCCCCGTGTGTTTGTGTGTGGTGTTTTGTGTAGCGAGCGCCCCTACTTCCCCAAGAGAGATGATGGCATTGAAGGAGAGGAAGGCAGACTACGAGTCGACTGGCAATGCTAGTTACCATGGCAACAAGGGCGAGCACACATCCCGGAAAGACGCCATGATGGGTAGGAACGCCATAATGCATGTCTGACACAAAAAAACCATCACATGTTACTGTGAAATTCTATAATATTTGAGGAACACATTTTGGTTGTTATTTCTTGCAAAGTGTTGAATGGAAAAATCAATACCACACTTATCGACTGTCTGTACAAGCAGCAATAACAAGTTCTACAAATTATCAGTGTAAATCGGAAAGAAATACGCTGTTGAGACAGCCAGTTACAGCTCGCTAAAGGTCAGATTTTACTATCTGAAAAACATCGACTGAATATGCATTGTGTTTCTCGTTATTCTGAAAACTGTAAAAGTGGGATATTGATGATTAAAACACTCATTCAATGCTGTTTTTGTCATGGTTTTCTGAGAAGGTTTGTCATTTCATTGTGCAATAATGGAATATTTTTCAGCCTGACAGCAGTTATGCTTAGTTGTCCCAAATATTCATCATTCATTGTCATTTGACTTCTTATTCTTAATTACATACTGAATTGGTTCAGAGCAAGCATCCCTCTGAAGTCTTCATCTTCTCTGTCCCTGCAGGTCAAATCCCCGGTGGGTCGTCCACGCTGCACAGAGGAGCATATGTGTCACCTACTGATGACCTGAAGTATAATCAGGTACTCCACCTATGGGAATTTAAGAGGATGAGAAGAGTCATGAATATAAACTATTAATGTCTCATATATAGATTTTAGGAATACTATAGAAAATTGCTCCCAAGGTGTGACATTTGATTCTAAAATGTTTCCAATTGTTGTTAAAGCCTTTTATATTGCTAATCACTCCCCTGAGCAGACATATCTGATTTGCTTTTATCTATGTATGTATGACTGGGCATTCTCACAGCAGCGCTTATCCAACTTGAGATAAAAGTTTGGTCTGGGACGTGTGTATTATCAGGTTTGGGTCAAGTCTGCGTCTCAAATTTAGCGAAACCAGTAGGCTTTAGTAGGGGCTAGTTCAAAAGACATGGGTCCAAGCACCTCTAGTCTGGTTGCGCCTTTTGTCTGTCATTAGTTGCCATTAATCACTGGAATTTCCTGTGTCATACTAGCTAGCTATAGCTAACGGATACATATCAACATGTGGTGGGATTTAAAAATGTTAATTACTTGGATGCATTATTTTCAACTGATCCAAATTTTCAGAAAGCAGGGTAAGTTTAGAAGTCTTGTACATATCCTCATGTCATGATGGTTTGGACCAAGCCTTTAGTGTTGGTCGATTGAATCAATTAATCGGCTATAGGAGGTCTTACTTGGTTCATCGCCATTTGCCTTTGAGTATTTTACGCTAGTAAAAACTGTGCTCAGGGATATTTTCACATCTTAATTGTTGAATGTAGCGTTGATTAGGAATCATGTTAAGATGTCTCCCAACCCTAATCTGCATCATAGCTTTCTGTCACTGATGATCTTTGCCTTTTTCTTTTGACAGATCTCTTCTCAAGGCTTGCCTTCAGAGCCCTACCCTCCATTCCAAAACCCTCCCCCACCCGACAGCGTCAACTACGAGGACCAGGCCTTCTACGAGAACCAGGTTCTCGCTGGAGGGCGCCCCCCACAGGGTGACCTCAACATGCACCTGCAGGGCCTCAAGTCCACCGGCAACTATGTAGACTTCTACTCCGCCTCGCGGCCCTACAGCGAGCTCAACTATGAGACCAGCCACTATCCGGCCTCACCAGACTCCTGGGTCTAAGGGGAGATGAGGGTGGAGGGTTAGGAGGAGAGGAGAGGATGGATGTATGGTGAAGGGGGGGAGTTTAAATAGAGGAGAAAATGACAGGACAGTTTCCCTCCATTCCCATCCTCCCCATTAGTTCCTGAGTAGCATCATAGATAGCAGGACAACGGAAGGGGAGGATGGAGTGCAGGAAAAGTGAAAAACTGAGAGATTCCTTTCAGAGGGAAGAGGGGAAGGGGACAAAGGAGGACCAGAAGCAAAACGGAGGAGCGGCCATGCATGTGCATGTACACCACCAACAAACTGACGGACACATTTTCTTTCTGTGTTTAGTTTGCGATTAACTACTGCTAGACGGTTCAGCAGACAGAAAGACCTCCTGCACCTGTAGGCCTCTGGATACAGAATGTAAGAGGGAAGAATTTGAGGAAAGAGAGAGAGAAGGAAGACGGGGGGAATATGTGGAGATGAAGAAGGACAATGGAAGAAAAAAATGAATCAGAGGACTCAAGAATGGACGTTTTTGGATTGCGAATGGAACGTGTGAAAGATAACCCAGGAGAAAGCTGTATATATGTGGTATAGCATCATGGCTTTTAGTAATGTGAAGCACAAGAAGCAGAGCTGTAGGACATGTAGGAAGTCTGTCACACACACCTTTGTTTCTATGGCTTCGGCGTGATGTATCCTCCTCTGGGCAAAGAACGCCTCTGGACTTTGTCATTTGTAACAGGTTTTTAATTTTCTTTTGTTGTGTTTCTACTTTTTTAATTCTGGTTGTATAGTATTTGACGTACACTGTACATTTATGGAGATGCATTGTGTACTGTACATTGCACTTTTTTCTGTGTCATGTCAGGCCTTTTCGCTATTTGGTCAACCTTCACTTCCTCACTAACTCTCCCCCTTAAACACAAAGAAAAATACACACACAATATCTGCACTCTCAAAATTCATATCACAGCAACAGATGGATGACAACATGTAAAATATTAGATATGAATTGGGTATAAAGGCATCAATTCTGATGGGTCATGGTGCTCTTTTAACTGCCCTATGGATGGATTTCACATAATTGTTGACCTTTAAGATGTAAGCAGCTTTTTCCGTGACAACAGGCTAGCTTTCGTTTATCGGCGGCTATCTCTTCACATTTAAACCCCTTAAATCCTCGTTTTGTTCCCATGAGCCCCTCCTTTGAGTGAACTGTGCTCATTGTGTATATAACCGTGCCAAACAAAGGTTGCTTCCCCTCATCTGTAGAAGGGGGAAGGTTAGGGGCGTGTTAAAGGGTCCAAGTTCAGCTGAACATCCTTGCGGTTCTAACAATGCCAGTTTGTAAATGCTTTGGTTTTTCTAAACTGTGTTTTACTGGGATGAAACCTGCCTAACTGCACCAGGACTGGAAAGAAAACATAAAAAGGAAAAAAAAAACGACAAAAAAAAGAACATCACGGAGGGACTGTGACGGGGTTGGAGCAATGCTTCCTCCAAAGTTGTAAAAAATTAGTTGAGTTCTGTGTTGGAAAATAATCAATGTTTGAAGTACAAAAAAAACTTTTCTGAGAGATGGGCGGCAATTCTCACTTCATGGTAGACGAAACTGTTAATAGAGTACGGATATATATTATATAAATATAAATATATACTTTTTATGTGCAGATGTGGATGTCACTTATAGCAGCAACATTATGGAAAAAAGACTTGTAAAAAGAAAAAAAAAACAGCTACATGTAGGAATTTTGTTCACATTTTTTATTTCCTGGTCAACACACTAAATTGTCGACTTTGTGTAGTAATGTTGTTGCTATGTGGAGTAGAGTAGACCAGGGCCCAGGGATCCACGTTGTCACTGAAGCAGTCCAAAAAGGTGCTACGTCCGAGTATTTCCAACATGTCTGTATTTTAATGTGCACAAAATGTATGTTCCCCATTGAAAACCATTGATTATCGGCCACAAAAAGGAAAACAATCACAAGTCTGATTCTTGTATTTCCCATGCATGAATACACTAAGTTCTGATTAATTAGTCTAATTATGCTAAATAGCTTAAAGTTCACCCATGAGTGCATGAGTATTTGTTGTTGGTAAATCTGAAACTAAATGGGGATTTTTTTTTAAAGTGAGAAAGGCTCAATTGTTATACGTGACAACAGACCCTGGTTCTCCCTACCCACTGCGTTTTAGAGATCATATAGGTCGTCTTCTGATGCTTGAAAAGGGACTCAATGCAACAGTCCCCCACAAAAACACTGGATGAACAACAGATGTATTGTACTTGTGAGTGAGCATCTGGAAACTGACAATGTTATGTATGTCCTTGTGATCCTTAGGCAGAAGAACCTTACTATAAGACCTGTATGGAGATATAACGTCGGTAACCTTTTTGTTGCTAGACCAAACGTGTTTTAAAAAGAGAATTGTGAATCTTTCTATTGCCTCAAACAGATTGCAACTGCTCCAAAAAATATAAACGGACCATCGAAGAACCTCTGATTCTGGGAGTTGTTTGTTCTGTTGCCAAGAAGAGTCTATACAGTAATGTTGTGTGTGGTCCTCTATGTTTCATCATTAACTATGCATAATGTACGGATGTAGAGTATGCAGTTTTCCTAAAGCATAGCAGCAACTATGAGTTCCTAGTTATTTTTGCAGCCTTTGAATTCCTCTTCTTAGTACAATATGCACATTAACCAAGACTTGAAGTAGTCTCTGTAGTTCTAGGGAGGAACCAATGTTTGGCTATATGTGAGAAAAAAGATTAAAATGGGCCAGAGAGAACAAAATGTGAAACAGGAAATGAGACAGGGGCAGGAACAATAGAATTCTTAAACATTTCCAAAATGGTAATCTTGGCTAATGTTACAAGTTACATTCCTGCATAAAACTACACAAATTAAGAAGTTTCCTTCGGATAAACTTACCTTGTAAATTACTGAATGAAAGAATGCGTACTGTTGCACAGCGGAAAATCATACCATTGTGCTACGAGACCAGCTAGAGATGCTTGGAAGGAAAGGAAAACAAAAACAAATCAAACTAGATTTGTAGGGGACAAAAACCAGGACAAATTCTTGAATACCAAGTTAATAGAAGCGCTTTTGAAACTTAGTAAATTGCTCTTTATACTCCATTATTATACTTAAGGGAAAATAATTGACACTGTATGAACATGGTCTGGAGATTAAGTGCTTCCTCAGACACAGAAAGCTTTCCAGTATTTCATGAGAAGACCATAAGCAATTATTTTTTGGGCAAAAGAGAACATCTATATAAAGGCTCATGAGTGCTCTCTAGTGGTCATTAGAGAAGCTGCACCACATGTCAGGGTGGCAGCCATTTTAGTCTCTGAGGCCTCTTCTGCATTGCTCTCTGTAGATAGATCACCACACCACAGGCACAGACTTTATCTTTGAAAGCCAAAAGATAGCGCACATATTTTTCATTACACATGCACTGTTGGAGTGCAGAACAAATCACGGACGAGGCGTCAAGTCACAGCTCCAGAAAAGAGGGAAGGCTGGTGTGCATCTATTTTTTCACATCTAAGGTAAATCACTTTTTCCTTGCAGGGCATATCATCCCTGCTGAGGTAAGGAAGCAAATGATTTTGATCTGCAGTGTTCCATCCACCAAATGTATTTAATGGTTCCCAGGACAGTTAATTCTAAAAGTGTTGGCATCACCCAAAATAACACGTTTGACTTCCTACTTAGATTCAGTACTACACATAACTCCCTCAAGAATTTCATTATTTTAATCCTTTGTCAGTTCACTTTGAACTTTCTGTACAGTTTTCCTACCAAAACTCACATTTCAGATTAACTGTGACTGTGTTTCAATTATGCATTTAACATTCAACATTGCCGTTTCTTCCACTGTCAATGCTTCTTTGTAGTGGCTAAATTGTCTTACAGTCATTTTATATCTTAAGCAGGTGTGTCAATAAAAAATGTTTCTTGTTTGAAATAGGTTTTTCAAATTGTGAAATATTCCTGTCTTGTATGCAGTTAAAGACAGACAGTAACAACGTTACACTACCTTATCAGGGCAAGTCATCAAACAGGTGCTATTGATCAACGAAATAATATGGAGCTGGAACCAAATTCATTAGCTGAAACAGAAAGAGGATGGTGAGTTTTAATGGGTGTTGATCTGCATTTCACCATTGCAGTTTGGAAAGTAAAGGCAGAAAGGTCATTTTCACTTGGGTAACCTCAAAACATTAAAAAGGTTTTTATTACGGATTGTAGATATTGAGAGGGTCTTTTTAAGTTGAAAATGGAAAGTAGGGCTCTCCTAAATTCCATTTTATTAGCCTCCAAGGGCTCAACAGCTCATAAAAAGCTACAGTTTTGCACTTCATACAAAATCATACTATGGTGTTTAAATGAAAATCAGCGACCATTCAACAGTTTCAATTCGAAACCGAAAGTTGCCATATTATCCATTATTATGTCTCCATGGACAATGAATTAGGAAAAATGCTATGGATGCAACTGCGAGCACCAGAGGAATGGATATACATTCTGTTCCTAAACAAAATCTATCTCCCCCTCATTGTCTAGCTCCAGCCTTAATACCTGATGTCACCTCAATTTTCTGACTTACTGCATTGGTTTATGGCTCTGAGATATATTTTCTCACGTTCCCTAGTATGCCATATTTGAATTCTTAATTTTGGTCATCTTTGTTGAATGCAGCAGTAATGGCAAATTGGCCACAAATTCTTGCATTGACACCTTTCCCCGAAATGTCACTATAGACACCTAGTTGATTATTCTGCAAATAGTCCCAAACAAAAAGTACAGATATTAACATACAAAAATGTAATATATTTCACTTACTGACATTGTTTTGCATTATTATACTTTTGTAAAAAACATTGGAATGTAGACTTCAAATACACATGGATTCAATAATGAATAACTAATAGTGGACCTCCACTTCTCACAGAGCAGGAGATACCTACGGTACCAGTGTAGCAGTCGACTTTCTTGTGATTATTTTGGAAGTCAATAAGTCATAGTCTAGCACTAAGCTTTTTATTTTTGGCTGTGCCTCCGTACTTCTCCACAAAGCCGTAACAAAGCCTGTGTGAGCTGGCTCCTTAGCTCAGCTGTCAAATGCCGCTCACCTGTTGTATATGTATCAGTGCAAAATGGCTTCTTGGCTTCCTCCCGTAGGCTCAGTGATCCCTTCCTGTGGCAATCTGCTGTGACACCCAGCCAATAATCTTCATTCTGCCGTGTCGGAGCTCTTCTCTCCATCCTGTAAAATCCCACTACTGGTTGTCACCTTCCTGCCTTTTCTAGCCCCATTTCCCCCCTTCTCTCCGGGAAATGTTTTGTCGTCAAAGTTCACTTTGTTCAACAACTTATATCCTAGAGTTGTTTATCCTTAATTTAGCTATCATGACATCTTGTCCTGTTGCTGTTTCTTGTCTTTCTCTACTTAAAACCCCTTTGCTTCTCTTAAGCCGTGTTTTTCACTGCATGATACAGCTCAGATTTACTAAACTGGACTCGCTTAATTTTGATTTTCCATTAGCAAAAGTTGGCTTTAGTAATAAAGATACAACATGATCAACTATAGATTAGACCATGAAGACTGGGTGCTAAATCCTAGGAAGGAATACTAGGACAGCACTCCCATTTAACTTTTTAATATTGGAGGTTCAGGAAAGATGCACATCTTCGGAAGGTTTTCCTTTCCTTCCTAAAGGCGTGTTGCCGAGGAAAACAGCTAATCAACCAGCCTACACTGAGGGAGTAGTATCGGCAGCGGAAAACCAAATAGAGAAAGCACCTTTTACCAAAAGTGAGTGAGGTCCATGAGAGCCCTGCCATGCAGTGACATGCCATTAGTAATATCTGCCATTACTCTTTCTTGTTGTATCCTTACTTCTCTTCCTTTAAAGCAAACTTAACCTTTTGTAATTTTGTCACGTCTTGCTCAATTTACCAGATGTATTAGCTAGTTAGAACCCTAGCAGCATCTACAATAACGACGTATTAGGGACATTGTAGCTACAAAAAACTACAGAGCCAGTGATGAGGGAAGAAAAACTCAGACATAAAAAAAAAGAAATCTTAATTTGTTGGGATTCTTGTCAAGCAACCACATTTTCACTTGACCCCCCTTCCCCAGCTCTGTATAGTGCCTATAATGGCCCTAACACGCTGTCAAAAATAACAAATACTATACTGCATGTGGATTATTCTCCCCCTGAAATCCTGTATCTCCCACATAGCACCAAAATGTAATACATAGTTGGAACTAAATAAGAAACAAGGCAACAAATCCCATAATGGCAAACATTATAGAACATTTGCAGTTATATTCACATCAATGGAGTCATTTCTTCATTCAAGTCTTCTATAACTGCGTAAAGTTTTGTCAGGGCTTTCGAACAAGACGCCAGAACTCCCATATCCCCTCATCTCCTCCTTATCTGAGGTAACAGTGTTTGCCTCTCCTCCTCCTGCCTCCTCTCTATTTTCTTCATCTTGTAGTTCCACTTGGGGATCTGGAGCTGGTTGATGTTACTTCTCCGTTTGAGTTTTTCTGGTAAGTAGCTTGCAGACGGGGCTTTGCAGAGCCTCACTTTTGGCACAACCATGCCTGGCCGCACACTGTTCCTCCTCAGCAGATGCAGAGGTAGGAGACTCGCTCGTCTCATGGCCACCGTGGCCACTTCAGTTAGCAGAGGCTGCAGGCTGGCCCTCCGATCCATCACTTTGGGAATAAGAAGGACCCGCGAGTTCTGGAAAAATCTCTTGTAGTTGTTCAGTCGTTCCGGGCCCATGCGCTTCAGCTCAGAAACCCGTTGCCTCCGCAGGATCTCCTGCACGGCCTGACGGCGCTTCCCGAGACACGGGGGGCTGCCTGGACACACCGTGCGGCAAGCTGTGGCCATGATCGGAGAGCAAATACAGGTGGTGACCTGGACCATGTGCTCAAGAACTCCATCATCGACAGGGTCTACCTTATTAGTTATGTAAAACCTATAAGGGCAGCACGAAAAGAAGTCCACTAAACGCCTCATGCAGGACTTCGGCTCCTCGGCCTTGGCCACCAGCTCCTGAACAAGATCAAACGTTACAGAAATCATCAGCTTAAAGCATTACAAGGTGCATTCAATAGTATGAGTGTAGTCATGATGGATTTATTGACCTCCAACATGGGCCACTCCAGGGAGAAGGAGTCACAGAACTGCTCAGCACAGGGCCTTGCCATCAGTCGCTGCATCAGATAGGCCGTCTCATATCGACCGGTGAAGAGAGCCCACTCCCTGGGTGTCAAGTGGCGGCCATTGTCCCGAGCCTGAATATCGCCTCCTGGAAACATAAGGAGATATACAAGTGCTCAGCCCAAGGGAGAATCTGGCAGTAGAGCTGTGCTATAAATGGTGTGGCATTCCATTGACTATGATAATAGATCATAGTGTGTGCTTTACCAGACAGCATGAGAGCCCTGACACACTCGGCCCGGCCCTGCATGGCAGCCTTCATCAGCGCTGTGAAACCGTGACAGTTCCTCCTCTCAATGTCCATCCCTGGAAAGTAATTGAGTAGGTATTTTGTGATGTACCAGTAACCTGCAGACCGGAGAGAAACACAGACTTGTGTTAAACAGCTTGGCAATGGCAAAGATTTTTCTGATGTATCATCCATATAGTGTACGAATTTTGACACTTCTACTTTTTTTTTCAGTCATCAGTGTTGTGTCTGAACCGGGTAACAGGAGCGCTGTGCCCTCTTACTTTCGCCGTGCGCCCTCATACCAAAATGCAGATTTTCCCAGTGAAATTTGATTCCAGAAAACAATATTGCTGGTCAACAAAACGTGTCATATAGACCATTAGACAGCATAGACTGCTTTCATTTCACAGAGTTCCGAATAAATAGGGGATGGATGTCCGGTGGGTCTGCTGGTGGACGAGTGGCAGGCAGCAGGCTTACACTGAAACTGTGACTTCTGAATTACATTGTTTTTTTTACTGTCCTTTTTTCTGTAGAATAAGTAAAGGAACCATAATTTGTTCTTTGAGCTGCAACACATGACTCAGCAGCTTTAAGACGTGAAGAAACTATTCAGGGCCGGCCTAAGGCATAAATAAGCAAACTAAGCGGCTGCCCCCTGGCCACCAGGGGGCCCACATTCAAGTGTTGGGGAGCACCTAGTGGTAGGCCAGCAGTCATGTTTCAGTATACTGTACTTATTCGTTCTGACATCATCACATTCATTAGACTTGTCCCCTCAAGAATATTGTTGATTCACATGTGAAGCTACAATGTATGTTTTATGGAAAGTTGCCTTGAAACAAATTGTTCTATGACATAATATACTATAAAACATTTTCTTTATAACTTTGCCATTATTTATGACTTTTTTATGGCATACTATATAACCTTGTATAACTTTTAATCAGACCGAGAAGTGTCTCTCCCCTTAACCTAAGATACACTTCTAGTGTGTGTTTGATAGAGCACAGTTGAGCGCATGCCCCTAAAACCATCCTTAAGTCTAAAGTAAAATCAATTATATCAATGCACTAAATATAATTGTTTTATTTGATTGATTTGTGAATCTTCCCTTACAAAAACCCCTAAGGCCTTGCCCCTAAAATGATGAAATTCAAGTACTCTTGATACTTGGAGATAACATCTGAGGAACTACATTTATTACCATTACACGTCTGTACACTTTCTACTGTTTTTGAAGGCTTTTGGCAAAAGAAAGCTCTGCTCCTCATTGACCACTCCAGTGCAGCCTGGGCTCACAGTCTTGTTCACCTGTTCCCCTGAGGTGTTGCAGAGTACTCTATCATGAAGGAAGATCGATACTTCTTTTAATGAAGCAGAAAATGAAGAGGATTTTGCAGCTATTCATCACAGGACAGAAAGAGCCATTCATCATCGTTAGCAGCTGAGACCCTGGGCCGCTGTGTCTGATACATATGGCTGCATCACAAAAAAATGAGATTATGGCAGTTGAAAGCAACGGACCTCATAACATGATCTGTGCCTTAATTTGGACCATTATGTCCCCAATCTATAGTAAATTTGCTTAAGTAAAAAATGTTCCACTCTAAAGTAGTCGGGGAATAGATCACAGAACGCATCTGAACATAGGGAGGATGATAATATCCTCGATAGTGTTTACCTGCTTGTGCTGCAGTAATGAGAGCAGTGTTGCCCTCGTTGTCCTGCCAGTTAACGTCCAGATATGGACACTGCGAGAGGGCGATGACAATATCCAAGTAGCCATGGTAGCACGCAACAATCAGACCAGACTGAAACACAAAAAAAAGCTTGAGTCTCTTCTTCTCTCTTTGTCTATGATTTGTTTAACTTCAAATTGGTTTCCTGGGGCTACGGACTAGCTTATATATGCATTCATAGCCATGTTCCTTACAAGACAAAATCATTGTAGTGATTTTCATAAAAATAAATAAGATCAGCAGTCGAGCTGCCTTAAACCAAAGGCAGTTTTTTCAGTGTGAAAAAGACAAATAGTGAGTCTATAAAAGACTGTTAGTTCTGGGTAAACATGGGTTTCCAAATGGAGTGGTCACTTGTCAAGCCAAGAATTGTCGAAAATGTCTACTATCCGGTTGGCTCTTGTGTAAAAGGGTCAAATCTATAAAATTGTCATGTCCCGAAAGATGATTTAAATTGTATTATTTAATTGAGCTTTTGTCCCGTCCTTTTTGTTGTCTTGTGCCTTGTCTCATTTTGAAAAGTAATTTGCCCTTTCGTTTCAGGTCGCTGTGCTCCCTGCCCCTGTGTGTCTCCTGCGTTTGTGATTGTCTGCCCCACCCTGATTGTTTCCACCTGTGTCCCCTTACTTTCGTGTGTATATATTGTCCTTGTCTTCCACTGTCCTGTGTCAGTTCGTCCTATCTGTTTGATGCAGACACCATGGCGTATCCACATGGCGTTATAGCCTTTTCCAGCGCCTTGATCTGTTCCTAGTTATCCTCGTAAGACTGATTTTGTTTTTGTTATCTAGTTTAGTTTTCCTCTATTGAGTGATTGTGTGTTGATAAGTTTTACTGTGTTGTTTTCAGTAAAATACTTTATTTTTGAAAACCTCCTGTGTCCGAGTTGTGCATTTGGGTTCATGCCACAGAGTTCGCTCCTTGACAGAAATGTGAGAATCTTGATAGTGGAGTAATGAGCAACCAGGCTCTGCTATTTTTAGGCCTTCATTCTTTATCTGAATAACAATCAAATTAACTTGTCCAGGCTGTGGTAGACCAGCATCTCCTATCTTTTGCAAGGTACTTTTTAAAATGTTTTATTGTAAAATGGGTATGTTGGCTCGGATACAACAGCGTTGTCTGTGCCAAACCAAAATATCCTTTTGTAGGGAGCTTCACTGTGGCATCTCTGAATTGCAAACAAAAAAGTTATAACAAATGATGCCTTCTGGGTGTTAATAAAGAGTCTCATTAGATACAGCTAAAGAGTTGTTTGACAAATTATACCTTTGTAGGATATGACAAGAACATAATTTCCAGGCGTAATTCAAGAAATATCTTTCAAGCTTTGTCCTTAGGGTGACAAATAAGTTTGTAGATGAATGCCAAGACTGATACAAAGCGTAGTCAGCCTGGTTCTGATGTAGCCTAACAAATATTAGAGATAACACCTGGTTTTGCAGTTATCTACTGTTAATGTTTTTTTGTTGAATCACACTACAAACAGTGAGTGGATTGAGTCAACAGGGATCTGAATCAATTGAAAGTTTCCCAACAGTGACAGCAAGTAACTCAACAGGGCAGTTGGTTGGTAAAATGAGGTCTAACCTTGATAATGATTTCTATGTCAGCATAATGCTGTGTTGAAAAACGTCAAGGTTTTCTGAAAGACATTACTGTGGCAGTTCTCCAGGGCAATGCTTCTATCTCCAGCCCTGTAAGCATGCAGTAGCTCAGGTCAATTTCTCAAGCCCTTTAAAAGCTGAGCCCTCATGGCAAGCAGCTCCTCTACATTGTCGTTGCTTTTTGAACTTCGCACTCCCCATCTGTCACCTGAAGCTTAACCAACTGCTATGAAGCCTTCTTCAGGATTTGACCATTATTTTGGTATGAAAATGATCTGGCTGATACATGTTATCTATTTTAGTGAAGTCTGCCAAAACTTGTATTATAGTTTCAAAGCATAGTATTCCCCTAACCCCTATAATATTAGAAAGTGAATGGAAACCAATGTCTGTCTGTTAGGATGTATAATTCATTGAAACAATAGAAAACCAGAAAGGCCTGAAAACCAAGCTTTTCATTAAAATACATTGATACCCAAGGACCTACTCTTTTGTTCTGATCCGTCTCTTTAACTTCCTCTTCGGTCACTCCTTGTCTGATCATAATCTTGACAATGATGGAGTTGCTGTTGCAACATGCCTTAAAGAATGAAATGGGCTCGGGACTGTCAGGGCTCGGGGGGCGGCAAAAGTCAGTCACAAATGGATTGTCTGGAGGATAGAAAGAATCGTCTGAGGCAACGCTGTGTGTGTCTGAGTGATCCGGAAGGGAATCAAAGTCCAACTCCTCAAACTCCTGGTAGACATCATCGTCATCCTCCCAATAGTTTCGCGTATAATCCGCTACAGGCTCCTCGTTATAGTCCTCCTCTGACACATCACTCTCTTCCTCGTTTTTGTCAATAGTGGTGATGGACATTGACGGTATATCCATAGCCACTTTAGCAGTCCTGAACGGAATCTCCCCAAGTCCGATGCCTCTGGAAACTCCATTCTCCCGAATCTTTGAACCTTCACTAATTTCCTCGGTTATTAACACCATTTAAAACCTACTCGGCCCCAACACACCTTTAATTCTAGGGCTGACAACCTAGAGTTCATGTCCATTGGCCTGATGAAAAAGTTGTCTTCACCTACCCGATAGAATATTGATTGCTGCAAGGTTATAGACCGACAACTGTTTTCGTCTCAGTCAGGTTTTCCAAGACAAACGGTTCACTGGAGATCACAGGGGAGGCATAGCATCATCACTCATGCTAATCCTCCAACATTTTCAGATAAAACTTCTCAGGATACCATCCAGTTAAAGGAGATCTAGAACTCCACAAGACAATGTCATTGGAGAAGGTTTGTTCATGTGCTCAATCTGTCTTCAGTCTGAAAAGTGAAAGTGAGTTAATAAAAATCAAGAGGTGCATTTCCAATAAGGATTGGCATTTCCAAATAACAAGCCAGAGAATTTCGACAAGTTACAAGTTGTTGAAAAGTTAGTCTCCATTTCCTTGTGACACTTCGCCTTGAACCAAAAGCCCTGTACGTCAAATCTTTTAATCATGGCTTCAGTACCCAGTCAGGCAGCCTGTATTCTTGCAGTCTTTAGTTAAAATTCAAGTAGTCCACTGGTAAGTAAAAAAAAGGCAGTTGTCTTGGTTGGATACAGTAACAGTCACAACTAAGAGCAAATAATCGTGTTACCCTGTGGAGAAACATTGAGCCTTCTTTGACGACGGCCGGCAATGGGATAACAGAGATATTCTCTTGAACATGATAATCCATTTAGTCTCTCTCTCTCTCTCTCTCTCTCTCTCTCTCTCTCTCTCTCTCTCTCTCTCTCTCTCTCTCTGTAATTCTAGCTGTTCTCTTGTTTTCATCTCCCCTGTGACAAGATCGTTTTAATGTTTTTCTGTTTAAAATACAATAGAGTGAAAAACATAAATTGTACATGCACAAAGGCAATGTTTTTTAAATTGAGTAAATTCTATGTTTTACTATCTGTTGTCTTAAACAGAAGACAATTTGAGTAGGCAAGCGAACTAAAGAGTTAAAAAAAGAATATGCAAAGTTAATGCAACAAATCCCTGAACATTAATGCTAATGTTAATAGCAACGTTCATATGGTTGGTTCTGACCAAAATATCCTCATTAGAGAATTACTGTCATCAGTACAAGGGGTCAGGCCAGTCTGAACCACCCCCCTTCTCTGGTTTCATCTTCTGTTGCACTTAACACCACCAGCTTAAAATGGATTTAAAAGCCATGTGACCATTTGTTTAGAGTCAAAGGACTGGGATCACACTGAACCCTAAGACATGGATATTAGAGCACAATACCATTCCTTCAAATCAATAGGACATTTATTTTTGGAAAAAAACTTTTGGACTCTACAGTAAGAAAACAATGCATAACAGAATAGCATGAAATAAAGTCAATTAAACAGAAAGCAAAAATGCTGCATGTATATGGAGTCAAGTATGACTTATTGGAATTGAATAGGCTAGTAAATACCCAATTGTGAAATCTTACTTATAACTTGAAATTTAGAAAGCACAAATATGTTGCATTGAAACATCTGAATGCATGCAGTTTGAATCCCCTATCAATTCATGGAATAGAGTTTATCTTTTTATATTCAAGTTTATGTTCAGCCCAATTCTATTCTATTAACATGCAATAACTGATTTTGTGGCCCCGAGGGGCAATAGAAAAAAGCCATTAATATATTTGTCTATGGCGTTTGAGGAAATGAATCTATTTCCCATGGTCATGAACTGAGCATATGACGTATCTGGTCCAACTGCCTTATGCAAGTAGGGTTTGCCACAAGGACACAATCTCAGTGTCTGAGTCCACTCTGAGCCAACATCAGGTAAAATCCTGCCTTTCCTGAAACACATCGCACCATTCTGCCCCTCACCTGAACTTTTAAGGAGGTGAATTCATGATTTCCAAGTTCTCTTTGATCAAGGTCTGCAGTAGTTGTTTGCTTTAATGACTGGTTTTACATTGGAGGATCTTTTCATGTCACAGCACTAATCTTGTCAGAGCTCCTTAAGAAGGTACAATCAAAGGCACTTAGTCCATGATTAGATCGTCATAAAGAGATTGACCTGATTGGGCTTACGAAAAATGATGCACGGTTTGGAACATGAAGCCTATTTAGCTTCAAAGTAAAATGCTGCCAATACCCCTTATCTGAATTTTGCTTTCTCAACTGTGACGACAGGAGAGTAATTGGATTTAACAGAAATAACCCAACATCCTGGTTCCTCGAGCTGCGCTTTCTAGGATTACAAATGTATCCTTTATCTAAACTGGGCTGATTTAAACTGCTTATGCTTATTACATATATGTTTTACATTTAAATGGCCTTCTGTGACACTATAGTCTAATACCTTTTGTCTAATAAATATATTTGTTATTGGTCAGTTTCTATGCTAGTTTCAATGCATAGACGTTTAATGTGATCATTGTTTAGGCTTTTGGCCATCGCCATCTTGTTTTCTTTTCAACCAGAAGTGACAGAAGAAGTTGGAGCAAAGTAAAACCAAATGTTAAACAGATTTGTAGGCACAAAGTAGCCCCGCCCTAAAGCAAACCCTGCTTACCGTGTATTTTACTCTAAACCGGACCATCCTTTACGAAATAAAGGACACGCGATTGCTTTATTGGCCCCATGAAGGCAAAGATTAATGTAGTTCCTTGCTCAGAAGTCAAACTTGTGAAGTAACGGGTGGGTGTAACCTGTATGATAGAGAAAATTGACGCACACAGAATTGACATTTTGTGAAACATTAACACAAAACCAAATTTGTCATAGACACAATATTAACACTTGAGTGAGCTATTACAACATTTTCTGACTAGACTGATTCAATAAACGTGCGACGACTACTTCTGTTATGTTCCGTGGTCTCTCTCTCTCTCTCTCTCTCTCTCTCTCTCTCTCTCTCTCTCTCTCTCTCTCTCTCTCTCTCTCTCTCTCTCTCTCTCTCTCTCTCTCTCACAGGTGCTACCAATCCCTCGTTAATGCCTCAGTAAAGGGCTGAGGAAAGCTCTTTCCATCTGTGTTTTTGGTGCGTGCAGTGTGTTGTAGTGTCTGTGTGAGACATTTCAGAAGTGTTAGTTTATTTGCCCTATTTACAAGTTTGAGTTTTTTGCCATTATATCTCATTGTACCAGTGCCATTTCCAATTTAAGAAAGTTGTCCCTAGTTAATCTTTTGAATCTGCTGGAGTAGTGACTTTACTTTCAAGTTCACCAAATACCTTGGTTAAAGGGGCCCTATTATGCTTTTTGGGCTTTTGCCTTTTCTAGAAGAGTTTTATATACGTCTTTGTGCATGTAAACGGTCTGCAAAGGCTTTAATCCTAAAGTTCACGTCAGAGGGAGTTTCCTTCCCAAAAACTCAACCCCCACGCTTTGACACATTGTACATGATAGGCTAAGGGGCGGGACATCTCTAAGCGGTTGACCAATCAGAAAAGAGCCGACCAGCTAACCAATCAGAGCAGACTGTGGTCTGGTTTCAGACAGAGGGTGAAAAGAGGTTCTGCAGAACAGGCAGTATGAGAAAGATAAATAATTTTTGAACAGTAAAGCATGTAAACATGTCTCAGTAGAGGCACAAAATACAAATGTGAGCCTGAAAGTTAGCATAAAAGGCCCCTTTAAACAACTCAATTTTCTCTTGCATTTTTCCTCTCAGTTTTTATTTTGTTACTACATTTACCCTGTTGAGTTGTGGGGAATGTAAGGGTCCATAAGTAATATTTCTTTGCAGATTCATAATTGTTTTAAACCATTTTAAAGGCCTGTGGATATTTGTCTAATTTACAAAGAGAAAAAAAGTAAGGTTATAAAAGAGTTCCAAGCCAAAAAATAAACACCCAACTTTTGTTTGAGGATATTATTGTCCTTAATGTTAGGAAGAAACTGCACACTGGGAAATCATTTCAACAATTTTTTATTGCTTCATATTACTGAACCAACATTGGATAGACCTTAAAGCACATACCTCTATGATGCAGTACATGCCATTGCGTTTTTTTGCACATATAAAAATATAAATCATTTGCTTCTAGAAATTGAAATTGAAGACCAAAATTCGAAGTGTCCAGCTCAGTTCACGAGGATACTTAAAGGTCACTTTATAGCATCATGTATCTAATTGGAGCATTCCACAAAGCAGCACTAAAGCCGTCGGCACTAAAGTTAACATCATTTACATTCCATATCAATAGAAAATCAGTTTGTTTACTAAACTCCTAATGAAACACAAATGCACTGTCAAAAAACGATCATCTTTTAAGTCAAACCCATTTTGCAAAATCAACACAGTGAAATACTGATTTATCTGTGTGTGTCAGTGGGAGGGAAATCAAACATGTTGATTGTGTGACAATGGATTCTGAAATGGTTGCAAACTGTGGTATAAAGTGCAGCAACACATTCAAACAATTGCATGAAAAAAAGCAAAAAAACTTTACTACCAGATCATCATTGTAACCCTTAAGAAACAAAATCTAGTCAGGAAGAGAGAACTCCGTTTTTACTGGCAGTTTGAAAGAAAGGCTAATGCTTGTTATTTTAATTTAAACTATATTATGTCGTAACAATCTTGACATTTTTTAAATCAATTATTCTTATTTAATTGCAACTATTTGGATTTGTATGTGATTAGAAATCTAACTTCTGACTCAAAATTCTGAAACTGTTGAGAAAACATCACCCAAGTGTCCGTCAAAACTGAAATGTTCCGAACGTCAAAAAATGATTGAACATTCTGGGAACTTTCTTTTTCTATTGTTTGCCCCCTGCTATGACATAATTCCAGCATCCAACCCCCTTGTGAAAAGTGAAATACATTATTTTTTTACAAGAAAATGCTAATTAGTGAGCTTCAGATCCAGGTTATTCTTTTTCCAATTTACAGACGCTATGCTAAGCTAAGCTAACCATCTTTGTAAATTGTGCTGAAAATCTTAAATAGCAGTATACCACTTTATATTTCATAGTAGCTTGTTTAGAAAAGTGATTCCAAAAATATATAATTTGAATTTTTATTTACTCTATGCATTTTTTGCTTCTACATCGTTCTTCAGTTGGCCTTAGCTCTCAGGGTCGTTTAAGCCACTAAGGATTTCCCATTTTATTTTTGGTTTTCCTTTTTATACATCATTTTAGACTGGTAGATATCCGAGCAGTGGACTTTAGAGGCCTTGTGAAATAAGTACCTTTTTATGAAATACAACTTTTGCCTTCAGGGGAAATGGGTAAGATTGGGATGGACCAGCTAAACCCCTTCCCTTGTTTGTGTGTAAAATCCTTCATAAGTTCTAGTATAATCATTTAAAACCCAAGTATTTTACTAAATGAGGTTGCACCAGTGAAACACAGGGAATGTCTTAGCTAGTGAAGACCAGTAATGATAAAATATTTTCTAGCGAAAAATTTGCTTCATCCAATCGAAAGCATTCGACTGTGTAAACAAGAAGTCGCCTAAACAGTTTTATGGGAAAATCTAACGTTTATATATGTTGGTAGGAGTTGTTTTAATTATATCTGCATACATGGACACTCTTTTTGAGTTAGTACTATTAATGCAGTGTCTGTAGTTCACCTTCCCTTGGTAAGGAAAGTCAGTGTTCAAACAGTTGTTGAAACAGCTAATTAGCAGCAATATTTTTCATCCATCAGAATAAATATTTCCGTAAAATCAGTGTCAGTCACAGGATGTAACACCGGCAGAAATGCTGTGAGGATGTTTTTCCAGTTAAAATGTTAGTAAAAAAACAAACGTAATGAATTTTCCTCTCCTGTGGGAACGTAGCACACATTCCAGACAGTTTTTACAATGTACGCGAGAACATTGTAAGAAAAAAAAACATGTCCTCGGCTGTTTCCAGAGTGTCAAAAAATATAATTTTCTTTCTTCACTTCTTCTGGAAATTATTTAACAGCTCACTCCAGAAATGTAACACTAAAATTAATTTAAAAAACATCTAAAAACAAACACGAATACAATCACAATGCTACATCTTCATGTCCCTCATTATCACTGACGACCTCAATTTGATGAAGAGTATCATTTGATACGAATCGACAATCGGAACGGGAACACAGAGGCATTCCCGTGCAAATATCGCCTCTGCAGCTCTGAAATGTCAAAAACGTCCCATTAAGAGACACTTCAGTGTGAGCTAGACGACATTTCACGGCACGCATTCAAAGGGGAAGAACAATCTGAAGTAAAAGCTGTGCTCAACTGACCTGACTTCAACTCAAACCTATTTTTAAAAAATGATATAATTACAGCTTAAAATGTCAGCTCAGACACAAACGGACACATTAAACAGGGCTGACAGTCAACAGCGTTTTTGATGAGCTCCAATCATGCTGGCAGAAAAACCTGGAAATTGAAATGTTCCATGAAGACTTGTTTGTCTTCATTCCTCAATGTCTCACAGCAGGAGTTGAATAAGAAGACTAGGCTGCAGGTGAAAGTTTAGAGATTGTTTGAAGTTGGCATTTGACAGAAAAGCACAGAGCAAACGGAGAAAAAAAGTTTCACCACAGGAGCTGAGGAAAAGTCAGATCCCAGCGCTGTGCATAGTGAGTCGGCTCTATCGTTTAAGGGGAGGGGCCGTAAGAGGAGATAGACGTCCTCCTGCCGTTCTTACGCTCATAATTCACCAGACGCTGACCCACCAGGTATCTGGAGAAAAAAGAAAAAGTTGTTAGCAAATCACTTTTTAAAATTACTAGTCAAATACATGCACATATTCACTGGTTGTAAAGCTGAAATGTTCTTTTACTCTTTTAGAGGGCTCTTTTATTCTCAGATTTGACTTTTAAGATCCTTTCATTTCTATTTTGCTCCTCGGCGTTAAGTTAGGTGTCGCCCACATATAGCTTAAAGTCCAACAAAACAGTGTTGCTCTGATGATCTGTTTGTTGTGTAAGCATTATGCAGGGCAACATTAGACCCATCCTATGCTCGGTCTGGGGATGGGTCTAATTGCTGGCCCAATAAATACATTATTGAAAATACATCCTACATGCTGAGACTTTTTTTAAGAGACAGTAACTGATTTTCAGTTGGCAACACTTACAATTTCAGGTCATTTTTACCATTTTAACTTTATGGTCAAGAGAAGAGAAAATACTGACTTTCCCATCATCAAGATATCTACAAATATTTAGCCATATCACACAGCGTTCTTTGCGTAAAATGTTGTTGTATACTGACTTGTCGTTCTTGATGTGTTCGTAGAGGCGTTTGAACTGTCGTATCTGGAAGAACAGGATGGCCAACAGGATGACCACCATCATTAGCAAGGGATAGATCCTCCGCTCCACCAGGATCTGCATCTCTGGTGTCACACCTAGAGAGGAAGGGAGGGAGAGAAGGACAAGATGCATCTAGGAACTGAAGTAACACATGAAACAAAAGACAAACTATTAAAGCACTTAATGCACAATGGCTCAACCCAGACCATGTACACATGCATATACTGACCCAGCAGCGGTGTGATGCCTTTAGAGATAGTGTAAGGAACACTGAGAGACAGCAGCAGGACGCAGATAACGGGTGCCGCCAGACCCCGCACGATGAAGTGGAGGTCGATGTTGCGGATACCGTTAGCGTACACCTGTAGGAAAGAGAGAGGTAAATGTGTATTGGTTCCTTTACTTAAGCAGTTAAACTACTTCTGTGCATGAAAGTGACGGCTACATTTAAATCTTAAATGTGCTTCTACCGATGGTTTTAAACATCTTCGATACAAAGTAGACACATTTGTCCAAAATGTATAATTTAAAGAAATCATTTTGCGTTTTATAAGGTTATTATATGTTTGTTATTTATTTAAAGGTCAGTGAACCAGTTTGTATCATGATTGAATAAAGCTGGAAGGACTTGAGACTGACCTGCTCGATGACAGTTTTGAGCCACCACTGGGGGCCCATCAGTGTGATGGCAGCGATGATTTTAGCATGAAGCACGCCCAGGGCCCAGTCCTGTCACAAACAGACAAACAATTAAGCAAGTACAGCATCAGGGCAGTATCACTGCGCTAAGGCCGTCTGAAATGACCCAAAATTCACAAATGTAAATACCAATAAATAGCCTTCAGAAAAAAAGGTGTCAAACTGGAATATATTATACTTCAGGAAAATGTGATCTTATAATGAGATCTGGCCTGACAATCATTCACATGTTGAAAATCTATCCTGCATACATGGTGGTTTTCATCCCTCATAATTAAACGCACACAGGCACCACAGTCGTACCTGCCAGGGGTAGAAGAGAGGTGTCTGGTCCAGCTGCACTCTGAGAGGAGCGACGATGACCAGCTCGAACAGCAGACCTAGCAGCAGAGGAATCACCCCGGCCAACAGCACGGCCACCACCAGGGTCTTCAGGATCTATTTTCACCAAGACATCACATTCAAATACCAACAATGTGCCACATTTGGCCCTGTGTCCACATAGCGTTGTTTTCTGCGGAAAGGAAAAGGATTCCTTGAAGACAATAACAGTGCGTGCCCGGCCTATCTGCTCACAAAAATCAGCAGTTTGGTCTTTGTTACAAAAGTGTAAAAGACCCGGCCAAAATCTTGTAACTTGATGTCACCAGCACTCGGAAAAATGGTGTGTAAAGCTTTTTTTGAGGCGGCTGCATGTGAGGGAATTCGCTCTCTCCCCATTAAACATGTTTGTAAAGAGACGGAGAAAAGGAAGCTTAGTGGACACAGGCCGTAATACAAGGAGAGCTTATTTTTGCCATTTTTACCATGAGGCTCCACTCGTGGACTTTGATCAGGATGATGGTGCGTCCCTGTGGCATCCAGGACAGCACCACGGTGGCGGCTCGGATGGACAGCCAGCAGATGTACAGTCCGCTGGCCGCCGTGTACAGCTCATGGACCATGGCGCTGCCCATCCAGAACGACATCAGCCAGCGGCCAGCAAACACTGGGAGGGAGGAGGGGGAAGACGTGTTAGTAATCAAGTACTGTGATTTACGACTTGGATTTAAAATAGAAAAAGGTGGAAGGCTGAGAAAGCAAACTTACCCGGCAGTGTGAGGCAGATCAGACTAGCCATCAGCAGCGTCACACACATGAAGACGACCAGCAGGATGATCTTAACAACCCAAAGGAACAAAAAAAAGTCAGCTGTGCAGATGAACAGCAGCACAGGCTTTTACAGTGCGGAAGAAAGCATGTTCCTCCAGCTTAAGGCAAGATTTTTAATTGGAATTAGGGCTAGTTATCCTCCTGTCTGGATCCTGTGATTATTAATGCGAGAGGCATCTGGTTTATTATGTATTAAAAAAAGAGAGATTATTTAGAGAATTTATAATACTAAGATTTTGTTTTTATTTGAATACAAATTAATTCCATATTTTAGATTCGGGAATTGAATTTCTTTTTAAGACCTTTTAAGGATCTGCTGGTATTTGATACGAATGAGTGCTGTGGGTCACCTTGAGGGGGAAGTCGACGGGCCGCTGGTACGCCTGAAAGCCGATAGGACCGCCCTGCTGCAGAATGGCCTGATGGGCAGCGTGAAGCCCCTCCCCCAGGCCAGGGAACCTGTTGTTATGGCGATCGGGAGGGTTGTTGTTTGGATTATCATCCTCATCGTCTTCATGGTCCCCAAGCAGGTAGGAGTGAAGGTCACTGTGGGGAGGGAAATGATTTTAGTCTTATTACTATTGGATGTTTTGATTTGCCCTGGTATATGAACACTGATTCTTTTTTCTGTAGCCAGTATGTTGTTAATAATTATGGTACACACATTTTTAAATCAGAACTAAAACTTCCAACCAATTTTTGTTTACTTCTTTTTTTGTTTATTTACTTTCTTCAATTTATAAATCAGAGAAGGGACCCATTGCATGCCCTTGTTCTGATTTAGATCCTTCGCTAAGTGTGTGTGACCTACAGCATGTATCCAGCGGTGAAGGTCCAGGCGTGGACGAGGCGTTTGAGCCACTGGCGAGTGTGGCCCTGCTCCAGCAGCGCCGGAAGCACCACCTGAAGCAGAAGCAGCTCCAACGACAGCTCGCTGACGGGGGCATCGCTGTGGAGACGACACATAAAACCAAACTCAAGTCAGTTCATCGTACACTGTCAATGTAACCAGAAACAGCAGCAGCTTATTTCCTCCAGCAGCTTCCTGTTCTTGTTAAGCCTGAAGAGACAGGAAGTAGAAACCTTTATCTTTGCAATGCTACGTGTGGAATGATAATGTAGTGTTGTACCTGTACAGCATGACATTGTAGGGCAGGAAGTTTGGGAAGAGCAGTTTAATGATTCTGATAGGAAGCCAAAGCATTAGCAGAACTATGGAGCCAAACACGACCTAGAAAATACACAGAGGAAGAAAAAAAACACATCAATGTTTGTTCACTTGGACCAGCCACGACGAACGAATCACTTCTCAGAGGCTGTTTATTGGATATCATTTAAGATATCATGCTTATTGAGGATACATCCCATCCCATCACTGAGGATACATCACATCCATGGGTTTTAATTTCTATAGTTTCTGTCTTTTGTTAACCTCAATTAACTTCATTTAACACTTTTCATTGATACTGCTGGAATGTGCTTGACTTTAGTCATTTTTAGCACTTTAAGTATTTTTCATGGCAATTCATTCAAGCCAATTCAATAAGCGTTATCGGCATGACATTTGTTTTTGATTTCAATGGGACTAAAATGCAACAATGCAGACAAAATTAAAGAAATAAAGGTGTTGAGTACTACAACTGATTATAACCAAGATACAGTATGTAAGAATACAAGATATCAAATATTGTACAAATAACATTTAACCTTTTTAAATGTAAAACATTGAGTTTTTTGAAATGTTTAAATTGACTCTATTACAGCATATTGAGCGTCAGAGTAGACATGCACGGTTAGCTTGCGTAGGTCTGAGATGGAGAGCAGGAGGATACCGGACTGACCACAGAGAGGATGAACCTGCGCAGGTGTCTGTAGATGGGCAGGTGGATCATCTCCTGGACCGGGTTAAAGTCTGGATCGTTCAGGTTCCTCAGGAACCACAGCACACCGGGCCGGAGCACCTGAAGCCACAGAGACATGTCAAAACATTTCAAAAGCGGATTTAGAGTTTACACAAGTTGCAAAACATGGCCAAGTCCTTCACTGACCTCTCTGAGCAGCAGGATGAAGGAGGCGAAGTAGAAGACGTAGACCATGCCCACCAGCCAGTGGAGGAACATGGTGGTACCGGGGGCGGAGTCGAAACTCTGCTTCCTGTCTTTCAGAGTCGCATCAAACATTTCCTGCAATGAACATGGGTTTAATTATGCTTTAAATACCAAAAGAAACATCTGGAATTTGTCATTTACCAGCACATATCACTGGGTTTGCTCTGCATGATTGGCTTACCAGCGAGCAAATGTCGAGCCACCAGCCACAAATCAGCGGGAACAAGCCTATCTCCATGACAACCAGCAGGGACACCTGCAAAATGTAACAAGAAAATGAAGCGATCATGATTTGGCCCTGTAATCATAATTTACCTAATTACGGTTTTTGCCTGAAAGCTTTCGAAGTTTGATGACAAAAAAAAAAGATGTTTGGAAACACTTTAATCTCGCATCTTTAATTTACCTTGACGACGATGTAGAACACACCCACGAGACGTCTGCACCGCTGGAACCTTACCAATGAAGCAAACGCCTGAAGAGGGCAAGTTAAGGACTAACAGCGCAATGTTAAGTTAATAACGTTTAGTTTATACATCAGGCATTAAAGTACTTCACACAAACTCAACGAGACAAAACAGACCACCGACATTAGCTTTTGGCTTCCTGTATGGCAAAACTCACATTAGGAAAGTATTAGGAAAGAAATATGCACTCAAAATAAACAGTTTACCGATTATACAGCACCTAAAGTGTCTGAGGCCTCCTTTGGGTCGTCTGATGGAAAAAGCTATGTTGTGTTTGAAGAGGATACATGGAAGAGTATGAGATTTCCAGCCAGGAGGATGTACCCCAGTATGGTGGTGACGAGGCCATCAAAGTGTGAAGCTTTGATCTGGAACCAAATATCATAATTACATGAAATGCATCACTGCATGGAAATCCTAGTTTCCATTAGGTCATTTGAATTGTATAAATATCCCCCAGATGCACTTACATAATCTTCAAAGCCCAGTCCAACCACGGAGAAATGGCCGATGTGATACGGGCAAAAAGCTAGAGGGAAATACGAAGGCTTTGTTAGGATCTGTGGTTTAGTGGAGAGAATAAAATTGTACATAGCATTACCTTTATAAATACATTTATGTCCAGTACTACATTAATATGATGAATCAGAGTCAGTATAGGTGTAACAAAGTCTCACCAAAGACGAGGATGACAAGGGTGTTGAGAGACACCACCCAGAACACATGTTCCTACAGAAGACACACACACACACACACACATCTCAGTCAATGTTAAACAATTCTATAAAGCATTGGAACCTGTGTATATCAAAATGAATTCAATTGAGGTTGATGAAAGGAAATTCCACTATATATCAGCCTACCCTTTATGTGGCTAGTGTTACTCTACTACAGTGGTCCCCAACCCCCGGTGTGCGGCCCAGTACCTGTACGTGGGTCATTTGGTACCGGGCCGCACAGAAAGATTGATTATCAATCTGAAAGATGTTTTAATTGAAAAACGACTGGATACAACCGTTTGTGCGTCTGTGTCTATCATACCATAGGTCAAGACGCTCGTCTCAGTCACGAGATACTTAACTTCACCGGTACTCATTTCAAGAAGATATTTTGATCGTGGTAATTTAGCAGCGGAGCTCATAAAATGGAGGCCGAAGCCTGATGTTGAAGGAAGACAGACAATATATATTCCAGCTGTGATTGGGTGTTTGTCGTCACTTCACAAGCGGTACGTTGCTGCTCAAAAGTTAAACTACTTAAACAAAGGACACAGCCGTAAGTGGCGTCTACATTGACAACAGTTGATTTGAGCACGCAAAAACAGCGCATGTGAAGGGTGCCTTATGGTTGCTGCGAATGTTGGTTTTCCTCAGGAAAAAAAAAAAAATCCTCTCATATTTTGAAGGCCGGTCCGTGAAAATATTGTCTTGCATTCAACCGGTCCATGGCGCAAAAAAGGTCGGGGACCGCTGCTTTACGAGTTGTACATGAATCATTTAAAGTTCTCAACCAAAGTACACATACAAAGTAGTAGTTTCGTGGAAAAGGCATCCCAACTTACAGAATGACTGTTGTTGAAGTATTCATTATAAACACTTTTTAGTATTTCATTCTATATTAATGTTTGTTGCTTTTATTTTAATATGTTTATGATGTGCAACACCATTAATCACTTTGATAGCCAATAGCTGCTTTTGAAACACGGACAAGGAGCTAAATCAAATCAGGACCGTACCCAAAAAACATTTTGGGCTAATTTTATGACTACAATACGTGTGACGAATCAACAATAAAAACCAGCATGTGTTTAAACATTTTCCCGAACCCGAAGGTGGAAATTACTATGGTAATGCTAATTTACCTAGACGTGCCAAGTTACGTGGCTGCTCCAGCGTACATTTATGGGAAATATGCAAGGCCAAAATGTACCAGAATCTGCCTTTAAGGGGCATTTTAAAAACAGTGTGTGGAAGTAGAAAGACAGGGTGAGCACTTACCAAAAAAACTAAAGAGCCATCCAGTCCCAGCATCTGGGACGCAAACAGAAAGGAGTGTCATAATGATGCTTTGTAATACATATACAGTTCATAAACCTGGTACTAGTTTAACTAATGGCTGCTATTTCTAAAAAACGTACAACTTCTACTATTGGGACAAAGATGACAGCTACAAACAGCATTCCTGGAAGTGGCAAAAATCTGAAAAAGTGCTGCTCAAAAAACAGATTTCCTGTCACAGAACATTTTCTTTTATTGCCACCCTAAAATCATTTTGAATAATACATTCCTGGGTCCGGGATAAATTACTCAGTGTGTACATTCTTAGGATTAAAATACCAAAAACATGTCTTTAAGGCTGTGGTCTCCTACATTTTTAATATCATACCAGGCATTATACTTTTTTATTTAGCTACAATAAACCACTTTTTCGAGGGTGTATGCAGACAGACGGACAAAAATTAGACCCCCACCCTTTCCCAGGTCAGCTCCTCTGCTGCGCGGTCCCACTCCAGGGCGTTCCAGTTCAAATCTTCTGCAGAACACAATCAGAATCAACTGAAACGGTAAACAACACTTCTGTTGTGCAGTTCATAATGGAACTTCATTACCGTGTAGGTTTCTTTGCCCTGGTTTAGGTCTGTTTATTAATTTATAGTGTGATAAAAACACCAGTTCAGACATAGCTATACATGTATTCAAGCTTAAAACCATTCTTTAGAGGCATGTATCTCCTTTTTTTCAGGCCATATGGCTACATAACATTTCTTAAGTTTTACTTCCTGTGGGCCCAGTCTATGGTTTTACATCCACACTGACCTTGTCCTCCATTGTTAGCATCAGCAGCGTCCTCTTCCCTGCCTTCCTCATCGTCCTCATCCTCGTCTTCTTCCCCATCATCGTCCTCATCCTCGTCGTCAAGTTCCGCCTCATCTCTGCCAGCTTCTTGGGGGTCGGCAGGAGGCAGCCCGTCTGGGGCAGGGTCTGCAGGGGGCGGGGCTTCTGCGGCAGCCTGTGCGTTGACACCAGCGTTAGCACCCGGAACCTGAAGAGTCATGAGATAACAAACAACATTTTTGCTGAGAGGCTGGGGTTGGCTTTGTCTGACGCGATCAAATAAGGTTAGTTACTAACTCCAACCGACTTAAATTTACAATTTACAATTAAATACAGATGAAGCTTTCTTTGCCTTTGCGTACATCAGTGGTAAAATACATTGGGAGGCAAATGGGCTGCTGAATATTAATCTTAAACACAATTTATGTTTATCACAAAAAAATGCTTAGAATCATTCCCGACTGGGAATGTACTTTTTTTAACAAAATTACCATTAATTAACAATTTCTGTACATTTGAAAAAGTTTTATTGCTGAATTGTTTATTTACGTCTTTTTCATGATTATGCATTTATATCTATATTTGCAGTGTATTGTGTCGATTTTGTTATTCTGAGCGCTGTATTTTAACTACACTACACATATGAAACCCATCAAAGGACAAGATGTGGCTTTGTTTCTTGTTTAGTTTATGTGTTTCTCTTTAGTTCAGAGAGGGAAGCAAGTTGGTTTAGCTTGTCTTTAAGGTGCAGTGTCTCAAATATATGTTGCGGTTGAGAAACTGAGCCAGTAACTTTATGTTGTCTTGTGGCTGTAACACTATAATCTCTGTGTAGCACATACATTTCAAGCTCTGAACTGGAGCAATGTTAAATTGCATATTCCCTATCAAATCCAAAATAAATTCTCACTTTGGAGAGCAGTCCTGAAGCTTCAAGATTCACTGAATTCAGGTGAAGAACCTTATCATAAGTCCTATTTTTGTGTTAACATTTTATAACAAAACAGTATTTTGTCCCTAAAACCAATGATTAGTAATGATACATAATAGTGAATCAACACTGAAAATAGTTGTGATAACAATTTTGGCAATTATTATGCAACTGGTCTCACCTCATTGGCTGCTGCAAGGCCGTTCTGCTGGTTAGGAACCAGAGGCGGAGGATTCTGCTCTAACCACTGAGGAGCGCCACCGTGGACTATTTGCTCTCTAAGCCACACCAGGCTGATGAAGGCGCACAGTGTGCAAGTGACCACAAAACAGCCCTGGAGGCAGTCTGCTAGCAGGTTTTGCCTGTGAGAAAGAGCGGAAAAATTATGATTTCACCAGGGATATCAAAACAGATTACTTACAGCTGCACAAAAGAAAAGATGGGGGATTGAGTATAGGGAAAATAAGGAAACGCCAATCAGATCTTAATCTTGTTGATGAGACTCCAGTATACAAAATATATGGTTACTTACCACAAACAGGACATAGTTTGAGGGAAAGCGGAAAGAAAAGGCAAACTTACGTTGAAAGCATATCTAATGGCAGCGTAAGGAGAGAGCTCACAGAGCCGGTAAATAAACACTTGTAGATGCGACCTGTTAGAAAGGCAAATATATAAAAAACAACAATCAGAAAAGTATTTGACAGTATCAGTGACATCTACTGTAAAACTACGCACCAAATTCTTGAATGTTATTGGAGTTGTCAGTTTGTTTAAATACTGAATAATACATGTTTCTACAACACAAACAAAAAAAAAGCAGTCTATTGTTTTTTAAATGGACTGGTGCGACTTACATGCTGTGAGAGGCACCACCCCTAGCCAGGCAAAGGCAACCAGTGTATAATGGAACCAGTATCTGATGGCTGTTCCAATACTGGTGACCAGTCCTGCAAAGATGTCCTGGACAGGCAAGCGGGATGGCATGTCTGGAGAGTAGACTAGAGAAAGAGAGAACAGGAGGGGTTAAAGTAAAAGAGAGATGGTGGAAGTGAGGGGAAAAAATAGTCACAAGTCACAAGAAGTTTGTAGTGTAATGATCCAATTTAACAACAAACCACTTACTTGGTGTAAATGCAAACCTGTGTTTGCATAATTCACAGTATTCTTTTCTGCTGTGTTTCAACCACTGCAGTAAGCTGTGAAAAAAAGGACAAATATTGAGTTAACTCGTTGAATCCTATAGAATGAGATCAATGCAGTAAAGTCCAACAACCTTTTCATGTTCTTATGAATTTGGATGTTAATATTGTTTTCAGGTATGTAACTACTTCTAAATTGTATTCAGGTACATTCCAGAAAGGTTACGTGTTTGTTCCCTACTATTCTCTAAATTTGACAGTTCTTATCTTCATGTTGGAATACACCTCAACAACATTTGAACAGATTGAAAGTTTGACAATGCAAACAGACAGCAACCTACCTTTAACCTTAAAAGTAATTCAAGCAGAGAAAAAGGAAGAGAAAATAAACAAACCATACACTTTAAATGTAACTTAGGTCACTAAACGTACCATTCTTGATGGATAAACTTGATGCTGCCAGTGCAGACACAGGGATGGTAGAGAGGCTTGTCCTGGCTACCCTCCGACCGACATACCCGACAGATGTCCGCTGTAGGCACACAAACATCATGACATGAGATCCCACTGCAGACATATTATTTATTTGTAATAACTTGGCATGTTGCAGTTTCATCTACTTCATCAGATCAAGACGTAAAGGTTTTTAAAGTCATATGCACATAGCTACAGCGTAGTTGTTGGCAATGATCTTAAATCGCAGGTGAACAGTGCCATATACTTCAACAAAAAGAAATAAGCAAAAAAGTGCCAGTGATACCATAGTGCAAGTAACATGCAGTAGTAATTTGCCTTAAGCTAAATTCATGACACACCCTTGCTGCCAAAAGTGGAAAATAATAGTAAAGCCATGCAATTTTTCTGCAGAACATTTCGTCTCTCAGTGGCTTTTGGAGTTGCATCTAAAACATTTGTGATAGCATTTGTAGGTCAATGACAGTAGGGCAAACGGCAATCCTTGGATTACCTGTGTCACTGGATGACCAAAATAAAATGACTATAATTAGCCCAGGGTAAAGAGCACAAGACATGTGGGGATACCCGGAGTATGTTTTGACTGTCTTATTACGCTACACTCATAGTAACTAGTGCTTATCACAATGTGTGAGCGCAGAAGCGAATTGCTGTCCAACGCAAAACTACTGCTCAGAGAAAATATGTTGTTTAAACATACCAGTAATGACAATAGCAAGATTATAACTGACTGTTTACAATGTCAATTATATTGTATGTTCACGAGTGTAAACTTGTTAAACGAGCATTGGTCAATGTGGCTGGTCATCCCAGTGTGTGAATGTTACGTAAACTAGGTTAGATATGATACTGTACATAATAACGGTTATTCTAAACTATACTAACGTGTTACTGACGTTAAATAATAAGCTATGTATTACTTTAATGCAACACTGCTGTCTTCTACGATGTCACACATTACATTTGTGGTGAAAACAACGTCAGTATAAGTGAACACAAACAGAAACCTAACGTTGCTGCCTTTTTTTACAACAGCTGATAGCTAACGGGTGTAAGTTGAAGCTAGTTAGCTCGCTAGCTAATGCTAATTGGCTAGCGGTTTCTAGAATCGTAGTGAACCTCGGTCAAAGTGAAGGGAACTGTAGAACCCAGCATTTCCACTGGCAGCAGGGAAATGGCTGCTTGCATTTTATACATACAATGTCAGTAACGTTGTTTTACTAGTTAGGCGAACAAGTTAATCAAGTTTTAACATTAGCTACCTTCCTCAGCGGTGTCCATCTTGACTGGCTAATAAGGCAGCCCTGCTCCTCAACAGTCAGCCCAGTCAGTCAGTAAAAAGAAAACGACAACCGCCTTCTATCTTCATGTAAACATTTTATGTTACTGTTCAGTTCAAGCTCCGAAGGTCTTTGACGTGACCATACGTTTCGTAATTAAATAAAGCCCTTTCTCTTCATAGTACTTCGGCTAGCGGTCAGGACATGTCCAACTCCACATCGTGTTGTGCGCTATTTGGACCACTAGGTGGCAGTCAAACGCAGTCAACCAGCTTGGTTATTAACATAGACTACTGTATATATAATAACATTACTTTATTTAATTAATACATCTGAAAATATGACACTTTACACACAAAATAATATACCATATACACAAAGTTATGTCAGACAGGTTTACTTTTATTTGCAATCCACTTTTCAATATTTTTTCTTTCTGGAAAGGATAAACAATTCCACTTTCTATAAATAATCAAAGTAATGCAATTACAAATGATAAATATAACTTGTACTTTCTCAATGATCATAGTTTATGTTATCTTTAATCCCTGGCCTGGTTTAAAATATCACATGGGTATCAAAAATTAAAAGCCTGGTTGATCATTCACCCCAAAAGTGAACATTGGAGTATAATAATCCTGTTATAACTGTATACAACTGACTTTGAGTAAGTGTTACCATCCAACAAGTAGAGTCTCAACCAGTTTATATTTCCTACTTTGCCCAATATCATACTCGGACATGTGTGTAAAGACATAACACTTTATAGCACTTTATTTTTAATCAGTCTTTCCCAGAAATTTCAAGCCAACCCCCAGAGTAGAAAAGAGATTGTCCCAGGGTAGAAGAGCATGATGACAATTTAACAACAAAATCTGAGTTACATTAATGTGTGTGAATCTGGTTTATCTTCAGGTTCTGGTGTTCTTTTCCTTGTCATGCCATTTTGCATGTCTGTTTTAAATGTCTTGGCATCATACACCCACACAGTGTCTATGCCCTCTCCAGCGGTGCATTCAGGGACCCAAGTAGGAAAGGGAAAGCGGCATGCCACCACCTTGGCTGTACTCGGTAACTCGCTTGCAAGCTTCACCTCCAGCTGGTCCATCTGCAGATACAGACAGCAACAATTAGAATATCACGTATAAGAATATCAACACTCATACTTGGATTTGGTAAAATGTATCTTCAACTCAAATGCATAGCTTATAGGCGATGGAGTTATAACTTGAAGTCTTGATAACATTAAAGTAGTGGGGAAACAAGGGGAACTTACCATTTGAGGGACTCCAAATATGACAACATTGGAATACTGAGCAAAACTGACCTAGAAAAAGAATCAGAAAGAATAATACAGTTATTTGTTATCATTTTGTTACACACCTCCTGTCTTTAACAAAAAGACACTATGCCAAAATAGATGAATTGAGGTGAGTCACTGCATACTATATTTAAATCATGTCTTACTGACCTTCCATAAGTCAGAGATGTGGAAGGAGGTTGAGTGCTGGACTCCCTCTCTCAAGGCCTTGTAGCGAGAATACCATACAAGCCAGGGGTTCAGCTCAAAGCCTGATGCCTTAAAGCCATGCTTAGCTGCTGCTATCACCTGCAAGAGGAAGTGAAATTCAATATATCAGCAACAATGTACAGCAACTGTAGAAGAAGTTTGATGTTAAGCAAGTCTGTATTTGGGTTTTGACCTGACAAGACATTTAACAACACCAACTTGGACTTCCAGAAACTGGGATGGAACTATGTTTGTAATTTATACATTTGTAGTCGTTTTCTGGCTTCTCTTAGCGGCTGTTGTTTACACTTTGAGGTCTTTTTGCATATTGTCCTGGTTGGTACTGTGAGTGAGTTATTGCTGGTGGGAACGGGGGGATATCTTCAGCACAGTCATCCATGCTGAATAAATCTCCCTTTGTCACTGGTATACCACAGGTTAAATCAACACAGCACTTACTATCCTTCCATCTCCGCTCCCTATGTCCACCAGGCGCCCTGTTCTGGCTCGCAGAACCCCGAGGACATTCTCCACCTGAGCCGTGGTCGCAGGGACGAACGGGAGGCAGACTTTCCTCAGGGCAGGGGCGACAAACGGAGCCGCAACTGCATACAGGGCGACCAGCGACCCTCCTAACAACCCAGTCACGGCGAGACCAAGGTTACTCCTGCTCCTTTTCTCCGTTAGCTTTCCTGCTGTTACTGAGTCCATAAAGAGCTCCTCTTGTGACATCTTGCTAGCTTAACGGAAACGCAGCACGTTTTAAATTCCTAACTTTAGCCGCACTTTGACTGTATGAATGACAGCTCAGACTCTGCTTTATGTTAGCTGACCATGCCAGCTACCTAATATAAATGTTATACATTACATATTTAATTCTCAAGACGCACCTGACCATTGTGTTATGTCAAAAGCGAAAAACTAATGATTATTGACCGAAGAATAAGCCAAAGATAAAGTCCTACAGTTCTTAAAAGATGACCTGTGCATCGCTCTAATGGCTCCGAAAGGAAAACAGAGATGAGCGGGCGAAGGTTCCTTTCTGCTTTCGTTCCCTGCTAAGTGCATCAATAAAAAAAATTAAAAAATGTAAATAAAGGCACACATAACACAGACATACACACGTTAAATGACAATGCCATGGTGCCATCAAATGTAAAGGAGAAACCTGATGTTTAATGAAATAAATAAATACAGACAGCCACCAATAAATCATCCAGAAATAAAACAGGATTACATTTGGAAAAACACATACACATGAATAACATTAATAAATACTCACAAACAAAAATAAATGGCTGACAAATTAATAAATATATGACATAACAATTTCCACAGCAACAGGAGCGTTTCTAGAACACTGTGTATATCATATTTGCAAAACAATGTTTTGCAACAGGGTTCTTTGAGTGTTGACTTCACAGTGATGACTAGAATGTTTCCATCAATTGCTATCCCTGATATACAGTATAGTGTTTTCCTATTTGGTTCTAAACTTGTTCTTAATTTAGCGATGTTATGCACTCCAAAAATAATCTCATATACAATGCAGTCATTAAAAAAAGAAAGAAAAGGAGCGATGCATTAGAGTGAGTTGGTGGAGGAGCATTTCTATTATATTAATAGTGTGTGTTTCACAAGCTTTAGTCCACTCTATTCATGTTGCGAACTATGTCAAACTTCTGGTAATCCCATTCAGATTATCAACACAAAATATCCAATCATAATAAATGCTATACACTATCCTTTCTAGAAAATTGTCAGTGATTGACCAATATATATTTATTTTATAATATTATATATATAATAATATTACATTAACAGAAACTCTAAAGAAGAGTAGTTAAGTTTGTTTGTTTTTTTATCAGGTTTTTGCCCATCACCAGATACAACACTTTTTGTGGGGGGCGCTCTGTATTCTCCATTTTCCTAATTTCCACGTGGCCTTTTATTAGAAGTCATTAGACAGTGTACGGTGGACAGCATGTTCCAGCCCTGAAGAGCCATGATGCATCTGATGGTGGTACATGCGTTGCTGACTGGTGGTGGGACCATCTTCCATCATCAAGTCCTCGTCTTCTTCTGCCCTGTACCCCTCTGCCGCATCCTGAGAGTAGCTATGCTTCATCACCAGGATACTCCTGTGTCCACCGGGTGTGGTATGGTGGGATAGGTGCGGTGACTGCTGGCTCACCATCCCTGGAGGCAGTGGCGGTGGCACGAGGCCCCCCCCATCAGCCGCTATGGTGGCATCCCTCATGCTCAGGTTGCTGCGACTATCGTGGACACTGCCATGCATGCTCCCCGGGAAAGAGCCACAATGGTGGTCCCGGATGCATTTGGAGGAGGAACGTCGGAGCTTGTGAAATTTCTCGTAGTCTTCGGTCATGTCGGCATCGTTCAGGTCGCCGGAGGGGGTGCGGCGCAGAGTGCAGAGCTCATAGTGAGGTGGCTCAAAACCAGGGTGAAGGAGGGCAGGGTCAAAGTCATCTCTGTTGTAATAATTAAATGAAAAAACACACACACAAATTAATAAATCAAGTTAATGATCAGAAAAGCATAAAAAAGTATTTATCAAAACAGAACAACAACAGCAACGAGATTATTAAAGCCAGGTTCAAAATGTTTGTTTGTTTTTTATCCATCCAGAAATAAGATAAAACAGCTGTAATTTTCACTGTTTATAAGAATAAAAAAATCAGGCTGTGAATTATTTATCAACAAACCCGCTGTAAAAATCTTTAGAACAGAGATACCTATAAAAAAAGAAATATTGAATTTTGAAATAAAATGTGTTAATTTAACCTGCGAATGATGTATTTCTTGCGAGGCTGTTTGACCTGGATGATGACAGAGATGATGAGCAGGATGAGAACCAGGCCACAGGTGACTCCGATGATAGCGAGATTAGTACTATCCAGTGAGTCCAGAATGCTGGCCTGCCTTTTCTCTGGTTGGGAATATAAGATAAAAATGAATACATTTCTGTTCAGCTAGAGCCAACATAGGGCTGGTATCTCAGCCTTTGTGTCAGGGTACCTTTGCAGTGATTCTCGTCCCATGGGAAAACACAGTTCTGGATACCATTGCAGACCAGCGTTTGGTTGATGCACATGTTGCTATGGCAAAAGAAAGTTTCTCCTTCACATGGAGCTGAAAAACAAAATGCCATGGCACACAGACGATTGAAACAGTCTGTTTTAATCTTAGATGATATTCAGGGGAATTTTAATCATCAGTTTTTGATTCTATGCTTGTTCACTTGGGGAAAGGTCAACAAGCTAAAAGACAACATAATTATTATAAACTTTTAAAGCTGTTTTGATAAACGTGTTACTGAACAATTGCCTTTCAATTTTCAAATACTTCAAAAACTGTGCCAAATTCATTTATCGTCAACACATTTTGGCCACTTAACAAACGAAGGTCCAAGTATGTTCAAAGCAAAACAATTAACAAAGAAAACATTGGATTGTCTTAAGTATATTTGAGATATTTTCTGTATTTAATACCACTAAAAGTAACTGAAGCCAGCTTGAAATGATTTATTAATTCATCCTATCAACACACAGTCTTTCTTGTTGGTGTTAACATTTATCTTATAAGTCAACATAGCTTGTTATGAGCATATTTGTGATTTGGACCAACACATCTTTTAAAAGTATGTTGAGAGAGGGGTTGAGCGATGGGGATGCCTCAAGTGGCTAACATTGGCATTGGATGATGGAATCGTTAATCGGCCCGCTGCCCAACCAAAATTCCAACTAATAGTGAGAAACAAAAACAAAAAACGCTGCTGGAGAAGTTCAATTTACATTTTTGTAACTTCTATTGTCAGGCATTAATGGGGCACCGTTAAAAAGATAGTTTACAAGAATATGGATTCACTTACGCTCATGGAAAGTTGTAAAGAGGATCCTGAATTTGCTCTTCCTGCTACCCTCATCTGCCCACAGCCTCACCACACCCACAGAAGACACCAGCATGACATCGTTGGCCACCGTGGAGCAGAACTTATTCTTCAGGTGCTCAACCGAACTGCTACCGTCGTAGATGGCAACGAAGTTACGCTTGCACTCGTTCGAGTTGTGCATCTCATATTCCAGGAAACGCAAGTAGATCTGTGGGTAAAGGGCTTTGATGTCAGTTACTGCTCCTGGCGTATTCCTCATATCTTGCTTTTCTATATTTCTATCAAAAGATTTGTCTTCTTATTTTAAAGAAATATAATACATTTTTACAACGGCCAATTGACCTATACTCTTTCTGTTATGTTCACCTAGTGACGCCAACATTACCCCGGTCAAATCCTTTGCTTGGCAGCTTAAGCTTACACTTAGCATTTTAGCCTCTTTTAGCCTTATCTGAAGTATTTGTGTGTTTACATACATGATTGACAGCAAATAAAACTAGCTTAAGGGCTAACACTAAATGGGAAAATGTTAAAAATGTTACAAACACATCATGGCAATAAATAAATGACATGTTCCAGCCCCACCATCGCCAGCACCATCACATAAAAAGACCAGAACAGTTAGAGAGATACAAACCCTAGCTTTTGGTGGAGCCTTGATGAACCACCTGCAGTCTACAGCCTCAGTCTGCAGTGCCCGGCTCTCCCCGGCTATCTGGGCTGATTCTACAAAGCCTTCCGGACCACTCAGATCAAACTCACAAACTGTGGATTACAAAGTTAGTAACAAAGAAATATTAGTTTTTAAGGCCTCAAAAATAAGGACTCAATCACAAAAATATATATGCATTTATATGAATGTACAGTTAGCAGTATCTATTAAAGCTCAAATGATGTTCTGACACAATAATATAAGTTAAATACTTACATGGCAGAGCTGGCAGTTCCCCAACTCCAGTGAATTCTGGATCTAAAAGCATAACATACACATCTTAGAAATAAATAAATATTTGGACCATTAATGGAAGTCTTTGAACAGTTAGGGGCCACATTTCAAAAAGGGTTGCATGGAAAAAATGTAAACAATGTCAAATGTTACATCTATACTATTCAAAATGCATTATAGTTGTTTCAAGAAGTTATAACTAACTTTGTTTTCATTTTTAAACTACATTTTGGAGACATTTTTCCACATTTCTATTACAGTTATACCTGATTGAGAAATACCATGTATATATAATCCGTCTTTTTTTTATTTCAACATTTGAAAGCCTTGTTTTTGCAATATTTGCATGTGTGCATGCAACATATTGTATCTAAGAATAGAGAAAAAAAAAATCTAGTCCAAAAAAAACCTCAATCAGAACAAAACTGATTGAACTAAAGACATATTGCAAAACAAAATAAAAACATCTGGCCAAAGTTTACATAATCTATGTACCAGTACATTCCCTCTGCCCTCATTTAAACTCCCCAATGCCCTTCTTTAAAAAGAAAAACATACACTTGGCCTCAGACAGGGAAGAGAAATTGTTTTAAACCTTTCCCTGATGAATCTACTTGCTAGGTGGATTATAAACCCTGATATACAAGCTTAGTACAGGACAGATTAGGCCCCGCCAGGTTGTGAAAAAAATGTGAACTCTCTTTCTTTTGTTTTCTAAATACTTCTGGAAGCACAGTTTGAATTTACTGCTCAAAACGATCAGTTGGTCAGTAGGTAAAATATAAGAAACAGGTTTAAGGCTCACATCAAAGAGGACTTTTATTAATCCCCAGATTATTCTCATTCATTCCTGTGTGTGTGTGTGTGTGTGTGTGTGTGTGTGTGTGTGTGTGTGTGTGTGTGTGTGTGTGTGTGTGTGTGTGTGTGTGTGTGTGTGTGTGTGTGTGCGCGTGTGTGGCAATAATGCATTCCAAGAGGATTTATACCCAATATGAGAAAAACATGTAAGATCAGATAAAGGCACGATATAGGATGGTTTGTGTAAATCCTCCCTTAATATAAATCAGCTAGAAGGTCTACCACTAACCAGAACATTGTGGCTTAAATCAACATGTATATTAACAAATGTGGAATAATATCAAATGGTGTGAAACAAAACCAGACACCAACAGATGACTAAATTACAAGCCAAAATAAATCAGCTGAAAGAAGCTAAGATGCTCCAGACTGCAGTTACATAAAATTAAAAGCGTGAGTACATTACTACAAAGAAATCTTTCACAGGCAATACTCATGTGATATCCATTGCTCGTAGCTACTTTACATACAAGGAGGAAAGAAGTCTGGATTGATTTAAACATGAAAACAGATATCAAAGGTACTCTGTTAACTTGAGAGGATGAAGCTTGCAATAACAATACACTCTCTTCTATAAGCAAAACACTGTTTGTGATTGCATTGTGTAGCTATAATTTACAGAGCCCCTGAAAGGTGATATTTTCACGTTTCTTGTGCATCAAATGCAATGCAATGCCCCTTTCAAATGACTACAGTCCTAAACGATGTCTGTAAGCATGGGTGTATATGGAGCAAATTAAATCTCTCCTGCTGGTAATGAGAAGAATAACATGGGAGATTAGCACTTGGCAATGGGGACTCATTACATTTGATGTAAACGGATAGACAGCAGGTTCTCCTGATCTGCCAATAATGAAAAAAATCTTCTTAAAGGGGTTGTTTCAAGGATGCTTTTTTGGGGGGGAAGTGTTTTCTTAAGAATCTCAGCTTCTGAAAATAGAAATGCTTATTTATGATTATTACTTTAATAAGACTGGAATGTAGGATGACCTGTAATTTGTGTGAAAAGAGTGAATAAAATGCGTCTGATATTTGAGTCCCAACATGCACAGACAAACAACATAATTTTCCAACATATCAAAAAGGAAGAGTGCATGGAAAGGAAACCCTGGCTATACTGAGAGATTCCTCGCAGAACAAAAAGGTAATGTACACAGGCTCAAGAAGAAGAAAACAAAATTTAAAAAAACAAAGAAATAAAGAAACATAGTATAGGGTATAGCAGAATGGACAGAGGGATGCAGATTAATCTTTGCCCCCCCCCCCATTCCATCAGTGTAGGTGGCCTATAAAATCTGCTGCTAATGAAACCTCTGCCTTAGATTCCCTTAAGCTGTTACTGCGGCTCAGCACTGACAAGCTGTATTCCCCTGAAGACAAGCTTTCATTAACTTGTGTGTGTGTGTGTGTGTGTGTGTGTGTGTGTGTGTGTATGTGTGTGTGTGTGTGTGTGTGTGTGTGTGTGTGTGTGTGTGTGTGTGTGTTTGAATAAATGCTCCACTCCTCTTCCCTCATCAGCTGCAGCTGGTGTGCTTGCACTACAAATGGAAATGGAGGAACATCCCCATCAGCACGCCACCAGACCACTATTTTAGTTGCAATATGGAGTTTCTTAACCCATGTCCAACAACCTTGAATGCAATTTAATGATAACAGGGTACGTCTCCAGTGTCCATCCCTGCAATGTCTGTTTTAATTGGACTGAACGGGAAGATCTGTCTCAAAGTTGCAGCCAGCAATGTCAAACTTATAGCAGGGTGGTCAATTGGGAGATCATAAGGAGCGGAAGGCTTAGAGCCTGTAGTAATACTCTAAACATGAACCATGCCAGCCAGACAGAGCACCAGCTGGCATGATATAAAAACAAGAAAAAAGCAGACAAACAAAATAGAAAATAATAATAATATAATCAATTATTTTCCACTGTGACCTGACTAGGGGGATGTCCTCCTATAAAAAATAATTCATTTGAGAAAATCCTGTTATTCTGCAAAGATCAGGCTACCACTGTTGTTCTTCGTAACCATGAAAACAAAGCTCCTTTAAGCCTAACAAAGTAATTTAACCCAAAATCTCAAAAATGTGAGGGAGGGGCCATTCGGTATGTCTTCCATGCTGAAGGAATCTATCGATTTTGACGACCCAAGCAGGTCTTGCAACAAAGCTTTTTTGGGGCTGATATTTTGCAGCCATGATCATTCATTGATACGCAACCAATGTTCATTAAACAATGAGTTTATCATTAGCTAACTTTCGTCTGAAAATATTAGCATTGAGCTTTTGCCGATAATCTTACCTTAACTAAGTCACCATGATTGTTAGGTTGGATTTACATTAAGTATCAACATTTAAGTACTCAAGTTAAACAATTAAAGGGCACAAAAGTGGCATGGATCAGAACAAGGGTTCGCTAATGCCCTAATGCTAACACATGCTAACTGCTATCAATCACAAACATGACTACATCCCTAGCATGATAGAATTATACGAAATGACTCAATTTAAAGATTGTTCAATACTTACATTTCCACTTTGTAGCCTACTCTCCACCCTCATTAATTTCAATACGACCACTAAATTGAAGTGCCACAGGTTGAAAAACCTTTGCCCCAATGGGCATCACCTGGCAACACTCTTAATTTACTTATAGCATGCGACCCTGTTAGTTATGTTCAATTTATTACCCATCACTCACCTTGTGTGAAGTTATACCGGGCAGAGAAACCCATAGCCTCCAATTCCCCATCAGCGACAAACTTGATGTACAGGTACCTCCCACTGGAGCGGACATATGAAGGGCTTTCCTGCCCACAGAAGCGACCAAGGATGGGAGAGAACAAAAATGGCCCATCGCGTACCTCGATGTGGTCGAACTTACACTCCCAGGACGGCTCAATTGAATACTTCTCGTCGAAAAACAAGTCAATGCACTGTCGTGGAGAGGCTGAAGAAATAAAAAGTTGAGAAAAGTGAGATAAAGACAGGACTGTCGGAAGTGGAGCCTTAAAAAAACAAACATGGAAGCCTCACCCTCAATAATATAGACACATTCTCTCTCAGGAGGGTATTTTTCTGGGTAGTTGGGTGAGGTGAAATACCCTCCCTCAGGCTCCTTTATCCAGGTCCCACACTGCCCAGCTGGTGTCACACCCGAGTTATTCTTCACTGGAAACACAAGTGACAGCAGGCAGAAGAAATTGTTTAGCACACCACTAGTTTGTATTTATCATATCTATCAGATCTTGAAATGCGATAGGAGTTTCGAATTGATGGCAATTAGTTTTTTTAGGTTTTGATTGTTTGTACAGTCTGGTGGCAAACCTCCCCTTTTTGCCAAAAGTAACCTGATTGTATGAAAGTCTATGAGAAATGCACCCTTTTCCCCACATGGTTGTCTAGTTTCAGGCTAATGTTTAAAGCATGATGTTAATGTTGATCACATAAAAAGTATAATACAGGTTCAAGGTTCAAGGGTTTATATTATCATGTGCACAGTCGCTACAGTGTAGTTATGGCATTGAAAATCTTAGGTCCCAAGCTCCTCCAACAGTGCAACATATTATAAAAGGACATAAGACAAAATTATAATAAAATAAAAATAATAAAATAAAACTAAAAAGCAGTGCAAAAGAAAACCTGAATAGAATATAAACACAATAAGCTCAATTATGCTTGGCATGATGAAAGTGATCAATTTTATGCAGGATTCTATGTAGCTATATGTAGTAGAATTAAATATACAATAGGTGAAGCAATGTATGCTTTAGGTCGGGATTACCTTGTGATTGTTTTGGGGGTTTTGTTTTAGAGCTTTAATCGCCTCTCAGGATATATTTTTTAGTTGTCACAAGTTTTACATTTTGAGCCAACCTCTTACTAAATGGCGTTAAGTCATGTGACTGTGTAGCTGTTTTCAGCCTAACTTTTATTTTACTTTTAGCAATTGAATTTACCTTTTCAAAAATCATAAAAGCAGTGTTAATTTGTAGAAATTACTCCGCTGAACAAGTAACATGTAATACAAAATTATGAATTAATGCGGATTACAATTTCCCACAGTTCAGAGCATGTCTACACATTATTTGTATTGATTAATTCAACTGTATTTAACTTCTCACAAATTCCATTTTAACTAATTATAATACCTATAATTAAAATCTTTATGTTCAAAAATGTACTTCATATTTCTATTCTGCACTGCTCTCTTTTAATGGGCTTTAGCAAAAAAAAATAAGCCTTTGAATGGTGAATACAGAACGATCGGTGTGTTAGGATGATACCTTGAGTTTTTGTTTTGGTAGCTGAGGCACCCGAAAGCTCACGTGAGAAGAGACTTGCTGCCAAAGCTGCGAGAAAAGAAAAGATTACAAATAAATTTGCAATGTGTCAGAAATGCACTTAAATGTCCACTTATTATAAATACAAATTTGTTATTCCACAGAGCAGTTATAACCAGCGGTGGGAAAATGTACTCAGATCTTGTAAAAGTAGAAGTACCAGTGTGTAGTACTCTGTTACAAGTGAAAGTTCTGCAATCAAAAATGTTACTCAATTAAAAGTAGAAAAGAATTGGCCTCAAGATATATTTAAAGTACTAAAAGTAAAAGTACCCACTATGCAGATTGGTCCATTTCTGAATTTGATATATTATATGCTTTGATTATAATTATTGATTTGATTATCAAAGCTGGTAAAGGAGCAGCTAGTTTTAATGACATTGTATACTGCAGGGTAGCTTTTGAATTGATTCAAGGTGTAACTGAAGTCTTATTTAAGGGTTGATTATATTTCACATCATTAATCCAAATCTGCAAAGTAACTAAAGGAAGAAAATAAATGTAGTGGGGTAAAAGTACAAGATTTACCTCTGAATTGCATGGTAGAAAATACAACGTAGCATAACATTGAAACACTCAAATAAAGTACGAGTACCTCAAAATTGTACTTAAGTAAAGTACTTGAGTAAATCTTAGTTACTTTACACAAGTCGTTATAACACTCAAAACGCAACAAATAGTGTTGAAGTATTTGAGGCACAACATATGATGTATACTAATAGGTTTTTAAACGTGTGAAGCTGTAAACTTACCGATGTGCAGCAAAAGTTTGTGCACCATTTCGGTTCCCTGAGGATGAGCAGCTCTGTTACAAATGTTTCCATTAAATAATCTTGATCAAACGTCCCTTTTATTGTGGAAAATGTCCTTCAATCCATCAACTCCTCATGACACGCGCATAATCCGAGAGCCAAGAGTTCGACCGTTCCATCTCTCTCTGTCAGTCTCCCCGAGAGCTCAAAGGATTATTCTCCCGTCCCCTCCACCACAAACCTTCATGATTTTCCCTCCACCTTTAGGATGCATTAATCTTGCTCAAAACATATACGCTCATTGACGGGCGCAGGATTACAATGTTTCGATACATTTTAAATATGGAATGTTGTAACTAAGTTTAAACACAAATCCAGTTTTAAAGTCCACCATTTAGAATAGCTGTAGGCACACTGCCTGAATTTTATTCTGGTTTTCGTTTGAGATACCTTCATTCTTTATTTTATTTTTTAACCTTTTTTTTTTTGTAAATGCAGTTAGTGGATATGTTATGTTAAATTAAAAGTCTGTGTTGGCTTGTCTTCATTCTCTCTATTGGATATTGAGGTAATCCAAAAGCAGCGGTACTTTGTTAAACTTAATTAGGATTTGTGGAGGTGTATTAAATTCAGACATCAATCAGTGTTGAAGCATAGTTTTAAACTCAGTTCTTAAACAATAAATAACTAAATACCGATTTAAATTAGTTTTGTTGCTTATTTAATATATAGAGAGACTACATTTGCATAACCTTTTCAAACTGTTCTATGTTTCGTATGGTTATTCATCATGCAGAGTCTTTTAAATGTGAAACTTAAGGTATGCAGGTGAATATCTGTTCCCCTTAGTAAAATTAGCTATTGTGTTCTCATGCAATATGAAAAAAGCTTGCCTGCAGACATAATCTTGACACAAAACATGACTAGAAGAGTATGAAAACACTGTAAATGTATCACCAAACATGGAAAAGTCAGTTTTAGCTTGTCACTCGAGAGGCACTGAATGAATAGAATAGCAGTTGTATGTAGTTACTACTTTGGTTACATTCAAATGAATTTGATTGGAATCGGTGTATTATTTTGATCACGTTGAAATGTAGGGTTTTATTTTGTATCACAAAATAGAGGTTATTCATTTTTAAACGTACATTCATTGACAAATTGTACACTGCCTGGGCAAAATGTTGACACACTCTAATATTCGTTGGACCGCCTTTAGCTTTGATTACGGCACGCATTCGCTGTGGCATCGTTTCCACAAGCTTCTGCAATGTCACAACATCTATTTCTGTCCAGAGTTGCATTAATTTTTCGCCAAGATTTTGTATTGATGACGGGGGGTTTCGGGCCACTGCATAAAGTCTTCTCCAGCACATCCCAAAGATTCTCAATCAGGTTCAGGGCTGGACTCTGTGGGGGCCAATCCATGTGTGAAAATGATGAACCACTCTTTCACAATTTGAGCCCGATGGATCCTGGCATTGGCGTCATCTTGGAACATGCCCGTGCCATCAGGGAAGAAAAAATCCATTGATGGAATAGCCTTCAGTATATTCAGGTAGTCAGCTGGCCTCATTCTTTGGGCACATAAGGAAGGTGAACCTAGACCAGACCAACTGCAGCAACCCTAGATCATAGCACTGCCCCCCACAGGCTTGTGACCTTTTTTATGGCTGGGCAGTGTATATCCTGCTGGGCTGCAGTGTATCACAGACTACAATAACCATTTCTGGATTTTAACAATTTATAATTCCAAATGACGTTGGTCGTAGCTGGAGTTGTACCACTGTACATATACATTCATGAAATTTGAAAAAATTGAGATCAAAACACAAAAGGGTTTCAAACCATACATCTAACACTTTTGAACTACATAACTGATCACCTTCTGGCACCTGTCTCATGTCTAAACATATTATCAATAGCTCATCTGGCTTCATGTTTCAACAGCACTGCAATATTTTTTGCTGTGAATTCACAATAAAGAATTGGACACGTTTTGCATGACTTTCACAGTAAGGATTAAAGCAAACTACTGTGAAATGTGCTCACAGCAATTTACTGTGATTTCACTTCTGTGATATTACAATGCATTGTTGTAAAAGCACAACTGTATACTGTAACTTCACAGCTTCAATGACAAAGTAATTACTGTGATATTACAGTACATTACTGGGGAATTACAACCTTTTGCTGTACATCATTACAACAAGACCCTGTACTTTTACAGTGCGTACTGTAAAAGTAATGCACAAGTTGACAGTAGTTTACTGTGAATTTACAATGTATACTGTGGAAGTCATGCAAAAATCGGCCAGTAATTTATTGTGCATGCAGATGAAGTTTCCATTTACTGTGAATTTACAATCATTGTACAATTAAAATCAACCAACACACAAGGTAAAGTCAATGTTAGCCCAATGGCATATTTATTTACAAATAAAGGTTTTTCAACATAAATGCCCAAAAATTCAAGAATTCAAGATATTCAACTTCCTAGTCATAAACTGTCCTTAAAATGCAGAGAAACTACCTGTGTCACAATTCAACGATTCAACTAGCTGTGTCAGTTACATGTTTTAGTTGATATACAGTTTCTTGTGCCTTGATTTTGAACACTTATTTCTCACTTTTTGTTTGATTTAAAACATAAACTGTATTGGAAAATTGACAAGTAAACTACTCTCCCCATTTTCCAAGTGCATCAGCCTTCAGATCGAAATCATCTCTTTGAGCCACTATTAAGTCATGCAGATTTTGCAAGGGGTAAAACATGACATCCAACATTTCTAGGTTGGCAACACGCTTAATCAATGTGCTTGCGTTTCTTAGCTTGCAATTTTCAAAGGCTGATTTGGCGCGGTTGTCCGATTTTTGTCTCTAGGTCACAGTTAAATTTGATATCATTCGTTGTTGGTCCACGATCTGAGAAATTAGACACATCAAGCGTCACGTTTTGGATGCGCTGACTGTGAATAGACATACTGAATGCAATGACAACTGCCACCCATGTATTGAACTTTGTGGTGTCTTCATATATTGTTGGAAATAGGTTTTTTCCCATTCTTCCATCGACTGGTAATCAAATTCTATCTGCTTGAAATACCTTGGTGAGATAAAAAGACAATCAAGTTAGAAAAGCTGACATTTATAAAGAGAAAAAGGTCATAAATTCAATTGTAAATACACATACAGTAGAGGTCATGTTTAGAGGGGAATTGGGTGAGCAACGCTAACACCTCCAAAAAACGAAACAATTACTAGTATCAATCCTAACATTTTAAAGCTAAATTAAACATAACAACAAAAGCTGTTACAGATATCAAAAGAAAAAGACAGTATGTGGATTTAAGTCATTCTAAGAGAATTCTCCCTCTATAGATAAAGGGAGCAAAATGTAATGATCAATAGCGACAATTTATTTGATAGGCCTCATGTACACATGGTGCAGTACCTACCTCTCTGTCTCCTCTTTCATCCTGGTGGGGTTGTTTGCAATGTGGGGTACCAGCCTCAGGTACCTGCCGGCCTTGTAGACATGTCGAGGGTAGTACCTCGACATGCTAATAATTTGGATATTATATTACCCAAATTTCAGAAGTAATGCGTTATATTACTGCGTTACAGCAAAAAGTAATGCATTACTGTAACTCCGCCCCTTTTGTAACGCGTTACACCCAACACTGCTGCATAGTAACATAACGGCACAACCAGTACAGTGGCTTTACCAATAGCTGATGGTTTCTTGATTGCCAAAGACCCTGCGAAGTAGTGCGGTCGACTTTCAATTAGAAGGTTGTGGGTTCATAGCTAGCACTTGCAGTCTACATGTCTTATACTTAACCCCCGAGTGTGTGTGAATGTGTCCTATGAATGTTGTTGTACACTGTTCTGTATGAATGGTTGAACAATGACTTGTGGAATGTAAAGCGCTTTGAGAGGTCATAATGACTGGATAAAACACTATAAGTACAGTCCATTTACAATTGACTATAAATTGTCTTCAGTAAATGTGTAGAATATCCTTTATTCATGTTTAAATTGGATATTGTGGATTTGTCTGTCATTTTAGAGAACCTTAATTTGAGCTGCAGTAGTGCTGCAACATGAGAGGTTTATGGTGTTATCGCCATGAATGACTTCATTTAAGAAAGCTGTCTTGGTATAAAGTTTATGAAGTTTAAAAGGTGATGGAAGCACCTGCTGGCCTGCTTGGTTCAGCTCAAACCACTGATGCATGAATAGCTGGAACTGAAGTGATACTTGATATCCACAAGGTGGCAGCAGATGCTTGTGGAAGAGTTCAAACAAATATTGAGGTGCCTTTTTCACTCATGTTGAAAATATCTTCATGCTCACTAAAAGCATATCAATGTGGAATTGAAGTGCATAGAATAATCACTTAAAAATGGGGCATTACACAATTATTAACTAAGTGTAATTCTGGTGTCTTTTGCTGAATTGCAAATTACAAAAATACTGTATAAAATCAGAATAATAATAGATAAAACTCAGCTGGCAAGACTACAGTCCGAGAGGAGCAGACAATGACCCATGTGGCCGAACAATAAGCAGTTTATTTGATTTGACAATGTGCTGACCAATTGAATTCATAACATTTTAGGAGCCAAATTGCAAAACATTCTCCTGTATCTGAAAATCACTTTGTATTATTTGGTCAGAATTTGCCTCATGACATGCTGATGTACCTTTGTACTCACTCTGTTGGTGTGCACATTCATTTGTTGTTTATTAGCAGTTATTTGCAGTGTTTTATATATTTCCTCTTGTTTGGCTTAATTTGCAAAACTCAATGACATTTTTAAAGGGGCCCTATTTCGCTTTTTGGGGTTTTCCCTTTCCTGTAGTGTGTTATAGGAGTTTGTGCATGTAAATGGTCTGCAAATGCTAAAATCCCAAACTTCCCTCTAGAGGGAGTTTCTCTCCCACACACTTCCCCCCTGCCTGAAACAGTGTCTTTGTTTACTTTTGTAACATAATGACATCACTGCATCTCTTAGTAGTTGACCAATAACAACAGAGCTGGCCAGCTAACGAATCTGAGCAGGGACAGGGCTCTGGTTTCAGAAAGAGGGTGAACAGAGGTGTGCAGCACAGGCATTATGAGAAAAATTAAAACCTTTTTAAACATTCAAGCATGGAAACATGTCACGGTAGAGGCACAAAATACAAATATGTACCAGGAATGTGCATAATAGGGGCCCCTTTAAATAATCTTTTTGCTTATAGACAGTCAGAGCAGAGTATGTTGGAGTTGAGGAAGCTTAGAGAAAGAGAGAGAGAGAGAGGAGAGAGAGAGAGAGAGAGAGAGAGAGAGAGAGAGAGAGAGAGGGAGAGAGAGAGAGAGCCCACACAAAAACACAGCCCACAAAATTTCACAAATGTTCTAGTGTATGCAAAAGCAGATGAATCAGTGCTTTGTGGTCATGTCACAGGGGAATACTGGCCACCCTGCTGGTTTGTCACACACAACAAAAGACCTGATATGATCCGAGACAAGTTCTGCCCTCAAGGAAAATTAGCACAACACTCACAGATGCTGTGATGTTTGATGCATTTGTGCAACTCATTATTACTATATAATCACTGTTGTTATGTTATTTGTGGAAGCGTATGACTGCAAACTGTGTTCCTGCAGAACACATACAGTGACAAGTATTCATAAAGTATTGGAAATGCCACACTGCAATTTTGCTTCTTAATTCTTTGGACTTCTTATTGGCTTTGTGTTCTTATCACCAGGGGGCTTTATATGACTCCATGGTTTTTACACTGTAGCCTTTTCTCTGATGCCAATAACTACTTTGGGCCATGTCTTCCTGCCAAACAAAAAAATCTGGAAAAAGCAAAATGCAATATTTATGTCAGGAGTGGGCTGTTCTCACAACATTACAAGTTTACCTTAACGTCACATCTATCAGGTGCCTCCTCAAACAGATCAACACCCAAACAGTGTGTGTGTGTGTGTGTGTGTGTGCGTGTGTGCGTGTGTGCGTGTGTGTGTGTGTGTGTGTGTGTGTGTGTGTGTGTGCGTGTGTGCGTGTGTGTGTGTGTGTGTGTGTGTGTGTGTGTGTGTGTTAGGAGAGTATTTGTGAGGTGGGGTGCCGTAAGGCGGTGGGAGCACCAGGGTTTCTGGAGGCGTGGTCCTATGCGTTGCGCGTTGCTAAGCGCAAATTTGGCATATAAACGCAAAATGTGCAGCGGTCCCATGCAGCCAGTAGCGCACTGAGCCAGCTGAGGAATTCAACAGGTACCTATAAACATTTCGGAGCTCTCTCTCCCCGCATGGATGTACAGATTGCGTGCCCTTATGTTGCTTGTTGAATGGAATTAAAGGCTCTCTTGTTTCGAAAACTGCAATTCTGCCATAATCTCAAGGAGTTTTTGCATCTGGAGTATTGCAATTGAGATACTCCGATCGATTTGACGGAATTTAAAGGTAAAATGTGTGTTTTTGTTACTCAGAAATATGTCGAGCTTATCTAATGTTTTCTCTTTTAAAAGTATTCCTATATTTCCTAATTTTTACAATATTCTCTTTTGAACTAGTTTTTGTATCAAACAATATCTCTAGATTAGTTTGCTCAAAAAGTCATAAAAATAACAATAAAGTTAAATGTCTTTCAATACCTAATTAGTTCCAATGCTGCATCATTCCTTCAGTGCATGTTGCGGTACAGTAATTTACGCATGCGCACTAATTCTCCTGCACTGTAACAACGTCTGAAAACTCAGTTTACACTGGTCCTACTGTTTGTACTGATGCAGTGACCTGCAGATGCACTCACACTGCTGGAAGCTGTATTACCCCTTACTGTTTGAAGTCTCCTATAATTACAGCATTATGTAAAGAGAGACACAGGTTGGATGTGAGGTTTGGGGCTATTTTATAAAAATGCTGTAGTGCAGAAAAGCTTGCTGAGAAGATGGAAAATGAATGTGTACACTGATGTGAATTAAGCCTTCAGTCAATATTCTCCTATGTTTTACTGAAATTCAAACTGAAGTTGTTCTACTGTAAAGAGTTTAAGAAACTTGATTATGTGCCAAATCAAAATCGACTTGGAATTGAACACTAATGCTTGCATACTATTTAGTTGGAGTTTAGTCTTGAAAATACTGCCACAAATCTATGAATTTCCCTTTATTTACTATATTGACTAATGGTATTCATTTTTTCGTTTGAGGCAAAGTGACACTTAATTCCCCAGATTGACTTCTTTTGAACCAATCTGAAAGCAAGTTGAAGGAAAGAACCATCGATGTTTAAGATAAGGTCCTGAGGGATATAAAAGATGTGCAGGTCCAAAAAGGCCTTATCTCTGTTCAAGAGGCTGTATGACCTGTGTAGGACTCGAAATGCAAATTGGTTCTTTTCAGTCTTGATTTAGGACTTGTCTTGCAACTTGAGAGACTCAAGACCTGCAAACCCATCTCCGATATTTAAATATGCCCTTTTTGTTTTGCAGAATCAAAAAGTATTCTTGATTCCACAGTGGGATTAACTCTGTCATGAAGAAGTCCATTCCTTTCCTGGCCTGGGTTAGAGCAGCAAGCTTGTTCCTGTGCTTGACTCAAACCGTCCTGGCTGTCGTGCTCACCAACTCTACAAATCTTGAGTACATCCTCGACAAGTACAGGGACAAAGATGAGGAATGGTGGAAGGTCAGGTCCAGAGGGAAGAGGGCAATCAGCGAAGGAGACATGCACCTTATCCTGGACCTTCACAACAAGCTGCGGGGTCAGGTCCACCCTCCAGCATCCAACATGGAGTATATGGTAGGTCCTCAGGAAAAAGCTGCCACTTATATACTGTAGTTTAATTTCCTCACAATAGAATACAAATAATAATTTAAAGAATCTTCCCCTGCATAGATTTCTGTTTGTACGGTATCTAAATTAAAATGGCACTATCTTGCAATGTTAAATGAAACATACTCCATGATTTGTATCCAATCCGAAATCCAATGGGTTCTTTCTTGGCCCATCAAACAAGTTTCATGAAAATCAGGCTAGTATTAATTTCCCATAATCCTGTTGACAGACAAATATACAATCACACAGACAGAGAACACAAGCTTGGTGGGGGTAATAAATAAACCCTACCAGTATTTTTTAAATAGTGAATAAAATTACTCAAGTTAAACGGATACAAATTCAGTTCATTTTGATTGACATTTTACTGAATGCCGTCCAACCATAAAGGGCCACAGCAGGCCTCTGGCACTGTAGCTGTGTCAGCATAGTAGGTTAGGCAATACGGACAGAACAAGATCTGCATCCAAAGCCCCCATCACGCTAGCTCCTGCCTCCTGCTTGCCCGCCCTTGCTGACCCTGGCCTACATCCAGCTTTCACCCCCGCAGTGTTGTCCTGCCCTCTACCTCAACCATCCTGCCCTCCCTCCTTCCGTTCCTGCCCCTCGTCTCCTTATTCTATCGCTACATTTCTGCTCCTGCTGACTTTGTCTCCCTGCCTTCTAGCCTCACATGCTTTCCCTGAGGCTTTTCTTCACCCTGCTCTGCTTTCACTCTCGCCCTTCGCCTCCTCTCTCCTCATCCGTTGCAGCTCACTCAAACCCTGGCCAAGGCCGATGTTATCTTTTGTTTGATCCTCCACGCATCTCATTTTGGTGCCACAGCGGTGAATCTATTTCAAACATGTTGAGCCTCACTGTTTGAAGTGCAGGGCATGGTAGTGTAAATGTATGTTATTTACACTTATCTAGTGTTTCTAAAGCAAGGGATACTATTACTGATTATAATGATGTGGTGAGGCAGGAGAATGATGAGGACCAAGTGTTTGGTTTTCAGATTGCAGGATTTGAAGGCCAGGAGGACTGCAGTTTATTTGCAGCTCTGACTTCTTTATTTTTGTTTTTTTAAAAAAGCCACTCAGCAATGCTTTTAAAGCACTGTTGCATCTAAAGTCTGTCCCTTCTTGCACAGCAGATTTTACCGAAAAAAATACCTCTAGGTTACTTTAACCATAAAATTAAATTACAAGCATCTATGTAAAACATTCCGTGTACCTTACATTTCCTAAGCAGGGGATGGCTCTTGTTTTATTAAGTATTCCCAATTAATCCACTGCTGTAAGACATGTTGCGCTTCCCCTTGTAGTAGAGGTGGTCCTGGCAGATGGCTGGAAACAGCTCTGTGTTTTGGGAACTTAATGCTCTTTGGAATGCAAAAGGCGATTGTTAGTTGTTACAGTGACCGTTCTCCAAAGGCCTGCGGGCAGTCCATCTCCATCTGTGCTGGTTAATTGAGGATGAAGAATAACGAGATCAAAGAAAGAATAATGAGCTGACAGTGATCATTAGTATCCGCTGTAGATTTTTTGGTATCAAATGTGATTTCAACCTGCAAGAGTAGCGACTAATGGCCTGTGCAGGGGGGTAGTATTTCCTTACACACATTCTAGGTTCTACTAAGTGCTTTAAAATGTCTAATGGCAAAAGCGTATTTGTTAAGGTGGAGTTCTGCCTATGCATTTATAACCCACATGATTCTCGTATGGTTCAATTTCTCTAGCTAGCTAGCTTTCTCTAACTGAGGAAGATGTTGTGTATCTGATTGCTTAGAGCATTTAAAGAACACGTTGTCTTCTTTTTATCCAAATTGAAGGGGTGTTCATATACATTTCCCATTGTAGAAACATTTTTTCTAATTATTGGACATGACATGAATATACTGTAGCACAAATCCCCTTATAGCGATGTTGGAAAAAGTGACACATAATTTGGGTTTCCCCCCGATATTCGGATCTGAACCACAATGTTATAAGTATTCCTTGGTCGATTTTTCACCCTTCAAAAAAATGTCTTACAAATGTAAAACATTTAATTCCATGATCCTACAGACAGACAAACCAAGTCGACAATTTAACCTACTTGGCAAAAGCTGCAAAAATTGGAATGTTTCAAATCTGACCTAACACATACAATATCATGTAATGATCTTGGAAAAATATAGTAGGCCTTCCACACGGCAACTCTGCACAAGGTTAAAGCAGAAAACACACAACAACAGTGTTAGCATCTCAGCCACAGCTGGACCGTGGCCAAGAAAGAAAAGAGCCGAAGAGTCAAAATTCTCCAATCAGGCCTGAACAGTAAGCAGCACCACTGTGAATGAGCAACAGTGTGCACAGTGTGCTAGCCGTGCCAAACATATGGAACACATTATCGTGGTCAATCACAGCAGTGGCAACTCCGCACTTGAGCATTATCCTGTTAGTTTTGATGTGTGATAGCTGTAATGCAACCAAACAGTTCAATGACAGAGCACACTGCACCTTTTCTTCTCGCTCGCAAACAAAGTCACCATTAAAATATGGTGCGTTGGAAATACTCAATCCTGTACACCCATGCTCTGCTTTCCTGCTTTGTGTGAAGTTTTTACAGTATAAATGGCATCAAGCCCCTAAAACAGACAGTGTTTGTTTTAGTAGCTTTTATTTGTCAGATTTTTCTACCTCAGTTTGTTTTATGAGACCAAAACTTACTGGAAACAAGCTATGAAACAACCGCAATGAATAGTAGCACAATACTGCAAGTTGATGTGGTGGTAGTGATACCTCTCTGTTTTCCTTCTCTCTCATGTATGTGTCTGTGTGTAGGAGAGTCAATGTGTGTGCCAAATAGGAGGGGCCTAGTTTTGACTATACTGTGTTAAATTTGCGAGAGACATGCATACAGTACAGTCACTTTACCTTAAAGTAAAGAGCAGGTTCATCTTTCAGGTTCACTTTCCTTCAAGTAAGTCTGGTTACTTTCAGATTATGTTCAATGGAATTTAAAGTAGTTTAGTTTAATCGATATCTGAAAACATGCAATGAGTAGCAATTACAGCCGCAACTATGGTAAGTGGCCACTTAGCCAACTTAAATCATGAGGGTAATCCAGAATGGAGTTCCAGGTCTGCAAACATCAATTGGAGGCAAAGCAGCCCTGACCTCAAACAAACTCATTGAGTTTAACCTGGAGCCCAGAAGAAAACTAATATTACTGAACCTAATGCTTTATGTACCAGCTGACAAAAGTATGAGCCACCTACCCTGGTGGACCTTTAGAGTTGGGTTATGTTCATCTTTCCAAAGGCAAGTAACTATTTAACCAAGGACCTTTTGTGTTTTTGTGTGTATTCTCCCCAGGTATGGGACTATGAGTTAGAGAGGAGCGCAGAGCACTGGGCACATACCTGTCGATGGGAACACGGGCCGAGCCACATGTTGACACAAATAGGCCAAAACCTTGGAGCGCATTGGGGCAGGTGTGTATGTATAAAGTGGAGGGAATTGTGAAAGTTATGTGATTTTTCATACAGAAGTATTTTAATGTTAATGACTCTTACTCAGGATACCACTTTTCCTGTTTCGTGTTTAATTAAAGAGCTAAAAAAAGACTGAATATTGGACTTACATTAGTAACGGGTCATTGAACCAAACTATGTATACATGCTAATATTGTGCCAGGTCTGCTACATACTCAATTGTTTGCTGACATCTTTGCCTTCATAGAGTAATAATGTGTAATATGTGTTTTTGTCAGCCTGATTTGTTGCCCACCAGTGGCTATACAAATATAAATACAGCTATAATCATCACGATAGACATATTTTCAGTTAAGAAAATATGGACCTTTATTTATCCCCTTTTCAAATTCAGGAGTATAAAGCAACAAAAGAGTTACTGAAAAAGTACAGGAAAGAACAGATTCACAAGAAAATAATACAATTAAAAATGCTGTTATACAAGAAACTGTTAAAACAACTATTACTGTATGAATACTTGGTACCTGGGAAATGGCCCACCCTATTTGAAAGCAACCTTCCTTTAATGTCATCAATAACCCCTGTGTATATTCTGCTATGAAGTGCTAAAATCTCTTCAGTGAAAATCTTGAAAAAGGGAAGACTTTCTCCTTGGAATTCTCCATGAGGGCATTTTATTGTGTTACAGGTGAATTGCCTTGCTAACGGAAACCTTAAACAATGCAGTGTGTCCAACACTTGAGATGAGAATGCATTCTTGGACTAGACTTGAATATAGTTATTGTCACATGTCTTTTTGATGATGTAATAAAAAGATGCAGTGTAACACTTCTTTGGGGACTTTAGGGACCGTCCACCTACCTATCATGTGCAGGCATGGTACGATGAGGTGAGGTACTACAGCTATCCCTACTCCCAGGAATGTAACCCACACTGCCCATTCAGATGTTCAGGACCTGTTTGTACCCACTACACTCAGGTAAGAGCTTTTTTACTTCCATGTATTAAAGGGTCATAGTTGCCTTTGGATTACTTTAGGCTTTTCATTTAACGAAAATTGTAATTAAGCAAAAAGTTGTTTGTTTTAACACAGGCTGAATAGAGCTCCTTTTTAACCGCTTTGTCAGCCTTTTTTCGTCACTCTCTTATCGACCTGTCATATAGCAGGACATTTCTTGCAAATTCCTTTGTCTGCTTATACAGGTTAAATGTCAATATTATTGTATATCTGTATTAATTTCCTTTTTTGGATCCATTGGATTAGCTGAAGCTCATCAATATATCATTAATTATCCTCATATGATTGTGAGACCCACAAATCTTGCTCTACCGCACATAGTAGAACACTAACACTTGATCTGCCTTTGGGAAATTCAGCTACAAGCTCCACCAAATGTGACGGCACTACTAACATTTTTACTTTGTTTCTGTGTTTATATTCATTTTCAGTTGGTGTGGGCAACTAGCAATCGTATTGGTTGTGCCATAAATGTGTGTTACAATATGAACGTGTGGGGAATGATCTGGACTAAAGCAGTCTATCTGGTTTGCAACTACTCTCCACCGTAAGTTTTTGCATATTTCAGCTTCCTCAAAATAACTAAGATCAATACTTGTTGTATCTCATTATCAGATATATATTTTTTCCCTTTTAACTACAACTTTTCAGAGGCAACTGGTGGGGTCATGCTCCGTACAAATATGGATCACCCTGTTCTGCATGTCCAGCTAGCTATGCTGGAGGCTGCAGGGACAATCTCTGCTACAAAGGTGAGTTTGGATCCTGAGTCTTATATATTATTTTGCCTTTTCTTATTTCCCTTCATACCTTTATACCTACCTTAGAAGTTAATAATAGTTTAATTAAGAAAAAGTGGGATCGAAATACAATACAGTGACAATTTTGTATCCATGTTTTCAGATGGGGGCGTTGAAAGGCGTACAGCACCCGAGCTTGAGGAGACCAATTACATTGAACCTGAAACAGAAGCAGTAAGGGACAGGGAGCCGCAGCCCAGGGCCCAGACGCCAGACCCCTCACCCAACGACAACCTGGAGAAAAACCAGGTTGTCAACACAGAGCAGATGTGTAAGTACTGCTCTGACAATACTACATCTCTCTTAATGAAGCCGTTCTGAGAGTGTATATCCTTACTGTTATTAAAATTAGGTTGTGATAGAACTTTTTTTATTGTAGGTCAACAGGTCGACTGTGAGACGAAACTGAGAGATCGGTGCAAGGGAACAACCTGTAACAGGTAAATGCTTTGGAATATAGAGACACAAATTCTGAAAAATATCATGCGATGAACGATTGAATTATTTTACTAGAATTAAAATGTAATGGGCTAAGCACCATTTCCTAGTTGTGTTCACTAAACTCTTGTTCTTTTCCCTAGATATGAGTGTCCACCTGGCTGCCTTGACAGCCCTGGAAGAGTTGTTGGGAGTGGACATTATGACATGGTAAGGGATCGCCAGAGACAACTTACATTTTCAGTACATTTTTGGACAACCGCTGTTACATTTATGTATCTACGGAAAATTCATTGGGGTTGTGTAGAAATCTAGGCATACATTATGTATTATGATACAGGGATTACGAGTCAATTAACTGTGAGATACTGTCGACACTGGATACATTGTAATTTTTTTAACAGAATTCAGAACAAACTGCTGTAGAATGAAGGAAACATTACCATGCATACTTTCTTTTTACTTTTTATGAACACTGAACAATGGAGTCTATAATTGCATAGTAACAGTACCTGTTGTACCATTTAAACATTTTTTTGCAATCAGAGCCAAGGCATAGCTCGCAGGTTTTATAAGTAAACAAATTAAGTAAATGAAAAGGAATTAAACAGACAGCGAAATAAACAGTATATGCACATATATATCATTTTCTCTTGAGTCATTACAGATCAATACAGTTATTTGAGAAATAAATGTATGCTGATTTAAAGCTATATTTAGATGTATGAAACAACCAAATCTGTGTCTTTTATTGCAGCAATCGAGTGTGTGTGGAGCTGGTTTGCATGCTGGTGTTATTGACAATGATGGAGGATGGCTGGATGTGACCAGACTTGGTAGAAAACAACAATTCAACAAGTCGTACAAGAATGGTATTCAATCCATAGGGTATGAATCAGTCTATTTATTTAGTATTTTTCAATTCTACTATTGAGTATAAATGGAATGATGGATGCAGTACAGACCATTAACTCCATGACCTTTTTCTTAAATTCGCAGGAAAAACAGAAGCGCAAACTCCTTCAAAATAGAGACGGTTCCTGGTAAGGAGCATTTTTTCTCATTAAAGAGATATAACAACATGTCATCTGCATACAGAAACACATTAATTTTACATTGCCTTTTTTTCTTTCAGTCAAGGCAGTAAGATGTGACACCACTGTTGAACTTTTCTGCCCTTACAAAAAACCTGTGCGACACTGTGCCAGGTAACATTCTGCTTTAGAATTATTCCTTTAGGTGACTGAAAAAATCTTAATGAACTTGACCACAACCGACCAAGCCAATGAGTCACAGTTCTTCTTGGTAATAGTGGTTAGCTATTTGACCCATGTGACAGTAAAGATTCAGAGTAATGTATAAACACTAGCCTTTAGCCAGAGCATGCTAATATACCATTGGCTACCCTGCTAACACTTCCGCATCATCAATGATCAATCCATAGACCTATAATTATTGGGCCCTGCATTTAAAACAGTCTGAACATACATAAAATCCTGTGAATACACTGATTTCAATTATAAGTATGCTCTGTCTTTTTCTTTAGGTTGTATTGTCCCAGGAACTGTGTGCGTGAGAGTGGAGCACGAGTCATCGGGACAAAATACTACTCAGATGTATGTTCTTGCGTCATGGTCATAAATGTAGTATTTCATTGATTTCATGTAGATATACCATAGCCAGTAAAGCAAAGCCATAGCATTTGATAATATGAATGGTGTCTCAAATGCCAAGTATCAATAGTTTGTTTATTCGCCTTTCAGAAATCCAGTATCTGCCGGGCAGCCATTCATGCTGGAGTTATCCAGAATGAGGCAGGAGGGTACCTCGATGTGATGCCTATGGAGAAAAGGAAGCAGTACACTGGCAGTTACCAGAACAGCATCTCCTCAGAGAGGTACTGCAGGGATCAAAACAAAAGTACACATACAGTAGAGGGGATACAGTGAGCCCACAATGTCTTTCAAAAGACAGTCATTGTCATTACAGTCAGATGATCCGCCAACATCTTCAGAGGGGGAACCCTAACCCAACCTTGGTCCCTTTAGCCAGATGTGTTTAGCTTACTTACCAGGTCTTTTACAAGATATCGTGGAACACAGCCTCGGACACACCACCGGGGGAGACCCCCTCAGGGGGGCAGGAGCACAGGTTTTAACCCTGCTGCACATGCTCTGTGCTTCAGCCGCTGCTCTCTTTTATCCCTTTTATTGCATTTTCTTTATTTTATTTCATTTCATTTTTTAACACAGACCAAACAGGGCTTTTATAAACTTTTATTGGTTTTTAATGCGGGAGTTTTTAGACAGGTTTTTAAACAATCATCTTACCTGAGAGCCCGTGCACCTTGCTGCACTCCCCAAAACCCTAACCCTAACCCTAACCCTCACTCTACACATCTTTGTTCACTCCTTGTTCTTCTTTTTTCAGCTTAGTTAACCCATCCGCTGGAAAAGCCTTCAGAGTGTTTGCAGTCATCTGAAGAACTGCTCTTAAAGGACCAGAGTACCATCAGACAAGGCCACTTCACATCCAGCAAGCCCACTCATTATCATCTTACAACCTGTGATTACATCAAGCCACAAGTAAATTCAGCTTTTCACCTTCGGACCCAAAATATGTAAGATAGCTTTACTCAAGGCTTTACATTAATTACATTGGGGCTGCCATATATCTTGCTGACATGATTTCATGATCTAATGTGTTTTTATCACATTGTATCAAGTTGGTGTAGCACCAGATATAGCACCCTACCAAATCCAACAATTTCACATGTGAAGGTCAAAATATAACATATTGAAAATGAAAATGACATAAAAGGACCTCAGGCATAGGTAGACAAAACTGGGGGGATTCACTCCCTGCCATCCACCATCAATTTTGCCTTCTAAAACACCAACTGTCATAACTCCTATTAACTCTGGTTTGGGCTTACATATCATATAGCAACTATTCAAGCAGTACAATACTAATTGTATATATTTGTACATAATATTGTAAATAATACTGAACACCTTTTGATTAAATATTTGCTACGGTTGCCTTTTGTTTATCAATATTTATAACATTTTGCCAGCCAGACAAAAAGCAATACCAGCATCAAGCAGTAGATGCTGAAACTGATTCTGATTCTGTATGCTTAACATATATCCGTCACTCAAGCTTTTTTTTATATATAAAGGACAAGCAATAATTCTAGTATATTCATTTTTTTTGTAAATATTGTGTATGTAACATATTGTTTTATTTTATGCTGCATTTCCCAGCCTTTGTTTATAGATTTATATGAATGGATCCTGGCCGGCCAGGAATGTGTATGGAATAATCACAATTAAAACACACACAGATCAAATTCAGATGTTTTTTGTGTAATTTCTTATTGTTATAAAATCAATAAACTATACTCTCCTACTATAAAAAAAAAAACTAAACCAAAGGCTGGAGTGTGCTCCTCCGTTTACATGTATTATATAATACTTGTTTTCATTTTTAGCGGACATATGGTTACAGACATATGGTTTGAGTGGCCACCTTTTTTTAATATCAGTTCCTTCAGCGTCCGGATAGCCTGAGGAATCTGGGCATTAACATTTCAACAACATCTCAAATTCAGCTGCGGATCAAACTTTTGAGAGAAATGTCTTTCTAGAAAGCTGTGGGTGTTTCCAGAAACTGTAGGGAACACAGAGGAAGAGAAAGCTGCTTGTTTCAGGTCCAGGAAGGAGATCTTATCTACCAGTTGGGTTTGCATGCTTTAAGTTAAGTCCAAAAATGCCAATTCAAGAAAAACCTTTGCCTGAACCAGTTCACATCCTGTCAATTCAATTTGAGAATACGTTTTTGATAATGCTGTACCCAAATTCCTAAAATATGAGTTGACGAATGTTGATTTTGGATTTAAAAAATAAAACTAGTTTTGCCTTCAAATATGCATTTTTTACCTGCTTTTTTTGTATCAACATTAGCATATGTGTGCATGTTCCTGCAGTCTTTTCTATGACTTCTCTATTTGAGTTCAATGTCAGTTAAGAGAGATGTTAAAGTGCTCAGGACCACAGGCTGTGCCAAAAGCTGCAGAGACAAAGACCAGCTTTGTGTTTCGCGGATCTCAACTTCCCAGGATGCATTTCCGTTCCCCTCATCTGGACGGGCACAGATGTGTATTCCAGCTAAAAAGACCCTGTCAGTCACCCCTTAACTCTGATGAAGAGCCACACACACACAGACATTAGACACACATTCACATAAGGCAGACACGAAAAAACATGCTCTGTTACTTTGCAAGTAAATGGGGTATGACAAGTTATGAAAAGGAGGACATACTAAAATAAACATTTCCTTTTGAAGTTATTGATATTTTACCTGCTCTTTTGTTTACATTTTGAAAGTCTTTGAGTATTTCCATTACTATAGATACAGTTTTCTGAACATGTTACAAAAAGTTGTCTTCATACACTATCTTCCAACAACAGGACCTTCCAATATCAAGAGAACACATAACTTGAAAAGGCCAATATTTGCCAATGTATATACAGTATGTCCAGTCTAACCATCACATGAGGCAAGTGAAGTTTTTCCGAAATGGACATGACCCTTTACATACCACATCAAGAAAATAGAAACCAAGAAAACATATGCTAACTGGGTTTGTGCCAAGTCGCCTGGAGAAAGAAGTCAAGAATCGCAGTGCTGTCAAAATTCACAGGATCTTGTTGCAGAGGCGGCCATTGGCACAGGACCCCTGTGAACTGCTCAAGGCAGTTGGCCAGCCTGTCAGTCCGAAATTAGACAGTCCGCCATCATGGCAGTCAATTAGAGGCTTTTTCAAGCATTAAGAGTAGGCAGGCAACATGGAATTCAATTTGTGCGTCATGTCTCAATCAGTCAGACGGACAGCAAGTATGGTCAGATGGATAGCCACCCACTAAGCCAAGCAGTCCATTACAGTGGGTCGGTAAACCAGGATGTCCTTAAGGCTCTACAGTGGTTTACAGGATACTTATTTAAAATGAGTATAGTTTTACATTTTGGGAAAAGTGCGATTGGATATCTTGCTGAAAGTTACATACCACTCTCCATATTTACCACGTTATCCGTCCTCAAATCTGTTCTCTCTCATGCTCGTTTGTTGAGAAGTGCATATGCACGTTTTGGAACTTAGATGTTAAAGGTATAGCCTTAAAGAGGGCGTTCTTGTGCATACAATGAAATACAATCCTGCCAGTCCCACTGTCTCAGAAAGTGTTAAACTATTCCTTTCAACTTCATAGTTGCAATCTAAGCAGCGTAATAGCTCCTACAGTAACTCTCTGTATAACAGAGGTCTAACTGTAAACCTTGGACTCTAGCGTCTTTGTTGTTCCATGATATTTAGCCCGCAAACATAAATAATGCCTTACAAACAAAGACTTTGCAATGAATTATGGTAAAGCGGGCGACCTGTGTTAAAAGCTATACATACAATGAAGGCAGTATCAAACAAAATATATTTTCCAAGATGTTCTGTAAAACATGGCCGAGTATGCAGTGTGTAAAAGGGGCCCAGGTGCTCTGCTAGGAATTCTGAACCCCTGGAGAAAGGAAACATGGCCCCTTGAACTTGATGTGTTGAACTCAGCAGAGTAAAACCTGGCATCTTTGAGAGGGCCCCTACCAAGTTGAAGGACGCACTCTCCCCTCCGTGGGCCACACTTCTCAGCAAGCCACTGCATACATTCAATGCTTCAGTAAATCTGCGCCAAGGCCAAAGCCTTCAAAATGTTCTCTTACAGACCAAACTAAACCTAGTCACCCATCTTTGGTCTATATTTTTAACTTAAAGTCGTAAGTGTCATCTTGTGATTCTGTAAATAGATCTAGTTACAGGCCTTGAACACTTAATCCATGACATTTAGCTGCAACGGAAAGTTTAAAAGTCTTTTCATAGCAAATACTTAAAAAGTTGTGCCTGATATTTGTGTAAGTTTAACAACACACTCCTCAGTTGCCAGTTATAGAAATTAAACCTTTTTGATTGTGTGCGTTGGTCACTAAAACACTGAAACGTCAAACAGACATGGCAATTATGAGGTTTTTTAGATATGTTTGAAATTTTGACACAGCTGGCCGTGCCTGAAACACGTGTGTATATATATATATATATATATATATATATATATATATATATTTGTGTGTCTGTATGTGTGTGTTTTAATACACTTCTGTGAATGAATGTGTAGTGCATGTGTAGAAGTGAGACACTTTCTAAATACATCTCATGCAACCACTCTCATGCTATAGCTGGCTCCTCAAGCGGTTAACTCCTGGGTGGACACACACCGTGCATGTGGGCGAACAATCACTGTGGGCAGAATGAGAAGTAACGTGTGTGTGAGTGCTGGTGTTTGAGTGTGTGGTTGGACTTCCTCCTCTCAGCCCTTTTGCCACTCATAGATTTAGACATTGTTATTATTTTAACATAGTTTGCAGCTGTGTTTTGGTGGCGAAACATGGTAATCATCTCCCCATCTCTGGCTTTTCTTTCGGTTGAGGTGTATTTATATCTGTCAACTGTTTCACTCCACTTTCTCAGCACTCTACACAGATCTGTAAGCTTTTCAAAGTCACACATTCATATTGAATTAGTCTTTGTGTCAGTTCAATTGCGCTAGAGTACACCAAAAAAACTGAAATGTGGATTTAATTAAATTAATTATCTCAATAGATTACACCTAACTTTTGTAGGTTAGTTGAAAGCAGAAAAAATATTAGGTTTAACTTAATATTAATGCTTTCAACCAACCGAATACAATTATGTGTCATTTGTTTACATAATACATTTAATTAAAGTAAATGTTTTAATCAGATGGTTTTACTCATTCTATTTGAGGGAATAGATCTATAAGGGGATTCAGAATCAACGCTTAATACAGAAAACAAAATTCAGCTTTCTACTTCTAAAACTTTATCAATATAAATATACAATCTATTGTATTCCTTGTTTTACTTCCGCAAAATGAATAACTACATGAAAGCCTAAAGTTATGTTATTTTATGTGTAGGTTTGTGTTCATGATTCACAGATGATTGATGGTATAGGATTTGTGGTATGGTTGTCATTATTTATTTTGAATTTGCTATTTTTATTTCATTGACGTAAGTGTACTGAGACATCCATTTACTTTAGTTAAATCAGTATCCAAAACACCATGAGTGTTTTCATTTTGCACCTACATGTCGTACCGCATCAGGAAACAGCGTTGCTGCCAATGCTCTGCCCACTCGGCAGGTTAGTGGGTGATGACAGGTCAGAGAAATACATACAAGTTGTATGGTTTTGAAATTCCATTAACAAAAACACTTTTATTGGACTGCATAGTAACCAGTATAGACAGGCTATCACAACAACTTAAACTTTGGCTCCCCATCTTCTGGAAATACTGCTAAAAACATCTGCCTACTTCACTTTGACCTCTTGTCTCCCTCCTTTACCAAAGTACTTTCTTTCTTTACTCAACAGGCTGTAACTCCAGTATCTTTCCACTCATTTTGAATTTCCTTCTTATGACACTCATTAATGCCCATCTAAAAGGTTTGATATGAATAATAACAAATGAAAAAGCCTTTGACACTTTCAGCTTTAATCCCCAAGATGTGTACCGTATTCTGTCATGTGTATTACATTGGTGGTTGTTTTCTTATAGAAAGAACTGGAGGCTCGAACGCATTTTAAGGATGGTGAATGTTGCCTCCACGAGAGCTCCACACCTCCTGTCCCCCAAACACATTCACACACATACACTGATCCAAAACTCAAATTATGGGCTTTGCAGTTCTCCCTCTCCTCCTGTTTTGTTGGTAACCCACATGCAGAACTCCAGTGCCAGCAGAGTGTGGCAGAGGGTCACTGTTTCCCACAGTCCCTCAAGACTTTCTCCCCCCCCCCCCCCCCCCCCCCCTCCATCCTCTGCTGTTGGTCCCCACCACCATAGAATGCCCATAGAAATTTTCCACTTGTACCAAAAATAGTTGTCTGACTGCTTGCCACGCTCCCCTGGTGCCCTCCTGTCGCTTACGGCAGACTGAGTACACACATCGACGACCAGAATTTTTAAATTTTCATAGGGAAATTCATTAATTTGTTGTGTTTACTTTTTCAATGTGACGAAACACAACCAATTTCTGTGAAACTGTTTGTGTTAAAAGGATTGAGAGTTTGAAGAGGGAGATGAAATAAATAAAAATGCTACTGGGTGTTCTGGTCATAGCTGTATGTAGAGTGGGCATGTCCCTAATGAAGAGCACAAGGTAGGCACTGTTGATCTTCAATGCTACTATACAGTATACCACTTGGCCAACATGCCAAATTTATTATTAAATGAAAGGCTAAAATTTTTGAATTATATGGTTTAAGGATTATATGCCCACAGAGGTGTCTTTATAGTGCCACTCAACGCACTGTATCCCAAACACACTCTCAAAAAAGCTCTCATGAAAATGTTTAATAACCCCAGGCTTCTGGTCCCTTAAACAAATAATCTTTTGCCAGAAATATGATTAGATTTGCATAGAGTCTTTTTTGTTACATTTTGTTAAAATCAAAAAACAATTAACCTTCTTTTGACTGATTATTGTTATTTGAAGCAACATTATGCCGAGGTGTCATATCAGAGTGAAGGAATACTCTGTTAAAAATAAAAGTCCTGCATTCAAAAGATTACTCAAGTAAAAGTACAAAAGTATAATCTTTGGAATATACGATCTACATAATATATATACACATATTGACATAATATATTATGTAATATATCTACATACATTATGTAGTCTATGTGGCCTATTTCAGATTTATATACGGCTGCGGAAAAAAATATTAATTAAATCTTTATCTCTTCATGTATGGAAGCCATTCCAGTGTCTGTTAAATTCCAACACAGAGAAAAAATGCCAGTAGTTTATAGAATACAATAAATTAAGAAAAAAGTAATTTAACTCAAAAGACAAACATATACAAAAATAAAAAGAGAAACTGATCATGCTGAAGTGGTCTCTTAATTTTTTCCGCGGCTGTAATGTAATGTGTTTATCAAAGCTGGTAAAGGTGCGGCTAGTTTGAATGACTTTGCATACTGCAGGGAAAGTAGCAATTGCTACAATTAACGTATTCAAGTGGAGTACAAGTATTTTGAAATTGTACTTAAGTACAGTAATTGAGTAAATATACTTTGTTACTTCCCACCTCTGACATTATGTTACTATATGCACTAGTGCAAGACGCGGTGCTGTGTGAGTGAAGAGTGAGACCAGGATCATCAGCGTCTAAGGATTTGTAAGTAAGATTAGCTAGCTTGCTACGTCTTGTTGAATTTGCTTGATATTTGGCTGTGTTGCGGGATGGTCGTTGAAAAGCTAGTATTTTGATCATAAGTATGTAATCATAACAAATGTTTGTGTTCCGTTGTCCATGTTTTAGAGAGCGGTGTATAAGCCCATTGCACTCTGAAATTGTAGGGGTGCTAAATTAGGACATGTGCCTACTACAGTACATATAATGTTTCTTTAGCTAGGAGGGTCACATGGCAAGACGTACGGTAGCAGGCTCATAGAAATGGCTACACAATTCTCCAAATTTTCATTAGCAATATTTTAATTCAAGGAAGTATAGCTTGGCTAACGTGAATGCTACCCAACATTAGCCATAGTGGTATGCTAGTAAAACTGAATGTTATTTGTGTTTTCCTTTCTTTTACTAATATTGCCTAAAGTATGTAACATTAGTTAAGTAAACGAAGTATTCAATGAATTTGACTGACTTCTGCTATTCTAATTGTATGACTAAAGCTAAGTCAGATGTTGGCAAAACTATCATTTAGCCTATAAACACCAACCAAAAGGGTTTAGTTAAGAGTAAGTTGCTTTAATTATTGTAAAGTAAGGAACAGAACATTTCAATGTTGCTTTATGTAGAAAAAACTACAATGAATTCACTATCTGTATTACAAATTCAAAGTTGTATTTTCATTCTCATAATTAGGAAGAAGGGATACAAAAGCCAATCCTTCAAGTGAATATAAACTACAGCAGTCATCATAAACATGAGGCCTTTTTCCCTGGTATTGCGTTTTGCGGTCTGACAGCACAGTTCAGCTAGTTGAAATGTGTACCCTGTGTGATGACACAAGAGTTCGTCCAAACCCTCCAGTATGTTTGCACAGCTACCTGGTTTTGGACTGGGGGAGTCAGTAAACAGGTAAAAATGCTACAAATAGAATCTAGCCACTTAAGAATATAGTCTTGAGGGAGGGCAGCCTGTCCCCGAGTCTGCGTCAGCACTGACCTTTTTGCTGTTTGCTAAAGGGATTTGATTTCAACTTGAGCTCTTTCGCTTTCCCTTTTTTTTTTCAACATTTACACTTAAGCCATCTGAGAAGTATAAAATGGCAGGTTTGTCCATGAGGCAAAGCTGAGGTAGTTCAGTCTTGGGCCAATTGATATCCCAGCATTGATAAGCTGATTTCAGAAAAGAAATGTTGGCATTTTTAAGTTTGGTTGATTAAGGTCTTGTCAAACACAAAATCAAGCATGCATACAATTCTTAACTCTTAGCTATGCATGTATTTCCTTTGGAGGACAGAGGTCAGGGTCAGTACAAAAGATTGATTGAGTGACTTCAACAGTGCTTACCTGTTACCTCACAAGTCCTCAAGCCACTAATGGATGTATTTGTACTCTTTACTACCTCCTGCTGTGAACTCTTACTAACACCTATTTGCAGTCATCTCCACTTGGTGGTTTACAGACAAAACACATCCATCCCTGTGAGTTGGACATTGACCAAACATCTCTCTACAACATAAATGTTTAGCCCCATGAACCTGCAGCACCCTCTGCTGGCCTTACACTGGCACTTGTTGTTGGTATGGGATAAAGATGATTTATGTGTGATTAAAAAAATTAAAACTACCCTATAAGTCAAAACAATACCTAGTACAAATTGAAGAATGGTTAAAACCAGAGTTAAAACGTAATTCTATTTTTTCTATAGCTCAGCTCTTTTCCACTAAACTGAGGAAGGAAAAACAATATGTAAAGCTCCACCATACACTTCTTCCTAAACAAAGCTGAACAAATAGCAGTTTTCCTTTGTGGGATCCAGTGTGGTTATTGTGGTTGGGATATCATCTGATATCAGGCCGGCTGTAGGACGGGTGTCTGCAGGTTCAACATGAGCTATGTTTGCTTTCACTGCTGCTCCAATCCAGTTCTGTTTATTAAGGTCTACATTTCATAGCACACTATATTTCATATTAACTATTACGTGGCTCAGCAGTTTTGAAATAAGCCTGGGGACGAACACTCAGTCTTCAAAGACAAACATCTGGTCAAACATCTGGGAAGTCGGTGTTTAAAAAAATGCATGAGACAGTGTGCTTAATTCCAGCCTTTCAAGATCACTCGGCTTGGTTGACTTTAGTTAAGTTTAGTTAGAAAAACTTGTAGAACAACTTACTAGACCATTTAAAAATGGGTACTCTGGTACATTACTCTGTCAAACAAATAAGGATATAGACAAGAAATATATATCCTATTCCCACCAAACTAAGACATTTACTGTTTTTTTAAATAGGTGATAGACACCAACACCATTGCCAGTCGACGGATATGAATTTGGGTTGATTCTTTTTTTTATATCCTGTTATGGGTGAAAATCTTACTGTGGTTAGTTCCTTTTTTAATATGTAATTAAATATATTCTATAAAAAGAAGAATTTCCAGAAATAGCTTTTTTATTTTATGAAACCAGTTAAATAGAAAAAATGATTTTAAATAAAAGTCACAATAAAAGAGCATTTTCTTTAGTAAACATCACTTCATTGTAATTCATCACCCTATTGTATTCTAAGGGAATGTCCAACAGAAATGCTAAGGAAAATATACTGTCTGATGAAGTAAACAAAAACAGTGGACTTACTTTCTACATGTCTATCATTCTTAAATAACTTTTCTGATAAACTTACATAACCTCAAGATAAAGGTCCCAACTCCTTAAGTAAAATGAGAGTGTGTGAGTCAGACTATACAATGATCATTCCCACAATCTGTAAACAATGCATGTTTACTTGTGCCAATTGTTATTTAAAGCTAAATCATTTCCCCCTGTGACTGTCCATTGTAAGCTACGCCGGAGGAAAGATAATGTCCAAGGTTTTCCAAGGTGTTTCCTTTGCTGGTACAATGTTTGTGTGCGCATGTGTTGTTCTTCTATGCTGTAAAACAGCATTTCACACCAATACCCATAATGCACTGTGGGAAAGGTAACTCCCATTTTGTGTACCTGAAGGAAAACCAGACACGGAAACTACCAGAAAAGGCAGAAGAGGAAACAGAACCACAGCAAGAAGACTAAGAAAGAAAGGAGGTTGTGTTGGGATTGTCTTTGTCTATAAGGAGCAAGTTGTTTGGTTTTCTGACAAAGTGGACTCTTGAGCTCATTTGGAGACTTTTATAGGTTCTTTTAGTATTTGTTTCTCTACCTTTCTGGGACTTCAAAGTTGAGAGTGAGAGAAGTGGGACAGTCAGAGCAATGGGAGGAGCTGCAGGGTTCACCATGTATGGAATCCAGCTCTGTTCACATGGTAAATAGAGGGTCACATGGGGCAATAGTCTTGGAGCAGTGGGGAGAAAAGGGAGGGAAAGGAACAAGGAGAGAGTGAAGAGATACTCTGCAGGACTTTGGCCTGCCTCATGTGCAAGAGGCAGCACTTTTACCCTGAGTTTAGAGGACACTAGATCCCACTACAAAGAGGAATGAAAGAAAGATGTCAGAGCCATGTTGAGGTCAAACTAAAACTTTCCCTCAACTTGGCTTGGATTTGACTTTCGTTCGATATCTTTCCACTTCCCTGTGGGGCTGAAAGTTCAACAGCTAATTCCATCCTAGTAGATGTAACTGAACACCCCTTACATACTTTATTCCATACGATTGAAGTGCCAAGATGCCCATCAACTTTACAGTAGTACCAGTGGAGGATGCAGGGGGTGACAGCAACAGTGTGGCAGCAGCTGGAAGCAGCAAACCTGTCAATTTGGGCAACATGTTTGCGAAGGAAGATGACGAAGACAACTTACAAGGACCTCACCCTGGTAAGAATATATTGTAAACATGCTTATTCAGCTACACTAAGGGAGGACAGTTTTTTTTATTATTTCTTATCCTTATTTGAGTTCATGAGTTAGCCAGAACTTATTACACCATACATTGGGTAAGCAGAGGTGTTTATATACTTGATCAACTATATGTTTAATTTTATAATGAAACACGTAGAAAAAGGATGGCTGACACAAGCTTAGGATACATGTTTTGGCAGGCACATCTTGCACACATAGCTTTTAAGTGTGACGCCATTCAACTAGCAACAACTTGCAGGGCCACATGGTTATGTTAAAAAGAGGGGGGTGTGACTGTTTCTGTTTTTTTTAAGCTACCTTCTGCTGTTCCTTCTTGTTCTTTATTGGATTTAGCCCAAGTAAATTTTTGCTTCAACTAAAGTCATGGGTCAGTTTGAAATATTTTTATATAATAAAGCCAACAACATTGTACAGATTATGACACCAACATGTCAGGCCCCCCACCTGTCATATATAAGCGTAAGATAAAAAACACAGAAGGATAGAAAAAGAAACAAGGCATTGCTTCATCTTTCTGTATTTGTTTTGCATCTCGATTTGCGTTTCCAATCAGTTTGCCTCACTCCCATGTTTTTTTATATATTGCATTGTTATTCTTTTGTGTGGTCATTTGGCATCTCTTGTATTTGTTTTATGCCTTGCTTAACCTATTGTTTTGTCACTGTTTGGTAATGCAGTCACCGATATATATATTTTTTTCATAGATTTGGGACAGTCTCATCCTTTGTTCAATAATTCACTACATATATAATAGCTTGTTTTTAAACACAGATTTAGATTTAAGTATAATTTAAGGCACAAAAAGCTCTGTGACTATTAAATATTTCTAACCAAGTACACAACTTTGTGTTAAAGTTCAAAACTATAACTTTTATTTTGAAATGTGTCTGTATCTTTTATTTTGAAATGTGTCTGTAACTGTCAAGAGGTAAACCCAGGCTCTCACAAAACCTTGATCTTGATTGTGGCCCCTGTTGAATTGCATAAAATGATTTGGTCTGCCATCTGCTTAACAACTGCTGATATCATTAGACATTCACATTTTCCAATTGTTTCTGCATGTTCACACTCAATTTACATGGACTTTATTACAGGTTTTTATGTATAACTTGTTTCAGTACTATTGTGTATCACTTTGACCCCAAAAATCAATTATGACTCACTAACTACCAAAACACAAACCATTAACAGTCAGAAAACAACAACCAAGTATTCATTTGAAAATGATGTAAAATGTTGAAGAAAAAATTCATCCTGACAGAATCTCACCAAATGTGTTTTTAACCACAACATTTAAGCGTTAACACTCAAATGCGAAGCCCCGGTTTTAAGCAAATAATTCCCTGTGCATTATTATATTATTTTTTTCGGTGTGATAAATGAAAGTCAAATACTTTATACTGTAGACCTAATAGCTTTTTACAGCCTACAGTCATGGACATTATGAGGCAAGGGGCCCCCTGACACAGACATGTAAAAGGCCTGACTTTTTCAGTCTAATATATTACTCTCTCTCTCTCTCTCTCTCTCTCTCTCTCTCTCTCTCTCTCTCTCTCTCTCTCTCTCTCTCTCTCTCTCTCTCTCTCTCTCTCTCTCTCTCTCTCTCTCTCTCACACACACAAATGTGATGCAGAGATATACTGACTAATGCACTTGAACTTATATTTCCCATAATGCAACTTATCAATGCAGTTATTTTCTAGATATAGTCAACCCCAGATGAATGACACAGCTGGTGTCACAGCCAGTGTAATACTATTCTCTACATAATGAGTAACCTGATAGGAAAAATCTGTAGGATAAACAGACACATTTTTTCCCAGAAATTCCTTAAATCACTTATCCCTTTAATGTGAGCCCTGCCCAATAATACAATCCTTTACCCGTGTGAGTACAGTGGGTACTTTCACTTTTTATGTGAAGTCAAAGAACATGCAGCGCTCAAAAGGTCACACACACCCTTGAATGCAGACACAGTGCTGATTAGACAAGATGTCATCTGTGTAAACAATAACATCTCAGAACCATCATTTTCCAAAGCAGTGTCCTATGACGGGGGTCATGATTTGTTGGGTTCAACTATCTGCCTGAAGTAGGATTCATAGGATGCAAACAGCACATTTTTTCAGTTCTTGAAGAAACCTTTTTTTATGTATTTATAGATTTTAATTGAAGTCAAAGATTTTATGTTGGGTAAAATATGCATCATACAATATTTCCTGACTTTGACAATGATAGCTGGTTTCTATAAAAATGATGGTTTATCTGCATCATCTGAGATCAAATATAGGTTTAAAAAAAAAGTGAAAACATAGCATACTGACAACTACATAGATGACAAAATGTAACAATCAAAGGTATAGTTAACAGAGAGGATTGAGTAAAAAGCAGACTGATCTCACTGGAAACATTTTCATTTTTTGTTAATATGCTTATCTGCTCTCTGCTAGAGAGTTAGATGAGCTAACAGTTCTTCAAAGAGTTACCTTCTTGATTTACTAAGCGCACTGGATTGAGGCATCACTTCATGCATGATGTTACCAAAGTCAATGGATAATTGCCTTTAGATATTTCTCATGTAAATATTGAATGAAATAGTAATGTGATCTGCCCCATGTTAAGGGCCAGTCACTGGGTATTAAACACAGGACTCTCTAGCAACTTTAGCCTACTGAAGAAAAGGATGTTGACATTAAATAGCATTGATTTTTCTTGTGTAAACCTGGTGGGGTGGGCTTCCTGCCAACAGTTGAGTGTTTCTAATAGAAGTTTATTTTTAGCAAAATCCCTTGTGACTTTTGGTTTTGTTGTTTGTGAGGGCCAATAAAATGGTATGAATTCCACTCACTTTCTTAATGTTTAGGATGTGCATGGTTAGCTTTGTGGTTTGGTATAATGTTTGACTTAATAATCAAAATATATTCAATCCTTTTTGCAGTTTTGACTCTTTGCCGCAACATAGTTTAGACACTACTGTCATAATTGAAAATGGCAGCAGTACCACACTTTTTAGGCATTCTTAGGCTCATTATGTTGACCAACCCAATCCAAAGTCTTATGTGCTTCATACAAAATGGAAAAAACAAAAGGATAGCAAAATAACTTGTATGACTCAGCTTGCCCTTGAAGGAAACACCCTCATTGAAGACTGCACTGTACTATAGATTCATCCATTTACTTCATCTTGGAAATTAGAGGTTATTCAGAAGCATCTCAATTGGGCTTAAACATTCAGTGACGACATACGCATCGACCAACTGCAATGCACTAATGTATCAACACATGGCATTCCCTTAGCAGCATCATAATTATGTAGTGTATGCATTGTGTTGTGCTTGGTTCAACTAAGCCTTTTGGACACCCTTCTTTTGGAGACAAAGAAATATGGACATCTGCTGGTTAACATAATTACTGCTTCTGAAGCTTTTCATGATGCTAGATTTTGGGTAAGCTAATGAAAAAAACTGTGTGAGTAAGAGAGAGATACTCACACCTTTATAGCTGATTGGGAATTAATGTAATTGCTGCAAACATTATTAAAGGAAGACCTCTTTCAGGAGCAAGGAAAGATTAGGATGAGACTGAAGTTAGAAGTAGATTTTGTTAGTAAAGTAAAAGATAAGTAGTTATTTTTGGAATGTAAATTCAGCGCTAGGCAATGAATGTTCAGTAAAGGTCCACAGTCCAACAGGCTGTTCAGCAATATCCTGTTACAATGAACAAGCCAAAGAACACAGTATGCACTTTACTATCGACTGAACATTTGTAACTTCATTTTGATGTGTTTGAAAGACCTTCGGGCCTAGCATAGTCAGCCTATTATTCACTGACATGCATAAGCATGTAAGCAAGCTTGTATTAATCCATCAAATTCCATATATTACAACATCTGACTTTCCTCAGGTGTTTCTTCATTGTTTGTTTTTTTATATTGTATTACCAATATCTATCTTTGACCAATATCTTTCTTTTGACTAGTGTTACTGCCACTGTGATACACTGTTATACATGAAGTATCTTGCTCTTTCTGAATAAATACATTGTTGCGTGTCACAAACAGTCTGTGACATAGATACAAAGTACAACCATTCCCTGTGCTAAGTAAGGCCTAGAAGTTGCCCTACTTCCTTTCTTCTACCAAATATATTGAACTTTAGAATGACGCCGAGCTAACATGGACTACAAAACTAACACTGACCTTAACTTCATGCACACTGGGGTTTTACATTTTGCATAAAGATCCTTTCAGTGTGTTTAAAGGACAAGGATTTTGGCTTAGAGCCAACTGAGGGACTTCCCAACTAAACATTGCATGCTAGATTTTGGTACAATGCTCACATGTCATGTGAATCCACAGTACTCTATTCTTCATATAAAATGCTCTTCATTGATCTGTTAACCACTGACAGTTGAGGCAATGAAGATGCGCTACCAACAGTGTGATGTAGTGTGATAACATACCAAACCTAATAAACTGAGACCAATGCATGTCAACCAGGGGCAAAATATACCAGAGAAGCAGTTGTCTTTACAAAAGCTGATTGTAGCAAAAGGCCTAAACTGTAGGCAGAGGCTTAATTCTTCTGTCTTGACCCTTTTAGTTCTCTAAAAATAATAACACAACTACTTACAAAACACAGATAATATAAAATGGCTGATTCAGTTTTTTAGAGACAGATGATTAATGATTCATTGGTCCCGTTCCTCATGCTGCTCTTCACAACAAAAAAAGGCATCCTTATCAGATTAAGATGGCCAGCACGGGCAAGTGAAATGGTATCTTGACAGCATCAGAAGTGATCAAAATAGAAGCCAGATTTATTTACATGGACGTTAGCAAGGTAAATGTAATACATTTGCACAGCAAACTAAAGCACTATCAACGGTTTGGATGCTTTTTCTTAAGGTGGATATTCTGGTAAAGGCAAAATTAAAAGAGGCAGTGCTGGTGTCTCCTTCAAAACATTTTTGAGAATGGGAAAATTATTTTCAAGAGATCAAAATGCTCACTGAGTATAAAGCTATCTACACAGAAGCAATTTAATCTATCTAATATACAGAACAAATCTTACTGTAGGTACTGCTAAAATGTGTTTTAAAAAGCTTTAACAAAAGTTAACTGACATAAATCTGTACATCTAATTGTTACGTTTTAGCTGGCGCCAACATTAGCCTAATATGTTGTGCTGCCTCACAGCTCTTGGTACTCGTTTGCCTTGGTTAATTGGCAAACCCCCATGGTATATAAAAGGTAAACATAGAGTTTTTTGATAATTTTGTTACAGTCCGTATTTATCTGCTGCCAGTTATATGCATTTGAAATGTTAACACTGCCTTGTTAACGGCAAACTAGCTTCACCTGTGTGAAAATGAAGAAACATTTATAGCTCATAGCAGGCTCTTTCTGAACAATGTCTTGCTTTATATTTGGTGAAATGTGCTAACCAACAACAGCAATGAGTTTCATGTTGCATGCATGTTTTACAGAGCAACCACCGCTTTTCAGATACAACACAAGAACTGGACATGATGATCCTGCTGCTTTCCTTCACTGCTCCATGTGCATCTTACAGTATTATTTTTTTCCTGTGTATCCTACTAGGAGAGGACAGACAAAAAGAGTCCACTCCCTTCCTCAGCCCAGACGATGACGGAGAACAATATTATGATGGAAAGAACATGGCCCTGTTTGAAGTAAGACAAATAAAATGTTTCTTCATAATGTATAGTCTCAGCGTTCAAAGTGTCAACACATTGGATATTGTATATTTTGCATTGCATACATTGTCCACTAAGCTGCTATTTTGAAAGCAAATGTATGTTTCATTGTATCTATGGTATAGGCACAGCATGACACCTCTCAATAAGTGCTTCAATATTTAATTCATGCATGTACCTCTGTCTCTCTGCAGGAGGAAATGGACAGTAATCCTATGGTATCATCTCTTCTCAGCAAGCTGGCCAACTACACCAACCTGACCCAGGGTGTTCGTGAGCACGAGGAGGCCGAAAATGAGGATGGGGTCAGGAGGGTCGCAGTCACGGTATGGACCTAACTTTTGTGCTGGGAAAAATACGAATATTGAAAATTACGGGTGTAACTTTTTTTAAATTCCAACTTGTCTTCCAGGATTCTAGAGAAATATGTCTGATGTAGTTTACATGAGTGTCCTTGTTCTGAGTTTTTTTAATTTTCTATTTCTATTTTCTATTGTCTTTACATTGAAATTGAATTATCTTGAATGCTTTAGTAAACATTGGGAAATATATAGTATTTAACTTTAAAATTGGCAGTGCCTTTAGGTGTTGGAAATAGAATGAGTTTCAGTCAAAATAATTCAGTTTTGCTGACTATCAAGCTTTAAAAAGAGTTTGAGTACAGTTTACTGCAGACTTTGATCCTGGGGATGATATCACGAGGAGATGAGGCAGCCCAGTAATATCTTCAAAGAATGGACTTTGTTGTGAGAAAGACGTGCAATGTCCCTTAAGTCTTTCATCTTGTAAGATTTTTAGATTTGCTGTAGGGCAAAAACACTGTGATGACGCTCATGTGCCATTACAAACTACTAAAACATTCAAGAGCTAAGCAAAGTATTTAAGGACTGTTAGGACCTCTTAAAGTTGTATTCTGAACTTTTTGATGATATCAGTAGGCTCCTGGAGGATGCCATGTTAATAGTTTATCAAATGGAACAAAAACAGAGCTAATAAGGTGTAAAACTGGGTTAAATAGCAAGATAAGGGGAGATATTTTAAGGCTGAGATATTCTGACCTTTTAAATATATCCATATTTAATCACTTGAGGTTCATGTGACACACTCAGACTCTTTCACAAAGAGAGAGTGGGTAGCACAACAAAAACAGAATATATTACTAGTTGAACCAAACATACATGAAATAAGGTGACACTTTCCTTGGGCGCCAGATCTGTAGCCTTGTTTGCTTACCACTGTTTTTTCAAACAATCTAATCTGGTTTCTTTGATGGTCCTTTGATAAATGTAGATCAACCTCTAGCGAAGTCACATGGTTAGTAACACTTCCTTTGTCCTGAGTCTGCTGTGTGGTGCAAATAGCCCGCTATTCGGAAAAAACACCCACAATCACTCAACATTTGACCAGTAATAATTATGTCAAGGTCATGACCAGGAAGGATACTTTTCTTGTACTCAAACTTGCCTCATCTCAAAGAGAGTGTGTAACAGAATCTGTCCTCACCTCTAGATTTGTAAAACCGAAGTTCAGACTGGCCAGTAAACTTACCCTTAGCTGAGAGAGTCAAGCTCCGTTTACACTTTTGTTCCCTTTAGACAAAACACCCACTAACACCCACTCACGTCCGTTTTTTTGGTCCTTTGTGGAAAATGTTAGAATCTGTAAAACTAGTTTTTACCCATTTCAAGTGCCATGCTTTGTGACTTTTGCTGTGGATATATAGTAAATAAAATGACATAAACTTGGACAATTATTATCATTTACTTTACTTATTAATTCACTGCTCCAATCCATCAGGCTTCAATGACACTAACAGTCATTTAAATTATTGATCATTGTCAAACACACTTCAATCAAACTCCACAAAAAAAAAATAGACTTATCCAAAACATCTTTGTTAGTCAGGGTTAGGGTTAGAACCTGCATATATCCACTTAGGTTTGTCTGTGGTGTGCAGACAGTTGGGACTTGGATGAGTCAAGTCACATTAAAGCATTTAGAATATGATCCAATTACAACAATTATTGCCTACTTGGCCTTCTTTCTGCCCTTGAGTGAAACACAGAAGCACCATAGCTTAGTGTGGAAAAACTGATGATGTTTTAGTGAAACCCGCCCCCTGATTAATAGCTCTGACGGAGATCTGAGACCAAAAAGAAAAAGACAGACTATGCAGAGAGGGTGAGGGGGAGAGCAACAGACACAAGAGGAAGTAACTCAAGAAAGAAGATGTGGGATATATGGAGCTCAACATCCGGCACTTCACAGTATTTAGGCAGACAGCTGAGCGCAGTGGAGAAAGCACAGGACAAAGTATTTGTATCTCGGAAAATGGTATGTACTCTTGCGATTCAAGTAGTATGCATGTGTTCGTGCAGTGTTATGCATACTTAAAATACTTAAGAATCTAGGGTTAATGATAGTTTAAACTGTAGGAGGTTAAACACAATGACTATATACTTTAAGCTGCTCTTTGGACAATATTTGTATGGATGATGTTTTATTTCTTTGGAACAGTTCTATATTTTCTTCTTATCAATTTTGACTTCTTTGTCCAGCAGATAAACTTTTTAAATGAATAGTATTTACATTTTTTATAACAGTAATCGTATGTGTCCATCCCCAGGTCCCTCAAATGGGAACCTTCATTGGAGTGTACCTGCCCTGCATGCAGAACATCCTGGGCGTGATTCTCTTTTTGCGTCTCACCTGGATCGTTGGCACAGCAGGAATTCTAGGATCCTTCGCCATAGTCTCCATGTGCTGCATCTGTGTAAGTCATTTATAAATACAATAAATAAACGTTGACTTCCTGCTGAAAGTGACACAGGAAGTTGGAAGGAATCAAACTAGCGGAAGTAATTGAAATGATATGCAATGCATCCCGACAGCTTGGTAAGTGACCATGAGCATCAATATGGCCCTCCAGGTACCACTCTCAGTCATGTATGTAACTCATGCCATGTAGACACTTATTTTTACAGAAAACCATCATCATTTCTTGCTATCGCTAACAAAAAAGAGCTGCTCGATTATTGCAAAAATCATCGCCGCACAATGAACAGTTGACCTTGAACACCCTGGTTGACAGTTGAGCCGGGAGCAAACCCCCCCCTCTTCACGGAGAACACAGCAAGCACTGAGGAGCATTAGCAGCTAAGAAGTGCTGCCACTTGCATGCGGCTCAGCAAATTGTTAAAGTCCATTATGTTTGGAAACCATAATCGGAATCAATTCAGTTTTGTTTTTTTTACAACCATTGTACTCAAGTAGATAGTCTACATTGCGTAACAAACTGACCTATTTTAACAATAACAAATATCATCTTTTCCTAAACGTCAAAAAGGAACTTTACATCGGTCATTTACGTAACTCAACGCTGACCATGTGTGAAGTCTATTTCACTACCATGCACGTTAAAATGTTAAGTTAAGGTGTGTTAATAAGTGATGCCAAAGGTTTCTGATCAACCATCCCTATATGATGGATATGAGAATATGCTTTCATTTGACTGTTTTTCCACAAAATGTGGCTAGTGGCATTACTGTGAATGAAGGAAAGACAAACATGCAGAGTCTCTATTTGCCATAATTCTAAGTGCCTGAACCGGGTAGCAATACATGTCTGAGTTTAAGTCTGAATTGACGAATGGCTGACCAACTGAAGTCCAATCAATACACCCTCCTCTGAATTTATGGTGTTGATTTATGACGGCTTTACAGTAATCTGTATGCCTTGCCTCAGAGGAGGGTCCTAATACAAGCAGGAAATGTGTGTCTTATTTACAACCAAGGTTCGTACGTCAGTAGCTCCACTGCCAAACAGAGAGCTGGCTGTTTGCAAAGTTTGAACTTCAAATGCTCAGCACTCATGTGATGTGAGCAGTCTGCACTTAACACACTCCTACAATATATATAGCCACTCTGACTGGCTCTGATGATTTAGACCAAAGACATTGACGGAGGCTATGTGATGTTGGAGCCGCTGTTAGATTTGGCTTCTTGTAAGGCTGAGTATTTAACTGCAATATTTGGATATACAAGGCCTAAATGTGTTTATTGCACTGGATTTTCAAAATCTCTAGCATTTTGTTCTTGTTCTGGAAAAAGTGTTTGCTTATCTTTTAATTTAAATTTGTAATTTTGCACTTTTTTGTAACAATGCGCAATGAAACCCTTATTTTGAATATTGACATATATAATAGTACTTTATTTAATTACTTGTATGAAACAATTCCTTCATAGACCATTGTTGTAAATAGATAACCTTTCATTTAGGAAATGTTATTTAAACAAAGGTCTCAAAACAGTAAATATATACAGTCATTTTGTAAAGTGTTTCTGTCTCTCCTCTACCTCACTCATTTCTAAAATGATTGAAGGTCACCAAACCAAAGTGGTTTGGTGATAAAAATAGACTTTAAAGTATGACAAACTAAAAATGTGACATGTAAAGCAAGTTTAAAATAACCTTTGGCAGTATAAGATAATAATATTTAATGTAACACCCAGCTTTGTAGACCCAGCTTTTGCTTCATCCATAACTGAACATCTCTCCTCTTTTTTCCACACAGACCTTGCTCACAGCTATATCAATGAGTGCCATAGCAACCAATGGAGTTGTCCCAGGTACATTTTGAATTCTTGCTATCATCTTATTTTACTATTGGCTTGCAACTGCAGATGCCATAATGCATAATTTTCCTGTCCTGTTATTTATTTGAAAATAGTAAACCCCATAAATTGCTGCATTTTCTTGCATTGCATCTCGCCCTGAGTAATGTTTGCCGCAAGCCTCTGTACGGAGCATACAGCTCAAACAACCTTTATCAGTAGGATAGGGCAACGTGTCAGTTGTAGGAATATCTTTTGTAACTAACCGGGATTTATTTCTCCAAAGCCGGTGGCTCGTACTACATGATCTCCAGATCATTGGGTCCAGAGTTTGGAGGGGCTGTGGGTCTCTGTTTCTATCTGGGAACCACCTTTGCTGGATCTATGTACATACTGGGCACCATAGAGATTCTGCTGGTATGTTTCCACACACTGACATGACTGATATGAAAGTCAGACACATTCAGTTGTATTGAAATTACATTGACACTCTCTTTCTACTGTGTTCTACTGCCAGACGTACATTGTTCCAACAGCAACAGTGTTTAAAGAGGGCGAAATTGCCGCCATGTCCAACAACATGCGTGTCTACGGCACGTGCTGCCTGCTCATCATGGCTCTGGTAGTGTTTGTCGGAGTGAAGTAAGTATTCACTAACACAAGTTACGTAGTTTTAATTTCAGTTGAAAATTCAATTCATCGAGATATAATGGCACATGATGCAGTAAGACTCTCATGTATTGTTTGTTAATTACAATGATTTATGTTCCTACAATATGGCCTTGAAACACACAACCAATAGACTTCCCTTCTATTCGCAGGTATGTGAACAAACTGGCCCTGGTGTTTCTGTCCTGTGTCGTTCTCTCAATCATGGCCACCTATGCAGGAGTCATCAAGACGCTCATCAAACCACCAGAGTTCAAGTGAGTTACTAAAAGATAAATAAAACACTCACATTAAACACTGGCATGTTTTAGTGGCTTTTAAAGAGGGCAAAGATAACGGTTAAATAGGGACTTTAACCTAAATACCAGTTATTGATTTGTTTTTAGGTTTCTATAATGCATTTCGCTGCACATTGCTTGGATTGTATGCTATAACTCCTGTCTCTTTCTGCAAAATGGAGTGTTACCGGTCACCATTTACTGTAGTTGATACAATGTATAAGTCCCAATACAACCCCCTAAAATGTCCCTTTAACTTCTATGTTGAAACACATCGATTATATCTTATAGAAGCAGGGGAGTTTTTAATTTAAGGTTTAGGATGTTTTATCGACCATTGCAAAACATACATTTTATCAACATTTCCTAACAACGAATTGGAAAATTCCCCTCATTCGTTTACCTTTCTCGATTGTTCTCTGTTTCTCAGAGAACCAGAGCTCATCTCTCTCCACTTCACTGTCCTCTCTTCTACAGCGTCTGTCTGCTGGGAAACCGATCTCTGAGGAATGAAATGTTTGAAACATGCGCCAAGACAGAGGTTATTAAAAACAACACTGTGATCACTGAGGTGTGGAACCTCTTCTGTGACAGTAAATATCCCAACGCAACCTGTGACGAATACTTCACCTTAAACAACCTGACGGAGCTACGGGCCATTCCCGGGCTCCTGAGCGGAGTTATAAAAGGTGAGGAGGTGGAGAGGAACCATCAACAAGATATCAGTTGCCCCTAAAAAATAAATCTTGATGTTCATTAGGCTGACAATGCCGTTTTATATCCATCAGACAACCTGTGGGGCGACTATGGGCCAGCTGATACATACATAGAGAAGAAAAGCCAGCCTTCGATAGAGCAAACCCAGGACACCACCCATGATATGAACCAGCCCTACGTCTTCAATGACATCACCACCTACTTCACTCTGCTGGTGGGAATATACTTCCCCTCTGTCACAGGTACTTCAAAAAACGAATATAATTATGTGTGCAATGTTTTGACTATAAGAAATGATTGTGATACAACACGTAAATAAGAAGTAATGCATGATGAGCACTTCTATGACATGCATTACATGTTTCTTTTAGTACTCAAGTACATTACAACCTTTCCTTATCTTAATTTCAACATTTATGCCTAGCAGCCATGCATACACATACATGTTTTGGTTTGGTTTTCAAACTAAACATAGATGTCATCATTTACAAAAGACACCGAATAATTTTTATCTAACTACATATTGTGATTCATTTCATATTTGTTGCTGTTGAGCCATTCACAAACATCTTCAAGTTACATTCGAAGTAGATTCTACTAAAAAAGGAATACCATTCAGTGAAGCTCTGTTTGATTGATTCCACTCCTTTTTTGCTTTTCTCTTAATGTGTATTGATACATTTAGAAAAACAAGCAACCTTAATACTTCTTCTGTGTTTTTTTAGGTATAATGGCTGGTTCTAACAGGTCTGGTGATCTCAGAGATGCCCAGAGGTCCATCCCAATCGGAACCATTATGGCTATTCTCACCACCTCTTTCATCTGTATCCTCTTTCTGCATTTGTACAGCTGATACAGTATATACACTTTGCAATATCTACTAATTTCTGACAAAACCATGTGTCGGTTGATGACAGAGAGCAGCCACACATGCATTTTTCTGTTTTATTTGTATTTATGTGTGTTATAATGTCATAGGTCAGGTTTGTTTCTGCAAAATGAAAAAAAAGCAGTATTTCCATCTTAACTTCATGCTCAGACATCTCCTGTGTGGTCTTGTTTGGAGCCTGTATTGAAGGAGTGGTGCTGAGAGACAAGTACGGGTTATGTGTTTTATTTCAATTTTTTACTCATTGTATTGAAACAAATGATGGCCAGCTTTTTTAGTTCTTTTGATTCCAACCAGTCGTCCAAAATGTGCTCTTTAAATACATTAGATTGATTGAATTTGGGCGTTTCAGGTTTGGTTACTCCGTAAAGAAGAACCCAGTGATTGGCATCCTGGCCTGGCCGTCACCGTGGGTGATTGTGATTGGCTCGTTTTTCTCCTGCTGTGGGGCGGGGCTTCAGAGCCTCACCGGCGCCCCACGCCTACTTCAGGCCATCGCTCGGGACGGCATCATCCCGTTCCTACAGGTCAGTGTTTGAAAGATCTTTGTCTTTCACATGTTGCTGTCCTGTAGGCTTTCACAATCATCACCCAGACACAAAAGACTTGGGTTTGTTTTACTATTTTTCTTCAATGACCCTTTCAGCTTCTTCACATGCCTCATTGTGTATTCTAGTTGCAGTAATGGAATGTTTTGTGATCATTTTTATGCCTTGATTCACCTTCTCCACATTAAATCAGTTTACAAACTACCAAATACAGATATAGACCATCTTTTAACCTCAATTACCTAACAAATCTTTTCCCATATTTTTCTCATTCTATGTTTGATTTGTCCTTCTGATTGTCTCTTTTGTCATTGGACACACAACATATTTTTCACATCTGGTTGTCTAGCGGGGAGATCCTTCCTCAGTTTGTATTCTTTTTTTTTTCTCTGTTAAAAGGCTTTTTGTTTGGAAAGTTTTTATATCCAAAGCGTGTGTCAGAAGGAAAGAGGGTGTTGAATGCTGGTCCCCTGAAGCGATATGTAATATTGAGCTATAACAATAAAATTGACTTGACTTTACGTGACCAGCCTCCAGTGAAAATGTAACAGTTGTCCTTAAAGTGCCCCGTTGAGTTTTCTTGTACAAAAATAACAATCAGTGTCCCACAGCAAAACACATTGGGCTTCATTCAAGAACCACTCGTACAAACAGCTGCAGTTAGCAACGTTACTCAAAATTCACTCGCTTCTTGTCATGCTGTCTTAAACCGTACTTATATGCTGGCAGTAATGCATTACACAAATGATCTGTCAAATGTAATGTTCCTCTGAATCCGCCCAAATTCTCGTAATGGAATATCAAGATTCGAGAGGAAACAAACAATCACCGTGACAGGTTTACATGCTTTAATGTTCAAAAAGTCTTTATTTTTCTGTTAAGGTCCTGCTGCAGCACCTCTTTTCACCCTCTGTCTGAAACAAGAGCCCACTCTGCTCTGATTGGTTAGCTGGTTGGCTCTGTTGTGGTTGGTCAACCGCTTAAAGATGTCATGTACAATGCCTTGCACAAAAACCTTTATAACACATTATAGGAAAGGGGAAAAAGCATGATAGGGCCTCTCACTAGCTCAATCAATCACTACTTGTGTACTCCAACATTTTGAATTATTCTAATTAAATAAAGAACAAAACAAATATTTAGGAATCATCATCAGTTCCCATGAAAAATCATCACAATGTCCTTTCAGCTCAAAGTGATCATGTCTTCAGAATGCTTGTTTTATTGATGAATGACATAATTAATCAATCACCATATACAATATAGAATAAAAGAGATTTAAGCCAAAAAACACCAAACAATCAGTATTCAGCTTAAATAATGACAGATCAAATATAAACTGCACCTGGCAGCTGTTTGACTTCTTGTTTCCCTTTCTATCTGTCTTCCTCAGGTGTTTGGTCATGGGAAGGCTAATGGAGAGCCCACCTGGGCTCTGCTACTGACAGTTGGGATCTGTGAGATAGGAATCCTCATCGCTTCTCTGGATGCTGTGGCTCCCATCCTCTCCATGTAAGTTGTTTACTAATGTGAAACACACTTTTAACTGATCCTCTTTCCATCCCTATGTTTTCAATGCATTCCTTTTACACGCCTATCTCTCTTTGTGTGTGTGTGTCTACTCAGGTTTTTCCTAATGTGCTACCTGTTTGTGAACCTGGCCTGTGCTGTTCAGACTTTGCTCCGCACCCCCAACTGGAGACCTCGCTTCAAATTCTATCACTGGTAAAAACGGCTTCCAACAAAAACTCAATCTAATATGAATCTTGGGCTTCTGATGAAAGATGTAGGCTCTCCAAAGCTTTGATTAAAAAAACATATGTTGGTCCCATTTGCGTTTAGGAGCCTGTCGTTCTTAGGGATGAGTCTGTGTCTCTCCCTCATGTTCATCTCCTCCTGGTACTACGCCCTGGTTGCCATGGTGATAGCCGGCTGTATCTATAAGTACATTGAGTACAGAGGGTGAGTTAAACTGCTTTAAAGACTCGATTAAGGCAGTCTTCAAGCAGAACTGTGTATTTGTTGTTATGTGAAATATAATATTGCTTAACATTTCGCATGCTACTGAAACTATATTATAAAAGATTTTTGGAAAGAGGTTAAACTTTCCTGTGTGGTTGCAGGGCAGTGAAGGAATGGGGAGACGGGATCAGAGGTCTGTCCTTGAATGCAGCGCGCTATGCTCTCATCCGGCTAGAGGAAGTACCACTACACACCAAAAACTGGAGGTAAGCTTGTGTGTGTTTATGCCGAGATTTGATATAATGAGGCATTAGTGGATAGTTCTGAAAAATAAAGTTCCAATAAAAATGCACCTAGGGAGAATATAGATCTAAAACAAAGATATGGTGCTACCTTTACGTTACACTGTAACGCTGTCGAACAAATCATTGAAAATTGTTGAAAGCACATTCTCAAAGATATCATTATGTTTAGTTGACGTATTCTTCTTCCTTGACAAAACCTGGCACCTACATGACACACAATGCAGCTCCATTGCTGTAAAGGCTGAGATGCAGGTGTGTTTTGCTAATAATAAATAATGTAATCACATCTGTGAGGCTCTTAAATCATCTGAGCTCGGCACACTCCTTTGATGAATCGTTTTATTCCAACTTGTTATATTATTTCAAACAACATACTTAAATTGATTTTATGTATTTCTTAATGTGTCTCTTAAATGTTTTTTTCTCTCTCTTCAGGCCTCAGCTGTTGGTGTTGTGTAAGTTGGATTCCGACCTGACGGTGAAGCACCCTCGTCTCATGTCCTTCACCACGCAGCTCAAAGCTGGGAAAGGACTGACCATCGTGTGCTCGGTGCTGGAGGGAACCTTCATGACCCGGGGGAATGATGCCAAGACTGGAGAGCAGGTCTGTCATGTTGTGAAATCCTCTGCATTGTTTAGTTCTCAGGTCTACTGAGTGTTCAGAATGGCTACAACACCCATTTAGAAATGCCATAAAAAGCCGCACCTATTCACATGTTAAACATACATGCTTGTTCAATCATTATCAATCAGGTATTTACTGTATGATCATTTAAAAACAAATAAGTTTGGTGTGCAATACTCATTAGGCAGATGCTTATGACACAACTCCTTAAATTGCTATTTCATTTTGTCTGATTTAAACTAGCTATTAGCGCAATTGTGTAGATGTATGATTTGTTTTTGTCTTCTTGTTTTTAACATAAGCTCTTAATAAGTCTTTTTTTTAATCTGCATTAATGTAATTTTTGGACACTTTGGGGGGGCAGTAGAACATGCTGTGAACACAAAGTGTATGAATATATCATCAATTTTAAAGGGTGTCAAACAAACTTGAAGTTAGGATGGTTTGTTATGTAAGTTACCACACTACAATCCAAATTAAGTATCATTGGTCATGCTTGAGTGTGTTTTTATGTTTCTCAGTTCAAGATAAGTTAATGTCTGTTATCTTTATAGAGAGTGACGTTAAAACCAGGATCAGTATTAACCTGGTAATGCTGCTTTTGCTCACCATACATTTGAGCAATGATTCCCTCTTAGTATTGCGGTAAATTCTAAATCTAAAGCCTGTTTTACAGTCTTTTCCTTCGCACCACCCACAGAAATTGAAAGCAGCGATGGCTGTCGAGAAGATGAAGGGTTTCTCCCATGTGGTGGTGTCGTCCAACCTGCGAGACGGTTTCTCCCTGCTCATCCAGTCAGCCGGGCTGGGAGGAATGAAACACAACGCTGTGCTGATGGCCTGGCCCACAGGCTGGACACAAGCCCGGGACTCCTCTGCAAGGAGGAACTTCATAGGTAAACACAGGAGTGTGTGCCAGAATAAATCAAAGCAAACAATTCTACAGTATTCAGAAAATGACACTAAGTTGATATGTACACATGTTGAATATTTCATCTCTAAGGTTCACTTACTTTTGATTGAATCTAACTATGAAACATAATTATGCACACAATGTAAAATGTTAGTATTTCAATTAAATGTATCCTCCATCTAATTTTATTACGCGAGTCAAATTTATAGAGTCACATTAAATGTTTTTCTGTCAAGTCAGTAAGAAATAAAGTGTCCATAAGGCATTTTTTGAATGTTCAGTTTATACTAAGCATATTCACTTTATGTGTTGTTTTCTTAAATACACTTTTCATTTTCCTAATGATTACGGGTGAGGGCCAATAATCATTTTTAAGGTCACATTTTTGAAATTAACTTTTTTTTCAGATATTGAAAACTTTACCAATATGGGTTATTTTAAGCAAGAGTTTAGCGGGTTAAAGACACACAAAAAGCCTTTTTGAGTAACAAGTGAAGGGACCTTTTATCCTTTCATGAGAAAAAGGAATGACTGAATAAGGGGGCATCAGAGGGAGATAAACAACTTATGCGGGTAATTCCGGCAACTGTGAAAATACAAAAATGAAAAATCTGCAATTTTCCTGCTATTTTCTTCTCTCTCTCTGTATAGAAACTGTGAGAGAGACGACAGCCGCTCATCAGGCTCTGATGGTTGCCAAAAACATCGACCATTTCCCTAGCAACCAGGAGCGTCTGAAGGAGGGAACCATTGATGTGTGGTGGATCGTTCATGACGGAGGACTGCTCATGCTGCTGCCATTTTTACTCAGTCAACACAAGGTGCCCCATCCAAACTATCTTTCTTTCGATCATTTATTGTGTTTTTATGAACTGCATTATGCACATTGACATTGACGCTTCACATCGCTGCCTAATTACTGAGTTTCCTGCTGACGTGTCCCTCCTAGATCCAAGATAGATACTCTTAAGTTGGCATTCTTATCTCCGCTGATACTGATTCATGTCCTTTCTATGCAGGTATGGAGGAAGTGTAAAATGCGTATTTTTACCGTGGCCCAGATGGACGACAACTCCATCCAGATGAAAAAAGACCTCCAGATGTTTCTCTACCATCTACGCCTAGATGCAGAAGTGGAGGTGGTGGAAATGGTGAGACTGTTTAAAATTTGGTCGATTCAAATGATCTCTATGTCCTACCTGCCCTTGAGCAGGATGCAGAAAGGCTGTTCACTTTACACTGCTTTAAATTGCAACAAAGCCTACATCAAATGACTAATAATAATTATACATTTTATTTATCAAGCGCTTTTTCAGGTGATCAAATATACTTCACAGATATAAATACAATAAGTAACATTTAAATAGAGCTGATAAAACAACTCTAAGTTTGAATGAATTTGTGTGGTTGCAACTGTTCTTTGTGTCCCACTAGCATGAGAGTGACATCTCCGCCTTCACCTATGAGAAGACGCTGGTGATGGAGCAGCGGTCTCAGATGCTAAAACAGATGCAGCTGTCCCGCACTGAGAGGGAGAGAGAGGTACTGTGACCCTTATTTTAAATGTATATTGCTTGTTTTTTTCTTACCTGCAGTCCTGTTTATTAATGTTTTGGTTTGAGTTTGTTAGAGTTATCGGCGGTAGAAACGCCCTTCTTATGTTGACCTTTGAACTCTCCCCCAACCGGGTTTTATGATTGGACAACGGCTTCAGATTCAGAGCATCACTGATGTATCACGCGGCTCCATAAAGAGGAAGAAGTCTCCAGGTGCACCTTCCCTCAACACCCTGTGCATACCTGAGGATGAGGTAGCCACAGGATCCAAACGGCCTGTAGTGACCAAACCATTACGCCATTGTTCCCACCATTCATCATCCATCCTTTCTAATATAATAATCCATTCATAAAAACGGGAATGCTTGAGACAGTGCTGTCATCAGGAGCTCAACTCTGGGATTAAATGTTCAACCTCAGCGTTTTCTCTTCTTCCTCTTTTCACTGTCCTGTAAATCCTGACTAGGTTAAGACACAAAAGCAACCACTAGAGGAAGACAAACTACCCACTGAGAGCCAGACTCGCAGTCCTTGACATGTGAAATTGACATGTTTGTCGTTTCTAGAAACTGTTTTGGTTCCTTCAGGATCCCTGTATGGTTGCACACCATTTTTGAGACACTTAAAGGGGAACTACGCCAATGTACAAAATCTTTACTTATTCCTGTGGATGAAGACTGTCCAAAATGTCTCTCTCCTTAATCCAAAATCTAAAATTAAAATTTGAACCACGTTTAATGTCTTTTTGGCACTTAGAGCACTCAGAGGATTTTTACTAGTACGTGGGAACATTTTGTAATAATTATATAAATATATTTATTTGGGGTAGATAGTTTCTAATAGCAACGTCAGGCGCAACCTGCTTTAGCACCCTTGAAAGTTGGCGACCCGGTGCCATACTCATCGCTTGACTGCAAAGACGAATCTGATCAATGACAACTGAAGGAGGTCACGTACACAGAGCAGGAGGTTTACTAAGGAAAGACAGGCAGATTGTGTTTCTGTGGTGTTTTCCTGTCATCACTATCATCCTGTCTAACACACTGCCTTTAAAGTAACTACATCTAAATAATTCATTTTTTCAACCTCTTCTGATCACATTTGAATGTCCCTAACAACTTTAAGCGATGACATATTTATTATTGCAAAGTTATGTTGCTTTGTGATTTGGCTTTGGCTTTATTTTGAATGTAGTTACATTATATTTACCTGGAGCTACGAGAGAGATGGATCATTTTTTATTCAAGCCCTTTAATAGAAAGGATTTTATTAGAAGCCAACGTTTATTAAAAGAAAGACTATTGTACCATTGCTGCAAAAAACAATTTGACTTTTTATCATCTGACATGTCTGTCTAGGCGCAGTTGATCCACGACCGCAACACAGCATCTCATACTGCAATGAACGACAAAGCTGCAGGTGCCCCCCCAGATCGTGTCCACATGACCTGGACCAAAGACAAACTGATCAACGAGAGGAACCGACAACGAGAAGGCATGGGAGTTAAGGACATGTTCAACATGAAACCGTAAGTAGATCAGGCTTTAGTGCCTAACATCTTGGAACATCTTTGCTATAGCGACCAACACATCATACATTCTGTTTGTATTCAACTCATAACTAAACAACATTTTTTTAGTTTATATGATCCACTTATTGTTTTAATATATTGTACTAGTAAATCATGAATGAATGAATTCACATTTGCTGCTAGAGACTTTCACCTAAAAGACATCAGTTTGTGTTCATAGTGAAACCAAAATCAACAATAACTTTTGAGTAACATACATCAGTAGACTTACATAACATTCTTAACTTAACCTGACAGACTTGTTTTGTCATCATTTCACACTGTGGATTGATGTCATTTGCAGGTCATTTAATGGGAAGATAACATTCGGAAAGGCTTCAACTCTTTCTTTTAGAAATGTCTGCTCTTAATCATTTTGCCTTTCGTCTCATTCAAGGTTTGCATTCAATTGTTTTGCGTGTTTGTAATGCATCAGAACGGACAAGACCTATTTGTTAATCCATATCTTAAGGTATAGCCCTTATTATGCATTGATGTTGGACATGTTTGTTTTTTTTGCACTTTTTTTCTAGAGAGTGGGAAAACCTGTAAGTCACTTCTTAAACTTTCGATTATGTTTTATAAACGTGCATGAGCTAGCTGTGTATGTGTGTCCAGTGTGATGATAAAGTGTGTGTTGGCATGCTTGTGTGTATTAGGATCAGTAGTCCACTTTGCATGAGAGACAGAGTGCATGATCACAGCAATGGAGGCAGCATGTGTCTGAGTAATGTATTTGCCTCCATGATCATCAGATTTGTAATCACTCATACTGCTGATTGAGAAAATCATACTCACTTAGCTGCGACTTAACCAAAAAATATATGATATCCAATGCTTTTATTAATAACTCTGCTCCGATGTAGCAACCAGTCAAACGTACGGAGGATGCATACAGCTGTGAAGCTGAACGGCGTGGTGCTCAAGAAATCCAAAGATTCCCAGCTGGTGTTGCTCAACATGCCGGGTCCACCGAAGAACAAGAAAGGGGACGAGAACTGTATCCTTTTGGGCAAAATCAGTACATTTTTTAATTAGCAATCCCATGATTTGGACAGTAAATCAGTCAAAGAACATTGATATTGTTAGGATATTGAATGAGTAGTTTGAGGCTAGCTGTTTATCCCTGCTTTTAGTCTTAATGCTAAGCTAACTGGCTGCTGGCTGTAGCTATTACTATACATAAGAGTGAATCAATCTTCTTGTCTAACTCTCAGCAAGAATGCAAGGAAGTGTATTACTCAAGTTAGTGAAACTGTTTAGGATTCTCATGTTGCAAGTTATCTGAAGAACATGTAGTGAAGTACATGTTTAAAGTAACATCTGCTGAAAATACTGAAGTAGATTAAAGTGCTTTAGTAAATGTACTTAATTACATTCCACCACTGACCAGAGGACTTTGCCAGACCAAGTAATGGAAATTAAAAGTGTATGAATCTAGAAATGGCAGCTTGTGTTGAGTACAGTTTGTCTTTAACCAAAATGTGACACTCAGATATGGAGTTTCTGGAGGTCCTGATGGATGGCCTAGACCGTGTCCTGTTGGTTCGTGGAGGCGGTCGGGAAGTCATTACTATCTACTCCTAGCACCGAGCTGTTCCTCATTGTTTGAAAATAGACCTTAAGGATTTGATAGACAGTAGGATCCCAGAAGGATCATTGGGAAATGGACAAAGGAAGGACAGTCCATTCCCTCTCACACAACACTGTCAGGACAAGAAAGGAGGACCATGGTCGGTGGGAAGGACAGGGGAGTGTACGTGCAGCACAGCCGGATGTCAATGAATCGTCTCGTGGCACAGGCGGCTCGCTTCTAACCCTTTTCTTGGGGCTTCAACATATTATACACTCTAAAAGTCACAACTTTGGGGCTGAATTTCTTCAGAAAAACTGTTTTGTGAATGAGCTTTCATTTCAACATGTCATATTGCTTCATCTGGCACTTGTCAGGGGGAAGCACACAAACTACAGCTTGTTTTTAGCACAACGTTTTAGCATTTCTCTGATTGTGGTAGCTGTTTATAAGGAATGATGCTAACGTAGCTAACTTAGTGTAGTGACTTATTTATTTCAGTGCTTCAAACTTTGAAGTGATACATGATATGCAGTGACTCTCAAATAATAGACTCGGATCTAACATGTTTTTAATTCATTTTTACCAAAAACAATGCTAGCCTCAAATCACTGTATCAGAAGCTTAAGCCCTTTTGATTAATTTGATCAGGACGGTTTAAGGGCAAATAGGGCGTTTTGATTGTAATCCACAGATTGTCTTGCCAACTGTTTATGTTGTCACAGAAAACGTTAGTGTGGGAAAGGATGAGATAGTACAAATGAAACAGAGCAATTAAGTCTTTTGTGATTTTAGCATTTAAGTAGATTTAAGTTGAGTTAATGTGTATGTTATTGACTTGTTTTATATTCGAGCAAACATTTTATGGTGCATATTCATGATAATATAGGATGCATTGATGAGGGAAATAGTACAACATTAACGTATGTATTAACATTTTTAAATTGTAATTCAGGAAGTCTCCTTTTGCAGCTTAGTGCAGTTTGCCATTTTTGTGTCTGATGCACTTACAGCCAGTCAGGGAATGCCTGTGAGAGAAACAATACATTATGGTAAAATATCTCAGCCCGTCAGTGCTGTTGGTGTTTTCAAACATACACCTTCAGACTGTACAAGACTATGGCATGAAATGTAGCAGAGGAAAAAAGACGTCATATGTCTATCTGTGAAAACCCTTGATAATGGACTTCAGTTACCTGCAACCCCCTGAAGACAACAATTTCTCTGTAACTGCATGAGGATCACTGATCTTTGCATTTTGAGCTGTATTTGCAATGAACGAGAAATAGCATAGCAAAAACATTACAAAGAAAGGGGGAAAGGTTGTACCAAATGCATATTATCACATTTAAATGCGTGCCAATAGCACAGGATATACATTGGCCTCGAATGTGAGTCAATGTTTCCCGTGTTCTTGTATAGGGACTATATATGATGGTGAAATGAACCATCATATATAGTCCCTATACATAGCCCCAACATGAAAAAATGCCAACAAAAAGTTGTTGATGGTTTGGACTTAAAATGCAGTTCGCTGATTTTAATGACATTTAATTTATAGTCATATTATTTTCCTTCAAGTCTCCAGATAGAAAATATCAAGTAAAGTTGGTAAACTTGTTTTATAAAGTTTTTATTTTCAAGTTTAGGCTCACCACTATGATAAGATTAGAGGTCGTTCACAGCTGAATCAAGTGCACAGTTGTCTTTGTGATTAAAGGCTGAATTAAATAATAATGTTGCTTCATTGAAGCAGGGTCACTGTTTTCTCAGATGTCAACAACTACTTTTATGGTGGGTGTTGTGGAAAGTATTTTCTCTACTGAAATTCAGCATGTGCATTTCTTAATGTAAAACTTTTAGTTTCTTCTAGTGAGTTCATTTCTGTATGTGTAGAAATACCTTGTTTTAACTCTTTGAATCACACCCCTGGTAATTTCACAAGATATGAGATTCTGTATTCTGCCATTGATTATTTTGCAATTTAACAGCATCAACAATAAACTAAGGTGTATGTATTTAAGACAGGTGTCATGTCCTCTATGGACAGATTTTTACAAACTGAGAGATTTCGTCCATAACAGCAGATTATGTTCTTGACGCAATTTGTGTCTCTAAGAAATGGCCCACATAATGAGCTGGCCCACAGTCAGAAGTGTTTGTCCAGACTTGGATGGAAACTCCCATAACCTGACATGAAACAACTATACACATACAAAAGGCAGGAAACATCAAAGCAGGAAGTCCGTATTCAAGGAAAATGAAAAAGGAAATGAAGCTGAGCGACTTGTTAGTAAGACGTTGATCGCTGTGATATCTCTGATTGCCCTCATCTCCTCTTTCAAGCAGAGGCACTTCAGCACACACTTTCTTTTGTTTGAGTGTCGGCTATTTTGCTTCCATAACACATGTTCTAGAGTAGCCGAAATAAAACATGTAAAATACTCTTCAAGGCATTTATTTTATCACACTTGTTTTATTTGTGGAAGGGATTTTTCCTAAATTCACCAAAATAATTACATATTCAATATGGCTCATTTGCATATTTGAACATTACATCACCACACTTGCTATAAAAAAATGAAAACAATTGTCTTTATGGAAGTTATCAACTGGGAGAATTTCAATTTATATTCACCCAATACATCTGTAGTGTTTCCTCTGACAGTTGTATTTTGTTCATTAACTTATCTGGCCCACGGGGTTAAATGTGTAATCAAACATCCTTGATATTCTATTGAAATATAAACCGGAAGCCGATACATTCTCTCTCAACGTCCGTCCCACATCAAAGCTGAGTCGGATTGTCGTCATTTCTTACATAACTGTCCCGGGCTCAGTATCCAAAATTCGAATTAATCCTAAAACATCATTGTCGCTTCACATATAAAAGAACAAAGGCAATTTTGGAGCGTCAGTAAGAAGCTTTTGGAAAAACTTGGCCCTGGATAAATGGCATCCTGTTTGTTCCGCTGTCCTGTTTGCAGAGTGGTTAGCTGGGTCAGCATGCACAAAACAACAACAACAACAACAATCTCGGTCAGATGCTCTGATCACTGTCTGAACTACAACTGTGATACATTCTGTGCTGTCTGTAATCCTTACTTTTCACACGTTGAACATGCTGTATTTGTAAATGATTCAGGACAGAAAAAACTTATTTTACTCTTTATTTTTTCCCCAATGAGAATCTTGTATGGTCGTATGGTGGACAATGAACACAAGTGACACTCTATAAAACTATTCAGAGAACTCTTAAAACAGAAGGGAAAATGATGGGTTCACATTTGGCACAAGCAGTTACAGTGGGGCAAAAAAGTATTTAGTCAGCCACCAATTGTGCAAGTTCTCCAATTTAAAAAGATGAGAGAGGCCTGTAATTTTATGAGAGACAGAATGAGAAAAAGAAATCCAGGAAATCACATTGTAGGATTTTTAAAGAATTAATTGGTAAATTCCTCAGTAAAATAAGTATTTGGTCACCTACAAACAAGCAAGATTTCTGGCTCTCACAGACCTGTAACTTCTTCTTTAAGAGGCTCCTCTGTCCTCCACTCGTTACCTGTATTAATGGCACCTTTTTGAAGTCGTTATCAGTATAAAAGACACCTGTCCACAACCTCAAACAGTCATACTCCAAACTCCACTATGGCCAAGACCAAAGAGCTGTCAAAGGAGACCAGAGACAAAATTGTAGACCTGCACCAGGCTGGGAAAACTGAATCTGCAATAGGTAAGCAGCTTGGTGTGAAGAAATCAACTGTGGGAGCAATTATTAGAAAATGGAAGACATACAAGACCACTACTAATCTCCCTCGATCTGGGGCTCCACGCAAGATCTCACCCCGTGGGGTCAAAATCATCACAAGAACGGTGAGCAAAAATCCCAGAACCACACGGGGGGACCTAGTGAATGACCTGCAGAGAGCTGGGACCAAAGTAACAGAGGCTACCATCAGTAACACACTACGCCGCCAGGGACTTAAATCCTGCAGTTCCAGACGTGTCCCCCTGCTTAAGCCAGTACATGTCCAGGCCCGTCTGAAGTTTGCTAGAGGGCATTTGGATGATCCAGAAGAGGATTGGGAGAATGTCATATGGTCAGATGAAACCAAAATCGAACTTTTTGGTAAAAACTCAACTCGTCGTGTTTGGAGGAGAAATAATGCAGAGTTGCATCCAAAGAACACCATACCTACTGTGAAGCATGGGGGTGGAAACATCATGCTTTGGGGCTGTTTTTCTGCAAAGGGACCAGGACGACTGATCCGTGTAAAGGAAAGAATGAATGGGGCCATGTATCGTGAGATTTTGAGTGAAAACCTCCTTCCATCATCAAGGGCACTGAAGATGAAGCGTGGCTGGGTCTTTCAGCATGACAATGATCCCAAACACACCGCCAGGGCAACGAAGGAGTGGCTTCGTAAGAAGCATTTCAAGGTCCTGGAGTGGCCTAGCCAGTCTCCAGATCTCAACCCCATAGAAAATCTTTGGAGGGAGTTGAAAGTCCGTGTTGACCAGCGACAGCCCCAAAACATCACTGCTTTAGAGTAGATCTGCATGGAGGAATGGGCCAAAATACCAGCAACAGTGTGTGAAAACCTTGTGAAGACTTACAGAAAACATTTGACCTCTGTCATTGCCAATAAAGGGTATATAACAAAGTATTGAGATTAACTTTTGTTATTGACCAAATACTTATTTTCCACAATCATTTGAAATAAATTCTTTAAAAATCCTACAATGTGATTTCCTGGATTTTTTTTTCTCATTCTGTCTCTCATAGTTGAGGTATACCTATGATAAAAATTACAGGCCTCTCTCATCTTTTTAAATGGGAGAACTTGCACAATTGGTGGCTGACTAAATACTTTTTTGCCCCACTGTATATGCAAATGTATTATGTGATAAAAGTGTTTTAAAAGAGTCAGGCCCTAAAATAAAACTTGTTCAAGTGCAAAATTCTTCCGTGCAATCATTCTCAACCCCTTGAATGAATGAGAGTGTACTAGTGTTTTCGCTCTAAAACATGTAGCATAACAAACAAATATATATTCAGTTTTTTATGGCATCTTTGAAAAATACCAAAAACCCAACATCAATGCATGCAGAGAAACAGGTTTTTAAAAAGGTTCTTTTAACACAAAATTAAGCAATTATAGCTGATCAAAACATTTGGACACAAACATTTAAACAGCCGTGTTTCAAAAGTGCAGATTCTGTGTCTGTAGCTTTAAATGCAAATGAGCTGCTGCTGGCCACGCCGTTATGCAGAGTGTTAAAAAACACAATGGTGCTCTAGAAGGAGACTCAGGTGATAAAGTGGACGGGTGTTATCTTTGGTTGGTTATTGGCTAATGGGTACACAACCCAAAAATGCATTGTGACATCACAGTGGCCGAAGTCTGATCAGCTTATTTTCAAACAGGTTTTTATAAATCGATAAAGAGAAAAAGAAAGAGAATATTTTTTCTGAAACATTTTGAATCTCTTAACTAAGAGATGCATAATAGGTGACCTTCAAATTCTTAAATGTATTTCCCCCTCGCACCCCCAGCCCAATGTATGTCTGTCTGAGAATTCTGCCTTTCCATCAGCCTGAATTCTCATCATTCATCATTCTTTTACCAAGTGTTTTGTCAGTAAATCTTTCATTTCTTCATTTATCAAAACATAATTTTCTACTCACTACTAATATGCTATTGTATTGTACTTATATTTTGTATTCTTAAATATATGCAGCTTTTATTTACTCAGAGTTTCTCCTATCTTGTTAATCCATCATCTTGCCACAGCTTCGACCAACCTTCCAGTAACATTTGGACATTTCCTCTTTTCTTCTCTTATCTGAGAGCTTAATCTGGGAGAAGAGCTAAAGAAGAAAGGCACAAATGGCTTAAGGAAGGGATGTTGTCAGTATGGACTAAAAGGGAAAGAGAATGGGCGGGGGGGAGAGATGAGGAAAGGGTGGGTACTTTTCTTTTTCTCTGAGCCATTATCATTCCAGCATCTGCTAATAGTGGGGTTTTAACATCACAACATGGATAATTTCACAGAGACACCCTCAGATCTTGACCCCTGAAGCCATGTCTCTGCTGGCTTGGGACCAGCACTAACCTGACCTGTTGTTTCATAATCCTGATGTGAAATGTGTAATGAATAATGTTTGTTTTTATTGCACCTATTTAAATATATATTAGGAAATAATGCTATCTGGTAGCGTGCTTCCTTTGGTTTCTGCTGAGTGTTGAAAAACCAGCTGACCAAATGTATAATTAAATGACAGATTGCCAAAAACAGGGACACACATTTTCATATGAGTCTTCTGGTCTTATATACACTTCTAATTTCAAATTTGTAAAACTCGTCTTTTTTTTGTTTTATTCTCGGGGAACTGGTTTAGTCCCAACACTAAACACCAGAATTAGACTAATGGGTGTTTTGCTTTGTAAAACATCAGTGTTTATGTTCAGTATGGAAGTATCAGGGTGTGACTATAATGGTATGAACAATATTTTCTTGTCTGACTGATTAAAGTGATGCAAACAGTGAGAGCATCCAGACAACAATTTCTGAGGCATTAAATATATGTTGAGCTAAAATGAGCAAATAGTCTTTGTATCCCATGACTGATTTATTTCTTGAAAATCTGTATATTCTATTTGAGTTTTCAAAACCAAACATTTACTATCAACCCAAAAGGGCTAAGGGTTGAGCTTGAATCTGATGAAAACCAAAACCAAGAACAAAATCTATGACTGTTCGATTTTGAGAGCAAACTGTTGAGAATGTTGTTCAGCTGGTAGATTGTGATTATTTAAGCCAATTATTTTGTCTACCCTTCAGGGCAGGCTGAATTCTTCATCTTTCTTTAAATAAGTATTCCCTCTTATATACGGCAGGATTCTACTGGTTTCCAGAAGAAGTCCTCATGTATAGAAGTCTATGAAAAAATGATCATATTTCAACTTGATTTATTACCTCATATCTAAACATTTTTACGAAGTTGTGTAAGTCTTCATTCATACCACATGATTTCATTTGTTACATTAAGGTACCATTAAGAGTAAAATAAAACATAAAATAGGGTATAATTAAGGGCTTTGCTAACTTGTGATATAATCTGGATGCTCTCCTTGTTTTTGTCTTGCAACTTTTACTCTTTCCAGTGTGTTTTTAATTAAGGAAAGTTAACTATTACCTCTGGTCGTCTTATTCAGCGCCCCTCTCCTTAGAGTCTCCCCTAAAGCCACTCCCCCCAAAACACATGGACCCCCCTGAAGTAACCTAGAAAGGAGCACAATTTTAGTGTTTTGGGATGGAAATATATTTGAAAAATTCATGATTCCACATTTTTATTCAAATACTACCAGAAATGAACTGACACACATATAACACCTTGGACTAGTATTACTCCACCATAGGTTGTAATAGTTGTTTTATGGATCTTGAGGCAAATAATGAAGCTACCATGTGAAATTTCCTGATTGCACCAAACCTAATGGGAATGTAAGGGTTACACACAAGGTGCATACATAATACCATACATGGGAAGTGTCAATGGTTTCAACAGCAAATCTTTGGACCAAGGCCATCTTACACTTTAATATACATCACTGTTCATTATGTCTGAATAAGTAATTGATAAACATTTGTTTTGGAATATTTTGTTCTCAGTCTGATATTAGCTATACCTACACATCAGATTTACAAACATTTTTTTAAAAAACGTATTAAAAATGGATGCAAAGATGGAAACACTTTTCTTAAATGACGTCCATCATATTGTCATTAGTGAAAATAACTTGACTAAAGCTTCAGGTTAGGAGAGAGGGTCCACTGAGTGAGTAAGGGGGGAGATTTTTTTCCTTGAAGGGAGTCAAATTTCCAACTCTGTGGGTCTGAGAGTCACTCAGCTCAGAACTGAGAGAGCCTTTGTACTGAGAGGGAGGGAGAGAGAGAGAGCAGCAGCATTAGTGTGACTTCAGGTCTGCACAGTGAGGCAGAGGGATCACAGAGTTGGACGGAATTCCATCACACACATGCACTTGGAGTTCATTTCAAAACCTGGATTTTAATTTATTTACTCGCTAAAATGTTTCAAGGGTAAGTCAATTCGAAATGACTTTACCTTTTCTGTATGTATGAAAGCATCCTGTCTTAAATTTAAGTTACACCTCAGAGTAGACCTGTGATGTAGCAACACTTCTTCTCTGGACAGCCTGTTTGCCTCTACATTCAAACACTTGTCATTCTCTACATCAGCCACTAACGTTAGGCGTTTTCAAATGTAACTCTTTTTTCCCCCTCCTGAACAAAACATTTTTGTGAATGATGTGTTTCCTCAGGTGGTCTCTTGCCTTGCATCTCCTCTTGCTGTGCTGGCTGGCCACTGCCCTGCAGGTTATAGAAGGTAATATTCATGCTGCTGCAGCTCTTTCCCAACACCGTACAGAAATACACAAATAGGATTGTATTTTTAAATGTATCTTCATTTCTTTGAAGGTAACAATGCCTTGCTTAATATGACTGCCCTTGTATCATGAGGCAGTAATATCAGTTTCCATGTACAGTTGTACGCTATAGTGTTAACTATGAATAATTATATGCAAAAGTTCTAATAAACAAGATGCTTTACTTTCTCATGCACAACGCAGTAACAGCAATTTTGGATAATTGTGATCAGATTCATGGCATCCTGTCCTTTTACTGTGTGCCCTATATTGTGTGTCACAAAGTTACGGTCACTTGGCAATTTTTCTACGGCTGTACATTTCTCTCACTTTTACCAACCAACTCATGAAGTTAATGTTAGCCATCTAGCTAGTGAATAAAATCTGCCTGCTTCAGGTGTCATTGTTTACCTCAACCAGAAATCTTGGGGACTTTTATATCACTCGTTCAATTTGAAACTGTTACCATGCTAATCTGCTTATTTGCGATTAAATACTAGCAGCAGGGGCTTTAGGTCATACCTATTTTTTCAGGGTCCTCATCGTAAGAGATTGGTAAGGACTATCTTTACAGTTCAAATAGCAGAAGAACAAAGGAGATAAAGCTTTAAAATACAGTTTGAATGGTCATGGTGTATATATCAATGTCAAGAGTCAAGTGTTGCCGGCACACTTCAGGTATTACTGTAGGTTTCAAGGAACATCAGCCGACTGGAAGTTGTACGCGGCTGATTTCAACATATTAACCACGGAATATGTTCAAACTATTTACCCTTGAAAAAAGAATTGCTGAGAACATTTGGTCTTTCAAAGGTGATGAGTCATATTAAGTGTATATTGAGCTGGGGAACTATTTGGGAAATCCCAATTTGGTCGTATTTTCAGAAAGAAAATGGTGCACGTAATGGACTTAGATGACTACATGTATCTATAAGCTGGAAGCCAACTAAAGTAATCTTGAGTTATCTACATCATTTAGGCAGTAAACAAATAATAGTGATATGGTTTAAGGAGAGACTTGTGAGGCATGGCATGAGAATGAGTGAATGAGAATGAGAATGGGCCTTGATGTAAAAAAAAAAGAGTTTGCAGTTGAACAATTAACCTAACGTACAAGTTATAAAATGAACATGTCACTAGTCATCCACTCCTCATTACAAACCCATGGGGTCAGTCCCCTTTCATTCCCATTTTCACACCTCTGTCCGCTGCTGTTGTTTCCCTATAGTTACTCCCTGCTGTGAGGCTTTTCTTATACAGCTCTGTAGGAGAGGGATAGTTTGTTTGTTTGGCAATGGGCCGGGCTTCCTCTACCCCCTTTATCCTGAAAGTGTGTGTTTGTGTGTGTACAATGAGGTAGCTGGAAGTGGCAGACGAGTCAAACGCTGCACCAGGGTGAGAAATGAACTGTTTAGTTTGTATGGTAATGGTGTGAGGGGTTTCATCTGCACTGCACTTGCTATTTGTGTGCTTGAGAACATCAGAGGGGTCGGTGTGGGTTGGTTCACACGGAGCTTTGAAAAGCAATGTTGAGAACACACTTGTCCCTGGGCCAGATTAATGTCAGCACGTTTAAGTATGTGGGTGGTTGATTTTTGACAATGGATGGATTTTTTTTTTACATTCACAGAAGTTCAGAAAGAGTCCAGGTTACAGTATTTCTGCAGGATTTAGAATCACTTGATACACAGTGAACACAGCACATCACATTGTGGACTGCCACAGGCTTGCTGGTTAGAGAGGCTGTCTTGTGATCATAAAAATATCATATGTGTTAATCCACAAACCAGTGTTCCAATCGTACAAAATGTCATCTCTATGGATATCAATTAGTCTTTCAATGCTTATGCTTGAATACTTTTCTGGGGCCAAGTTGAGAAGAGACTCTCAGACAGAATTCAGGTTGAGAAATTGAGAAACAAAAAAAAAGCGTATTTTTCCTCTTTTGGTGCGTTGCAGTGTCCACGTTAAGCTGGTGTTTCCAACAACTTTGTTTCTGCACAGACATCAATCTTTACAAAAACAGTCTGAAACACTAATGTGAGCGAGCGTCGTTTTCACACTTTGAAATAATCTTTATTTTTATTCAGTTGCTTTAGTCTGTTCGGTTTAGAGAGCATCATTGTAAGCATCTAAATTTAAAGACACAGAACTTATTTTTCTGTTTTCCACACTCCAAATTTCACCCTGTTCTCTTATTCCTGCCTCCAGGAACCTTCACCTCCCATTTAGCGTTGGTCGAGTTGCTCTGAAAGGGTTCCATGTTTAGCAAATATAAATGATTGTGAGGTGAACCCAGTGGGAGTCCGTTTTGGATAAGCCGCCCTTCTGTACTGTAAAACCAAATCACATCATTTACTCTTGAAAAGCCATACTTTGGTTGGCTTTTTTTTTTTGGTTGTTGTATGTTTTCTGTAAGTTTTCTGCTGTCAAAAACATATTTCCCCCAACTCCCACCTTTAAGTCTTTGCTTCTTCCGCTCTTGACCTTATTTGGTCTTTGCTGTTCCTGGAATAAAACTTCCAGCTAGCTCCATTTAGTGTTTTATGAGTCTGAAAACCTGGCAAGTGTGAGTGTCATAGAGCTGTATGAAAGAGCCTCTACCAAAATGTCTTCAGTATATTAGAGGACTGAACACCCTCACTGCAGCGGCGTCCTGTCTGGAATGTGCTCAATGAGGCAGAGTAACTTTAATTTGAACACAGTTGGGCACAATGGGCCAACTGTAAAAGGTGTCATTGCTGCATGTGTGTAACGGTCAGATCTATGGGATGGGGAAAATAACAGTCACTGGAAACTCGACAATAAGAATGGCTGTTTCTGTTAGGGTCTTATGACTTTCCATTGAAAATGTTCTTGTGTTTTCCATGATGCCATGCACACTGAGATGATGTAGTTCTTGATGTTGGTTCCCAGTACAGCATAGAGGAAAAGAGACTGTGCTTGGATTTGAAATAAAGACTGCAAAAGATGTGTTTTGCAGAGGACGTTAAAGTAATAAATAAAGCATTTATTTGATCAACGTGATGATTTTTAAGATAAAAAGTCTGATTTACAGCACTTACTGCAATGTGTTTTAGGAAGGAGAATGTTGCTGTTGTTTGGGTACACCGTTTCCATAGAGACTGTTGAAAAAGTTGCCATGAATCATCATCATTGTGCCGCGCTATCTGTGCTTCTGTGATAGAAACATACAATGAAGGCTTTTAACACACACACGTGTATTGCCTGCTCTAGGTGTGAACATTTCCACCTAGTACAACTTAGGATTTTTATATATTTAAATTTAGTGAGAAGTTTCATCATCAATTAATTTGCAGAATATTTGATCAATTAATCATTTTTCTTTTGTCAAAATGTTAACCCCAGAGCCCAAAGAAATGTTCTCGAATTGCCTTTTTTTATACCAAAAGGATTCAGCCTACTTTTGGATGAGACAAACAATAGCAGCATAGTTAATAATAGCTTTTTTATATTACATTTTACAGCTGTAGTTCAGTAAAGTGATGTTATTGAAGGAAGGTTGAATATTGCTCATGTTAATACCAGTCATATCAATTTATTTAGGTATTTTAACATTTTAAAGCCAGGATAATCATGTGAATTTAAAAAAGTAAAATGTGTGAGGCCTGTCACAACATCTATCTGCATGAAGAGAACACACAACGTTTTGTTTCTGGTAAAAAAAATAAAAAAAATAATAATAATAATAATCATAATAACAACAACAATAAGAATAATATAATAACAATAACAATAAGAATAAGAATATAATAACAATAATAATAATAATAAATAAAATAAAATAATAATACTTATTTTCTTTGCTTCCTTTACCCGTTTCAAAATAACTGTCAGGGTCTTTTTCCTTCTGACTCACTTCTATACATATCATCAGTGGTAAACTGCTGCTTATGCTGTTTGTTATGTAAGGCTATTTACTCCTCAACCTACAACTATTCACAGCATCTAGACTAGGTCCAAAGTAATGGTACATGACCGCGGATTCTCTGTACAGACAAGAAAGTGAGTTTAGATAGCTAATGAGATGCTATCAGACAGTAAGTAGTTGGCTGACTGACAGATCCAAACCTGACCTGCAGTTAGATTCATTTTATGTAGGGCAGATATTATACCTGTTTTGCTTTGTTTAGCTTGATTATTTGGGTCTTACTTAAATATAGTCACAACCAGAGCCATGTCCAGAATAACAATGAATATGTGACAGCCACAAACTACCACAAAGTCCACTCTATCTTTACAAGTTTGTCATGCTGGTTACTTTAGTCACAATGTAATAAGAGAACTGTACAACATCATGTTCACCTTCTTATTTCGAGTTTACTTTCAATACCTTGTTTGAAGAGAGAGGTAGGAGGAAGTACAATGTTCTTCTGTGTGTGTGTTTATGCTCAGGTATGCTTTTGCATATTTGGGTCGCTGGCTACTAAAATGATTTAGCTGTTTGCAGATGGACAGTACTACTTAAACACACAAATCCCCACTCTCTCCCTGAAGGACAAATCTGTCTGGCAAACACTAAATGACTAACATCATAATTGTCCTGTCCTCTAAAAGGAGGTTTCTGGAAGAGTATGGTAACATTCCATGCATAATCCCAATTCCTGTGTAATGTAATTGAAGAATCAATTGGAAACTGAAATCCTGCGTGAACCTGGTGTTTAGATTGGAAAGATTTCTTATTTGCCCTTGTATCAGACACGGCAGCTTAAATCCTTCTTCTTCACTTCTTTGCCCGAGGCCATGTGGATGTTCTTCTATAGTGACTGTTTCGGCTGACGGTGCTCTTAACCAGCTACAGTCAGTAGCAGCTGAACCTGTGAAAAAGATATAGGTGAAACATTGACAATACTATAATATCTCATTCCTTTTCTTATTTATTACTTTGAAGATTTCACTGGGGCTTTTTACAAAGGATTTATAATAAATAAATAGGCTAATTGCAAAACAGGCCCTTCTTTCTGTGGACTTAGTCTCCTTTCACCTTCGTGCCTTTGACGAAACATGTTTTCTTTTAATAAAACATATTCCTTTGTGCATTCAACATCATCTATGATTTCTTAGGGACTCTTCGCGGGGCAGGACAGTTCTGAAATATTTTTACTCTTATGACTAAAGGAGGACAGAATGTGCTCAGGGAACCAAAGATAAATGTACCAGTAGATAAATGTCCCAGATCCTTCTAGGGGTTGGAGGGAAAATCCAATTTCAGACCAGTTACATAAGCTTTTGAGAAATCAGCCTGCAACACATGTAAATAAATGAGGTATTTCAAGAGGGGGATGATGGGAAGCTTTTTGCCCTCTAACAGCACTTAATTTTAGTCTAGTGCTGACCTCACGTCATGTCATTTAATCTATATAAAGTCTGTACAGAGACAGGAAGACAGAAATGTATTTTATTTCCACAGCTCCAAACAATAGTGAACTTTGTGCTGCATCTTCAGTGGGTGGATGTCAATAGATGGTACTCTGCCAGGAGGGGCTGTAGAGGGAAGATGAGATAATATTTTCCTGTCACATTTCTCTAAAAGGTTGTCTTTCATTCCAGGCATTTCACATCAAAATCTGTGAAAGAATTCCCCCATTACGGTGCCTCCCATATGTTTCATTAGCATTCGTATTGGAAGAGGAGATAAGTCGATGGGAGAAGCTCTAAGAGGTTGTTTGCTCTGAGAACAACACTCGCAGCTGAGCAAACACCCGCCAACACACACAAACACACACTGAGAGTTTCACATTCAATGCACTGTGCCCCATACACGCATAATCAGGTCATAAACGGATGTAAACAGACAAACTTGTATCTATGATACCGTATATTCGTGGAAATGGCTCGGCTTGGTTCAGAGGTTTGGAGCAAATTGAAATTTGACTTAACAAATCAAACAAATAAGACTAACACACAAACACAAATGGCAAAGAGCAAAAAGGTTTAGAGAGGGGTCTGTACACCAAATGTTGCCGCCAATGTGATAGCTACCTGTCTAGCTCATGGCACTGTCCTTCTGTCTCAAGCTGCATCTCAGCTGGCAGTAGCTCTTGGAAGAAAAAAAACCCATTGTTGAGCTGCAAACTGGTAGGATGGCTGGGGGTTGGGGGGCAGGATGGGGTGAAAGCCAGGACACTGGATGTAATGGAAACGGTCCCTCTGCAGATGTCTGCCTCTGACTTCATAGCAATTCCAAACAGTGCATTCTTTATCATACAGTGTGGCATTGAGAGGACTTCTGTGTATTTGTAATGGTGTGTGAGTGTGTGTGTCCAAAGTCAGAAGTTCATCCAGATTTGAGTCAAATGGTTTTTGTGTTAATAACCTGTGGAACGGCAGGCAGCTTGTAAGCCATTAAACTAATCTGCTCCCATGTTGCAAGTCATGCTTCAATCACATGCCACCATAAGACTAACATATTATTATTATTATTATTTTTACAGAATTAAAAAATATACTATTTGCATTGCTTATGGCCACCACACCAATTTGATATTTAGAATTGACTTTATGCTGCATAAACTTGTGTTTATATATTAAGAATGGATTCACTGAATTTAATTTGAAAAGTGATGCTGCAGACACCTTCATAAAAAAGGTTTAGTGCTTTCATGTTGCAGTGTCTTACAGCTTATTTTTTGGGGTTAAATGACCCACAATTTGACTGTCTCTGCTCTAGTTTGGGTTTCCAGCAGCAGGATGCTGTTTGCAGCTAAAACACAGATATAACTTAAAAGAAAAAGTTAGCATCGAGCTAGTTGTGTCTGTTGTCTGTCGAAACTTAGCATTTAGCTAGATATTTGGCAGATATTTCTTCCCAGAAGTCAACAAGCAAATTAATATTGGACTAACATTTCTGGATGTGTAAGGCAAATCTTTGCTTATATGCTAACCATCACAACTTATTACATGCTGCTATTCCAACATACCTCTACTCCGACATTGACGTCTAATTGTCGGTGGCGGCATTTCCATTTTTTTTTTAAACGTGCCGCTACTCCGACAATTTCTTTTCCATTGTCGGAGTAGCGGCACTTTACTTTTTTTTTCAAACATTCCGCCATTCCGTCTGCATAGCCCCACTTAAGTGGAAGCATTCGGAGCGGTAGTTGACACTGTCAGACACGCAGGGCCCCCCTCCTCCCTCATGGACGCTTCTGATAGCCCTCCCCAATCCACCGTCACTGCTCCTCCAAGTCTCTCCATCGTCATCCCATCAGCTCCGGTCTACAGCTCGGCAGAATTGGGAGCAGCCTCGATGGCTTGCATAGCTTTAACTTTCTTGGAGCGACTCCCTTGCAGATCGGATGCAGGGCGATCGGACAACAACGAAATTGGGTGCCAACCAGTCAGTGCATCCATAACAACAATAGGCTATATTATGTTATACAAAATAAACTGAATATGTTAAAAAAAAAAGTATATATACTTTTTTTTTTAAAAAGACACACAAACAAAAATGAAAGAAAGACGATGCCCCGACGAGCCTGGGTAGACTGTCGGAATGGCGGTACTAAACTGTCGGAATAGAGGCATGTCGTAAAAGGGGTATGTCGGATTAGGTGCATGTCATTATAGGGGATGTCGGAATAGACGGTGCACCCCCAATTTATGACATGATGTTTTGTTAGTTTAAGCATTGCTCCAAAGTCACAAAAAATGTAACTTTTGAAAGTTGTACCAAAATCTTCCTTTAACAAATGAGACGTTACGTTACCTAAGACACCTTTGCTCCGTGCATTACATCAATGTTTTACTGCTAAAGCCTTTCTTGATAGTATACGACAAGTAAGTTATGGTAGCTAATGTTAGCAAACCTTGCTTTATAACCCACATCGCTGGCTCACTACTGACTTAAAAAATGACTCCTTCCATCATGCAATACAGTAACTTTTTTAGATTCATGATGCTATTGTAATTGTCCGCCACATGCGGCTAGTATTAATGCATTCTGATAAAAGTGTGTGCTGGAATTATACAGTACTTCCTTTTTTGCTTTGGACTTCCTCTAAATGCCACTTAAGCAGGGTTGATAGTTGACTAAGCTATTCATTTTTGAGTCATGTGTAGTCCAAGCACAGTTTATCCAATAAGTAAGATTTAGACAATCTGTTAACACCTAATGAATGTAAATAAAGTGCATTTACTTTAGACCACTTAACTGACTCGTCTATTCCACTGTGTTTCTATGTGAGACATGTGTGATGTTGGCCCCATGACTTCTCTAATGCAATTGGCTGGATGTCTGCCCTGGTTATTATCCTAAACTATCCTAATAATAGTTATCTGCCATCAGTAAGAGCAAACCTGGTTTTTAATTTGATTATTTGATAGCATCAAGCCAACACACTACAACATGATTTGTCATTCAGCACGATGCAATCTAAATTCTACTAGCTTCGTTGGTTTTAGATGGGATCTCTGACTGACAGTGGGACACACAAAAACACATTCACAAAAGTTTGGATGAGATTGGTGCACACACATTTTTATCCACAACACAAGATCCTGGTTTGAAAGAGTTTGGGTAGCTATATGATATCAAAGTTTCAGTGCACAGCATTTGTGTCTTATTTATTTGTGTGTGTGTGTGTGTGTGTGTGTGTGTGTGTGTGTGTGTGTGTGTGTGTGTGTGTGTGTGTGTGTGTGTGTGTGTGTGTGTGTGTGTGTGTGTGTGTGTGTGTGTGTGTGTGTGCAGGTCAGTTCAGGTTAATCCTATCCTGGGGTCAACCTCTACTTGCGATAACCTCTTTGACTTCTAAGTCTTTTCTTTTCTCCTCCTCTTATCTTTCCTATTTTCTTTTCTTTTCCCAAAGAAGCCCCTTTGTTTTCTTTTTTTAGTTCCTCCCTTCCTCTGCCCATCCTCCCCCTCTTTTCCCATGCCTAGGAATAATTTGTCACAAGGGTTGTCACATTGTGAGCTATAACTACCGGATTACCATCATTATATGTATTGATAAATGCTTCCTGTTAATCTTTTACTTTGTTTAGTGTGGGGTTTTTGAGTGTAGGGAGAAAAGAGGGAGCCTGTAACCAGAATTGTATACAAGCGTACAAAAGGGATAAACTGAAATTGATTAGGAGGCGCTGGATTACACTCATATTATTATCATGTGTATAATTCACTCTAGGCATAGTAAAAAGCTATGTACCAGGGCTATTACTATTTATGGTAAGCATAAAAATGACAGGGATGATAATGATGATGATAATTAATGCCCCTTTTTCTGCTACCCTCACCCCCACTGTTTCCACTGAGGACACTTATTAAGCAGACCACTGATGGGGACTGATAGACTGTAACTCACTCCCAGGCCGCCTTGCCCCTTTGCCTGCAGGTAGTCCCTTTGTCTTCACTGAAGGTTGGAGGTTGAGCTAGAGGTTCAAAGACTGTGTGAATGTGTGTGTGATTGTGTGTTCGTGTACGTCTGAAATCATCCCTGACATTCCAGACATTTTTTTTATGTCTGCCACCTGCCGTCCTGGACACAAAAGGGGATTGGATGAGAAGAACTAGTCCTGTCCTACTCATGCAATCATCACTCAACCTTAATGAGTACAAACCAACAGCTTACACTGCCTCTCAGTGATGTAGCTGTAAATTACAAGCTGAGATCACCATTCCTCAAATCATTTTTACAAACTTTTATATGACAAAAATAAACATCATATGTACTTTTGTGAACATTTTCTGTGATAGTCTAAGACAACTTAGATAAGTTATAACTAAAATACATGATATTGAGTTACAGTAATTTTCCGCATCATTTATGTCCTTACCTTAAAAATAATTTATTAAGTAAAAAAGGACATAGATGACTTTATTTTGACTAAATCTGGGTTGGCACACTTCCCACTGTAATCATGCTCGCTGTTTCTGGAAATATTTGTTTTATCTTGCTCTTTATATATATACATGTCTTTTTTTCCCCCTCTCAATCCTATTATTTATTCCTTTCAGCATCACTTTTCCTTTTCTTTTCAGCATTGGTCACAGATCCCAAACACAATGCAGTACATTCCTGAAGCAGTTCCTTTAAAGTTCCTGAAGAAGTTTGTAATTTTATAAATAAAGCAACCACCTCAAAAAACATTAGTCTGGTTTGGCTGATGTTCTGGCTTTATTTAGTGTGTTTTAATACCACTGAATAAATGAGCTACATTTGACTTAATAATAACAATGACTCACCACTCAAAAGGATGATAGTGTTTTATTTTAGTGACTTTCTTGGCCAGCCTTTACAATAGGAGCTTATAAATGTAGTCCAACATTTCCTGGCTGAACATGGCCTAGAAATATGAAATGAAAACACATCGTAGGAAAAGCGGAAGATGGGGGAGAGGAAGGGAGGTTGGGGGAGAGGAAGGGAGGTAGGGGGAGGTACAACACTGGCTTCATTGACTACTTGCCTAGTGGCTACAGTGTGCATGTGCGTGACTGTCTGAAAATGTGCATGTGTGGTATACCCTTACCTGAAAACAGGTCCTCTCTGTTGACCTGTGGAGCACGCCCACCCGCATTTCTTTCGCTTTAGGGTTGGCTAAGAGGATGTGTCATTCAAGACCTACTAGGGAATAGTTAAATATACAACACAGTCACACACACACACACACACACACACACACACACACACACACACACACACACACACACACACACACACACACACACACACACACACACACACACACAAAAGAAAAACTAAACAAAAATACCCTTGGAGTGGTCATCCGAAGATGTATGAGCTTAATTAGTCATGAAGAGTTAAACATTCGGTACCATCTGTAGTGCTCGATAAATGAGTTCTTGTGTTGTTCTGGCACAAAAACACTAGAGCCTGTGAGCCAGAACCTCTTTCGCTCTAATTGGCAGAGCTTGTACACTCAAACTCACACGTAGGACTTGTCAACACACACACAAACAGGAATGAAATCATCCTTGCACGTCAGCTTCGACCATCATGAGCATCTTTGAATTGCACAGCTATCCAGACTGCTGCAGAAATATTATGCAGGAATGTTTTAAACAAAGTGGTGGTTACCAGCTTTTTATGTGCCTCCACAGCCTTTTGATGAGTTTGAATTGGTAATTATAAAAACAACCTATCATGATATGTGATTATTTGGATATACTTGCACTATGAGTTATCCTTCTGCATCCCTTCAAAAAGGTTGCTCTGAATTTGTTGGAGGAAAGAAAAGCCGGGGTCAAAAAAACATTCTATAATAATAATATTATATAATTTTTACAATTTCACTGAGTTAAATCATTTAACCAACACCTTAAATGCTTTCCCTTCAGATGTGTTAACCTAATGAGAGACTGTATTTAATTGTATGCTTACATTGATATTGATGCATTATTATTTGTAGTGTCAGGTAAAAAAACACACAGTATACTTAAAGGAAAACAATATGCTCTCCCTTAAAGTGTTTTAAAAATACTATAAATGTGTATTATTAGGTTTCCACTTCATGACTTAAATTATTAAACAAACATCTGCCTTGGTCATAACCAAGCCCACTCTTGGTTAATTTTAGAAAAGCATGAGGTCATGGAAACTTCAGTTGTTTGGGTAAAATGTTCATTCATACTTGACTTTTAAGCTTTCTAGAAAAATGTTTGGTAGGCTCTTTAAATCCAAGCATGTGGTGTTAATGTGCTGTTCATTGGTCATTATGACGATAATGTATTAAAGAAAAGTGTCTTTATTCAGTCTATTTATATAATAAATAATATACTTCGACATTTCAACCAGATTATTATTCAACAAAAACGTTTAAAATGTAAAACATATTAGTGTGGCAAGCTTTCTAAACATGAACCTAGAAAAAGATGTGATTGGCAGCTCATCTTTTTTAACCTTCTTTTTCTTTTAACTCTAGCTTTATATATGAAGGTAACATGACCAATATGCTTTTCTTTACTCAGGTCTGCTTTTATTACTGTTTATGACCACTAGATACTGCCAGAGTGCCAGTTTTTGTGAACAAGGCTATGTAAGAGGTTCCCTTTTTTAAGTCCCCTTTATTTTTTCTGCTCTGTTGTGTTTATTGTAAAGCTCCTGAAAACAGTAAGCTGATATATAAGGATGTGTATGTGTATAGATACCTACAATCTTATAACTCCATCTAATACACATGTATGAAATCCATTTTAAGAGCTAAGATTGACCATTAAGCCTGACTGATGGACATGTTTATGATAACAATGTGACATATTACAGAGTGTTAAGTGTTCTGGTCCACGTGGTTTCTTCTCTGTTTCCTAAATACTCCTTAATATTTATCTATGTGAATAAATTCATATGATCTCCAATGCGATTGACTTTGACAGTAAACCAATTAGAGTTTATTGTTGGGAAGGTTGCTAGGTAGAGTGGGAACTGAGAGAGAGACAGGGGTGAAGCGTGATAGGGATGACTCTTCCTGGAATCCAGAGGCCCTGAACGGGGTCACCGTGTTTAGAAAAAAAGGAGAACACGCATAAGAATGGGGCAGCAGCCATTGCACATGAAAGTTGACATGTTCTTTTTGTCATTTCTTAACACCATAATGTCAAAGAGAGGCCATGTTCACCATCCTACGCCCTTTTTTATTTACATATTATTTACTTGAGGAAACTCCACTCTTCAAGATTTATTTTTACCAATGGATCAAATGTTTAATGTGACAGGGGTTCTTTGTAGTGAAGAGCCCACATTAAATTATCACCCGCTGTTTGCCAGCAGGAGTCTTTAGGTTCTTTTAGCTTATTGTTTCACTAACCTTACCTTTTACTTTACTGTCATTACTCTCAAAAAGCCTCTAGACCTTTTAACAAAAAAAGTTGTTGGACATCAGAACAATACTAAACAAGGATAAATAATGGACTCACATTCGTCAATCGGCCATCTCCCAAATGAATGCTTATGTGGATTCTGGATGTGTTAATAGGCAGCTTTGTGATGACAAGAGTGCCAAAACAACTTTATAAGGTTGCAGTATGTTGTACTTTATAATCATGGCGTGAACTGCCTCCCCCTTGTGGCCCAAAAAACACATGATACTGCTTTAAGTAGTATTTTATGAATCCAATGTGGAATTGGAACAGCCAGTATGGGGAAACTCCACTGGTTGCACAAAGAAATCACATTGTCTAGAAGTCTACGAGAAAATTGACCACAGAAAACATTTTCCTAATTAGTTAGAGGTCTCATTTGCTATTTCCTAGACTCTTTCTAACTACATCCAATATATTCAACATCATTTTGAATATAATGGACTCATATTCTCTCAAATAGTCTCTAATACTGTGCTTTATGGAGTGGCTACTTTGTGGATGACAGGTCTCTATCACAGTGGGACCTTGTCTTGGTGTCATTCTTATTTTCATCCTGATACTTCAATTGTTTCACAGTGTTTTCAGTTCATGAAAGTTAATTTAACCTTTGGGTCATTTAGACAAATCTGTTTAGATGTACTTTGCTCCACCCTCTTGGTTCGAAAAACCAATATGGTGACGGCAGGAAGCAAACTGAAGTCTTGAAATCACATGTTGAACAACTCATTTCTTATATACAGTGCATAGTTATTCTATCTAAATGTCGTTATTACACAGTGTATACTGCTGCTGGGTAAAACACTGATATGGTTTTAAAGACTTATTTCGTTGATAAAACCTGTATAATTGCCAACCATTATAGTTGGAACACCTCAGCTTAATAGGGTTAGAGTAACCCTAACCATAACCCCAGAGCAGGGTCCCCCCTTTCTTCCTGACCCCCTCTAACCCATCCTCACCCCTTCCCATTCCACAACACCTTATCCCTGGCTAATCCATGACTAATCAAGCATTTCCCCCTGGGGGGTCTCCTCCCTCACCCTCTCTTTAAATCTTAAACCTATCATTTGCTCCGTTAGAGACCGACCCTTTCCCTCCCACAACAGTTTTTATGTCAGTGTACTCTAACCTGCACGACTCCCAGAGTCTGATCAAATGTATCAACTCCTACAACCCACCACCCCAAGGTAAGGCGGTTAAGAGAGAGGACAAGGAGGATGTCACATGGATAATAATAAAAATGTTGGAGTGTAATAATTACATACATATTAAATAAAAGTACATCAATCAATGTTTCCCATCTTAAAGAGCCTAAATGTGCCGTATGCAATGTTTAAAAGCATCCTTGAATGCCAAATGGTTATTACGTCTTCACTTTCATTCTTAAGTTCACAAGTCCTGGTAATTCTTCATTAACCTGAGCAACCAGAGAAACGGATGACTGGTTGGGAAGGTCTGCTACAGTTTGTGTATGTCTTCAGTGATGTTTCCATCATATCACAAAGGTGTTTGTTTTGTGCAAAGTGAAAATATGAATACAAATTATTGGAACTCCAAATGCTACAAATGCCAGTCTACCCTTCTTTTGTGTTACATATTGCCTAGGGATGTTATGTGGATGTCACAATTTTCATATGTATCCGGCACCCATAAACCCTTGCATATTTAGGTTGTTTCCTGTTCCTTGAGCACAGGTTGCAATTTGATTTCTCCTCAAAAGTGAAGTATTAAAATATAGTCCATCACATGCCTAGTGTTAGCACGCCCCTCTTCAGCCTAAACAAACACCACCCAATGATCCTCAGAAGCACTCCATCCTTCATCCTGGACCTCACCAAACATGTAGAGAAGCACAATACGACAGAACAGGCATCTCTTTGTCATCACCAACACGGGGCCTCTCTCCCTCTCTCCTTGATCAGTGAGCTGCAACTGAGAGAAAGTCCACACTTTATAAATGCTTCCATTCAACCTTTTGTATTTATTTTTTAATTTCAGTCATGTGACTTTTGAATGTGATCTATCAAGGCCTTTTTGTTATTGCTCTGCTATTTAAAGGGGGAGGGTTAGGTATCTCAGTCTTCAATAAAACAAGACAATTCTACATTTATAGTTGAAATTGTTAGACTTCAAGAATTGTTGATAAAAAAATCTAGTGCAGGCTTATTGATATACCTGATACTTATAATTGATACCATCATTAAGAGGTGAACTTTTCTGTGGTGAATGGAGAATTGCAATAATAGCCACTCTTTACACATACAGTAGCTACCAGTAAATTATTGGAACAACCTTCCTAGTGATATTTACTACATTCAGGAACAATTTCATCTGGCACCCATTCACACATGCCATGGCAACGTCTACATTTATAGGGGAAATATATTGGGAAAGAGAGAATCCAGCAGGTAGTGTAACCCTTATCTTTACGACTATAAAACTCAACAGAATAAGAAAAGGATAGGACATGGCTCACATTTATTGTTAGTGTAAATGGCGATTATGTCCAATGCCAATCTTCTTTTAATGTGTTTAGTATTCAATTATGCAAGTTTGACAATTAACATTTCTGGTGTAGCAATTAATGTAAATGCCAAAATTGTGATTTGTTTGCGTCAGCCCTGCAATGTTACAGATTATTTTAACAACACAGCAGTTAAAAGAAAAAGGAACACTTGCATTTTCTCTGAAATATTAATATGTCTTAAGGAAGGAAAACGATTTCTCTGAATATTGGTTGCTATTCCCATTCACACGTGACCCCACAGACTGAATATGTGAAATGGAATCAAGTTGCGTTGTAAAACTGACAGAATATTAAAGCGAAGCTTAATGTATTATCTTAGAAACAGTAACAAATATAAAAGCACAAACATGCAGGAGCATAAATGAAATGTCAATAGGTAAGAATATATGTTCTAATATTTAAAACACACAGTAGTTAATTGAATATAGAGCATAGTAAGCACAGCTATTGTGTAGTAAAGTTGTTTTTTCTTAGTTTTTCAATGTTATTTCTCTCCCACACATTTTAAAATGTTACATCTAGCTAGGAAGGAATGCTTTACCTTCATGGCGTTATAAAGAAATCTCCTTGATGCTCCTGCAGTGTATTTTGGACACATTTCAGTTTTTATATGGCATTTTGTTATCTCACCACAAGCCTCAGTAGAGGCCGGTATAGCAGCATAATGAATGATATACCTCATCCCAAGTCTGTGTTCCTATGTTCATTAGAGTTGACATGCTGTACTGTACATGTGATGTGAGGGATAGGCTAAAAAAGACCCCAAGTACGACCCGGAGAACACACACACAGATGGGAAAGTAGGAGGATGAGGAGGAGGAGGGTGGACTCTCTAATCTGCCTGTCTGAGCAAAAAAAAAAAGGAGAGAAAATCAAGTCTGCTGTGTTGTGTGTGCCAGAGGAGGGGGAGTCAGTAATTACAAAGAGGGACAGAAGAGGGGAGGGAGAGGGAAAAAAGACAGAGATGTCAGGGAGTCACAAACGACCAAGACACAGAGACGGAGTGAGAAAAAAAGGACATAACGCGTGGAACTCAAAGGCTGTTCCTTGAATTTTTCTTGCAGCACTGAAGCTTTTGGATTACTGAGAGTTACTTTTACACACTCTGCAAGTGCATCCTCTATAACTGGAGACTTAGCACTGTATTGCTGTCATCCCTGTTGGCACGTGGGTTGAAGTTTATAGACGCAGTTAACAGGACCGGCTTATTACTACATTCATGTGAGACAAAGTGAGAGGATGGGAGCCCTTCGCCTCTCTTTCGCTCTGTTCTTCCTCTCATTGTCTCCCGCACAAGCCCAATGGTGGAATTTCATCTGGGCAAAACCTAAAACCACCACAATCTCTATTAATTCCTCCATTCCTCTCTACCTCACTTCTACATCCATCACCTCCCTGGGCCCTTCTGACACTCCAGGGACAACAGAATGGAGGCTAAAGGAGGACGGTGTGACAGAGAAAACACTAGAGGGTAGCACTCTGACAGAGGGGTCTGTGCTGGCCCCCACACCCACCCCTGGAGGGGCAATATTTGGCCAAAGCACTGCAGAACCTGGGACTTTACCTCCAAAGGACAATGCAGGTGCAGGCAGTAAAGCCAGGGCCATAAGCAAACCCTTGAAACATTGGAAAAGTGGTGAGTTTCACAGAGGTGTTCAAAGTGCAATAGTTTATTATAGCAAATGATCAAATCTGTGATGTAAAATATTCTATTTCAAAATAAATAGGATTTTTCATCCTCTCCCAGGTTGAACACTCATTGGATTAGATCATTCTGTTAGAATAACAATCACATAATCTAGAATAGACCAATTGAAAAAAGGATTAGAATCTCATTTAACTTGATTATCAAACGCAACAAAACATTGAAATAGCATCACCTACAGTTGCCTACATATACAGAAAACATGGAACAACAATGGTATTGATAGGGTTTTGGTTGATCTGACCAACTACTCTTCTTTTAGCTCTGTTCCGGTCTGCATCAACTGAAATATGGTGATCCTTGTCTCTAGTTTGTGAGACTGATTGCCTGTCAGTAAACCCCTATACAAAAGTGTCAGGGTTTGGGAAACAATGAGCTCAAAGATGTTAAAATTGAAGCCTGGTTCATGTTTGCTTTGTTTGTTCTGGGCTATTGTGGAAACATCTCTCATTCAGTATTTCATGCTGAGGGGTCAGTGGTTGAGTATCCTATCAAACCTTATTCCAATTTAGTAAATGTACCTTGATGTGTTTAGCATTAAAACTATTAGAATCTTTACAATCTAGAGAAAGAGTGGAGCAGGGAGCTTTTGTCTGTGCCACATCAGGGTCAAGGTGGGTTTAAAAGGTCATTTGTGGAAACGCTAGGGGGTTTGTTAATATTGGCTTTGTAAGTCTCCTCAAGCTGATCAAGCATTCATGTGGCCAACATGACGAGGATTAGGTTCATGAGGAGGGAATCGGAGTGGAAAAGTGTTACGCAAAATGAATGAGAGATCAAATGACTGGAAAGTGTTGATTTGCTGACTTGAATTATATGCATTAGCTCAATGATTGTTTGAAGTATGACTGACCACTTAACCTCTCTTTTAATAGTTTACTTGGATAATAAGTGGGGCTGAGTGTTTCCACATCAAAACATTTGTGTAAAATATATTTTACAATACATTCTAAAAAAAAGTCTATTCTCTTAAATCCATACCACATGATGTCATTAGAATGGGATTGGACCAATGGCCGTCATGTTCGTTGTTACTCACTGGTGTGTGTGTGTGTGTGTGTGTGTGTGTGTGTGTGTGTGTGTGTGTGTGTGTGTGTGTGTGTGTGTGTGTGTGTGTGTGTGTGTGTGTGTGTGTGTGTGTGTTAGTGAAGCATTGAACCTATCTACCTTTCTAGAACTTTAGTATTTCAATTGTATTCAACTTTGAAATCCACTTTTCACAGCTAAATAAATATCCTACATTTTACTTCAGTTTTCTGATCACAACGCATTTACGAGCTAGTAGGTGGTAACTCTATCTGACTTGTTTGTTCCTTGGCAGTGAAGGCCTACATTGGTTTCATCAGTTGCTTAATATGTGTTTTAACATGTAAATGTTTTCATGCCAACTAAAAAAAAGACAAGCCAGCAAAATTAATTTGTAATACGTTGTAAAAATGATTGAGTTGTAATAATTTAATTGCTAATAAGATTGGGTTGAATATAGTCGCATCTAGCCTTGGCTAATGCATCATTTACTGACTTTCTGCCCCTAGCTTTTTCCTATCATTTACTTGGCCTTTCAGTTTGTTACCTTACACGGATGGGCCGCAGCTAAATCTGTTCATAAATATCGAAAACAGTTGACGCTTATCAAACTCATACTGCGAAAAGGTAACTAGCCTAGCTCAGCAGAGTAATAGTAGCTTAGCTGCTTTATCAGCTTTAGCTTGAAGTTTAGCTACTTTATATTTTAAAGTTGAAAATGTATCTAGCTACTACAAAATCTGTATTAGATGTAAATTGTTTATTCAGTTGAGGTTTAATAAGACTAGCATATTGTTCCCAAAATGTGCTGAGAAGAAATTCACATACCAATATATGACCCCCTTTTCCACTTCTTTCTCTGCCCAGAGGGGCTGTGAGAACTCTCAACAGCAGTAACCATGTGAAATGGCTGCTATCCAAGTCATGTATCGGTAATCACCACAGGTTACTACTGCCAAGTCAGTATCAGACCAGATTCACACAGTTGTATCACGCAGTAAATTAAAATGTCAGGGGATAAAAAGTTAAACCTTTGCAGTCAGTGGCTAACGGACAGCATGCTGGTTGTAGCATGAGCTCTCTCACAGCAGATCCTCTCAGTCATTACACAGAGAAGTAATGACTTCACATCTGGACTGGAGGTGTGACGACTTTGGTGTGTTTTCATTTGCACATCTCAAATTTACTGGTAATGGTTCACAGAAGCACACACACACACACACACACACACACACACACACACACACACACACACACACACACACACACACACACACACACACACACACACACACACACACACACACACACACACACACACACACACACACACTGCTCAAAACCCTCTAATCAGGTATGCTTTCAGTCGGTCAGTTTGATGAATTAGAGACCCCAGGATGTTGACCTGTCTGGTCTATGTGGGTGTGTATGTTAACGTGGGTGAGATGTGCATTTGATGTGTGCACAATGTATGCAAAATACTTTCTATCTGTGTGTGTGTGTACATATGTGTGTGTGCATCACAGAGGTATAGGTAGCAGGGGTGATCTCGGCCGGAATGCTGAGGTGAGAGTTAGTCGCCACAGGAGACAAACTCTTAGTGGGGGGAATCAAGACAATGTGAAGCCATCTCTTCACATACACACTAAATACTCTAATTACCTGCCATTTTGGGTGCATTTCTTTTTGGGAGGATTAGGTCCATGTGAGGCAGAGCAGTGAGGCGTGGGCACTGTCTGGATCAAATCAAGTCAATTAAAGTCATGTCAAGATGATTCCGGTAGCTCTTTTTGAACTAGCAACACACAGGTTGCAGACAAAGAAGACGTGTTTTAATTGGGGTTAAGACATCTGCCAAAAAAGTGTATCTGCATGTAGGTCATAAGATCCAGTTATTGAGGATGTTGAAGTTAACTTGTGCCATGTCAAGAAAAGAAGGATGCTAGATGTTTCTCCTTTGTTTCCACGTACACATTTTCTCCTTCTGTGATAGAGCGTGGCTCAGGAGGTCATCTGGACCTGACAGAGTTAATTGGCGTGCCCCTCCCTCCCTCCGTCTCCTTTACTCCTGGCCATGAGGGATTTCCAGCCTACAACTTCGGGCCAGATGCCAACATTGGTCGGCTCACCAAGACCTTCTTGCCAGGCTCATTCTACAGAGACTTTGCCATCATTGTCACGGTAGGCTAATACTGAAGAACTGAACCCTTGTAAACCCTATTTATGCCGTCATTCTTTTTTAAGGGGTCATGAAGTGGTTAACACACACATTTTATCTTAGTATACTATAAGCAACTGTATAACATTGTAAATGCATACATTGCGTGACTTTTCTTCTGAACAATCTTGATGGTAAAGTATGGTCATGTTATGTTGCCACCTTGTGGCAGTTTGATGATAAAGCAAGAGTCCTATATTTTGTCAATGCTAAAAAGTTTCAATTATCCCCAAAGTGTTTTAATACTTTGTATCTGCCCATTTCTTCTAAATACATGTGTACTGGAACGACTGTCAATATCAGTCTTCTACATTACGTATTTATATGTTTAATGGTATGTTTATAATATTCCTATGATGTGGGAAAGATGACTATGAATCTATTACTCCAGGTGCGTCCAGCCTCTCAGAGAGGAGGCGTTCTCTTCGCCATCACGGATGCCCGTCAGAAGGTGGTGGAGCTGGGTTTGGCCCTCACTCCGGTGCGTAGGGGCCTCCAGAGCATCTTACTGTACTACACTGATGAAGAAGAAGCTTCACACAGCCACAAAGCTGCTTCCTTTAGTGTCCCTGATATGACCGAGCAGTGGACACGATTCACGGTGAGCATCATGTGCAGTCTGTGGTATGATAAATTGTAAGATCAGGGAGATGTTTTCAGTTGCTTCAAACCTTTTGTTAAACCTTTTTAACCTTGGTATACCTTCGCATCAAGATGTGCAATTAATGTATTTGTATTATTTTGCAATTTATTATCTTCTTTACAGTTAAGAATTGTTCTTTATAGATGAAAACACATTAAGGCATCACATTCACTTCAATCTTTGCATCCTCACCAATCATTTTTTCCTAAATACAACTCCCCTTTTATCAATAACCATAAACATTTCAAAGCCCTAACAATTGGTGTATTTTATATCATCCATCAGGTGGTGGTGGAGCAAGACGAGGTGCGTCTCTACATGCATTGTGGAGAGGCAGACAGGATGACTTTCCATCGCAGACCAGAACGACTCAACTTCTCGCTCAATTCAGGAGTTTTCGTAGCTAATGCCGGAGGCACAGGGCTCGAAAAGTTTGTGGTAAGTTATAAAATCCTTTAAATGTAGGAATGTCGCTGAGTGAGGATAAAAACTGCATAAAGAGCAAAGAGAAGGAGGAAGAATGATGCCTGCTTGTGTCAATATCAGGGTGCAGTTTGTCAGTGTAGGTTTCAGATTGCATTTGTTCCTGTAGGTGTGTGATTGTGTGTTCTGGCCTCTCATTACCATGAAATGTCATCTGCCTACAGTCTGTGTCATCTGAAACAATTCCAGTGTTTAAGAAAAATAGAAACAATGTTCGAAACAATTTAACTAAATGCTTGAAGAAAAGATTTGCTTTTATGATAAACATCTTGAGTCAGCAACAAGAAGGGAGAAAAACCTTGTCCCTCATAAAAAAATGATTATACCGTATAATAACAATTACTTATTGCAATATTCCTTCATAATGGACTTTTATGTGATTATATCTTATATATTTACATTATAAGCTGGTAGAAGTAGTCAACTTTTGCTTTATGTGAAGAAAAATATTTCATTTTACATTTATTAGGTATTCATGTGTTATGATAATTAACCTAATTGATCAATGCCCTTTTTTAAGTACTGTTTCATAGCATTAAAGATAATATAGATATTTTTGAGTCATCATATCTATAATTTACAGTGCTATTAACCTATTATAATGTAGACAAAAAGTGCTTACTAAATGTATTTACAGAACAGACAATCCTCTGTGAAGTTATAATTTATAATAAGCAAATGCTTACTTAGAATGTCTCAACTATGACTGTGTTTCCAAAGCTAACCCTATCCAACAGGGTCTGTCGAAGAACACAAGTCTAAACAGGGTCAACATTTCTCGACCTGCTCAAGTACAACCTCCTGAGCGGGCTCTGTTTTATATTTTATTCTATAAAACTATAAATATCAGAGAGGAAGTAAGAAAAGGAGGACGGCAAAGAGATGATAAAGAAGGAAGGGAGGGAGGGAGGGAGATGAGGATGGGAGGAAAGGATGTGGGAGTAAGTTGATGGCAGATGAGGAAGTCAGAGATGTCAACAAGGCTTGGTTGTGGTCAGATTAAGGACTTGTTCTGAGTCTGCCGCAATGTCAAGTGGGATGGAGTAGTAAGGTAACCTAAGTTAAGCTCTGCTAGTCTATAGGGATGAAAGCATAATGTACACCTAACACAAAGTAAACTCTCTTCTAACTGATATTATTACTGGAATCATCCTTGGACAATTTTCAATTTAGAAACCCAAGCAGCCAGTAACTTGTTGCCATGGTGAGGGGAAGGCTTTGTTCAGTGTGGCCTGACTTATTGAACGGGTTATCTGAAGCATGACGACAGAATATATGCATGCTCAGAATCGGTCACATCCAATCGGAAATATCTGGGTCACTGTGTGTGTGTGTGTGTGTGTGTGTGTGTGTGTGTGTGTGTGTGTGTGTGTGTGTGTGTGTGTGTGTGTGTGTGTGTGTGTGTGTCCTTGGTTTGTTGTTATGGGCTTCAAAGTGGAGCAGTCATGGCATGGCCTTTTTAATCAGCATGTGTGTGTATGTGTGACCGTGTAAATGTAGGACTCTCTCCATGATGCCATATAAACTAAATAACCAGCGCTTTTATCGCCATGCTGCCAGTACTAATGTTGTTTGGGTGCATTTTTGGGAAATCCGGTCTCTCAGGTGATGGCATTCAATGTACTTGTGTGTGCGGTGCTCCTCTGTTCATATAAAGAGAGAAAGAGAGCACTTGTTTAAGTCACCACACTAAAATGTTCATGCAACTTCAGTGCGTTGAACATTCTTTTACAAAAGTAGGGTGAGTATTATGGCAAGACTAACCTCTTAATTAACTTTTAAGAGGCCCTATTTCCCTTTTCTGTATGTCTTATATAGGTTATTTGTGCATGTAATGAGTCTGCAAAGTCTAAAATCCCAAAGTTTACACAAGAGGGAGTTTCCCTCCCAAACACTCACCCCCTGCCTGAAACGTATCATTGTACTCCTTTGTTTATTTCCGTAACACAATGACATCACTATGCAACACTTGCGCTTCTATTGGCTTGCGCTCCAACCCATTGTGCGTGATAGGCTAAAGAGGCGGGACATCTCTTAAGCGGGGCTCTGGTTTCAGACAGAGAGTGAAAAAAGGGTTCTATAGCACAGACTGTTTGAGAACAATTAAGCAAACATGCACAGTAGAGGCACACAATACAGTATGAACCTGGAAATTAGCATAATAGGGTTCTTTTACATGTAAACTAGCCAATATGTAGAACATTGGCTCCTTTTTTAGCTATTAAATAATAAAATATTATGATCAAGCTATTGGAGGTAAAGCTAGTATTAACCGTTTTAGATATTGTTGATAAGTTTTAAAAAAGTTAATCATTGCACTTTCTGCTCATTCTCGTTTTCATGTGTGTGTAATGACTGACATGATTCATACACTGAGATAAAAGTTTTAATTTTGGCTGGTTTATTTTGGGTACTGTTTTTTAAAATCTTTATTTTATGTTTCCTGAGTTAATATACATGTATAATCTAGTTAAGGTGTTAAGATGACCAATTTTGAAGGTTTTTCCTAATCCTCTCGCTCTCTGTCTCTCCTTCCAGGGATCCATTCAGCAGCTGGTGATAAAAGATGATCCTAGAGCAGCTGAGGAGCAGTGTGAAGATGATGATCCTTATGTGAGAAACGCACACATAAACACAGTGTAGATGTTTGACACACAGGAACTTATTATTCATGGGACAAAAAACTGAATTTCTGTGAGTAATAGTTTAAAATCCCCACCATGTATCAACGTTACCTCCTAGTGGTCAGAGATCTTCACTCAACAAATGACTCAATTAGCTAAATGAATGCTTATATGAGTAAACGTTTTCTGTAATAAGTCAACTATTTGATTTTTCCTGCCCTACATAATTGCAATAGGAAGCACTTTATACATTTTATAAGAGAATTTAGTATTGAAAATAAATATATTTTAAGAGAGAAGATCTTAAATGGTGTGTGCTTTTATTCTTCTGTGTCTCTTTAATAAATACATTTGTTTGTAACACTATCACTGGCAAAACGTGGGACACTGCCTTATTATTTGTAACAGAATGTTTTCCCCAAACTAACCCACCATGCGATGTTTGATAAAGGCCTCAGGATACACCAGCGGAGATGATGCATTGGATGATCGAGAGTCAGAGGAGGAAATGAGGAAGAACACACACGGGAGCAAACATGGCGCAGCACCGGTAAGTTAACTGGATTGGGTGCTGGTAGTCATACCTGAAAAAACTCTGCTACGAGTTGTTTAATATTCTATAGCTTTGGATAAATAATATTTCAATATTTTTAGATCTCCATGTGAGTAGAATAAATGTCCTGTAGATCAGAACAACAACTAACTGAGACAAACAGTTGTGGTTCCTTTAGATGCCCTCAGATGGGTCCACAGAGAAAAGGGCGAAGAGTTTTGGAAAAAGGCAGCAGGAATGGCTCTAAATGCACTATTAGCTTTTTTTTTTTTTATGCGTGTGTGTGTCTGTGTAAGATTCCCCCCCCCCCCATTCTTATCATCATTACCCTAAACAGCACTCCTCCTGTGTAAGTAGATGTGTGGGTTTCTTATTTGTTCCAGGACAAACTTTCATTCCCCTCAAACCAGGAAGTCAGTCTAACCCCAAACATCCCATAATCAACATTGACTTTGAAGCTTCAAAGACAACAGTCCTTCAGAAGCTAAATAACTGTTACCATGTATTATGGTTAATGACGTGATAGAGACCAGCATAAACAACAGTGGCACCAAAAGCACAGAATGTCATATTATTTGGAATTTCTCTCAAATGCCTCTTTTTTTAAGTATGACCTTTTGACTTAATTCCTCCTAGGAGGAAGACAGTGTTCCAGTCAGAGCTCCACCCACTGAGGCCCCAGATATGGAGCTGGATGAGTACTCCGGTCAGCAGACACCAACAGAGGCCACTGAAGAAATCCTGCTAGGAGGTCAGAACAAAACAAAGTGCATTATTATTCTTTTCTGTGTGAATTGTACGGAAGCCTCAAGAAAGCAAAAGAGGAAGTTTGCTAGTTGAAGAAAAAAGTTTTTACAGGATCTTTTTGCAAGTACCTTTTTCTTCATCTATTAAAAACAATGCTTGAAGTTAGAATTATAGAAGCTATAATTATGGGATGGTAGGATGGAGCTCTATTATAACAACAGATACATAAAATTTCACCTAGCAAAATAGTTTTCCCCCTTAATTTACAGATGTTTGATTTTTTTATAGGCTAAGAAAGATCAACCTTGTAAAAAAATAATAATTAAGATCAGACTTATGAAATGAATCACTAAATTGATAGATAGATAGATAGATAGATAGATAGATAGATAGATAGATAGATAGATAGATAGATAGATAGATAGATAGATAGATAGATAGATAGATAGATAGATAGATAGATAGATAGATAGATAGATAGATAGATAGATAGATAGATAGATAGATAGATAGATAGATAGATAGATAGATAGATAGATAGATAGATAGATAGATAGATAGATAGATAGATAGATAGAAACGTTAATTGGCTGTGTCCATTACTAAATTATTAGATATTTATAAATGTTGGTTGGGAAAATGAAATTGCGTCCCTTGTGTCAAGCTACAGTGTGGAAAGTGTTACCGTGAAAGACTCTGATTGGTCAAACCTGTTGATGATGTAATATCCTGTGTACAGGGCCACACATGACACAGGAGCCAGGAGAAGGACCCATAGATGTGAGTCTGGATGTTAACTTTTTCCCTTTTATATTATATTGTTCAAAATGATGACACATTTGACAAATATTTTTGGACAGCAGCATCTTTTCATTTTGCTCTTTACTCATGTACGTTTTATTTATTTGAATTTCTAGGGTCATGTAAGACAAGGGATGAAAGGAGAGCGTGGAGGTCCTGGACCCAGAGGCCCACCTGGCCCACCTGGACGCCCGGGCCCCACCCCTCTACCTGGGCAAGCTCAACCTGGGCCGAGAGGGACACAAGGACCACCAGGAAGCCCCGGATCCCCAGGACTGCCAGGGAAAGATGGACAGGCGGTGTGTGTGCCAACAAGATAGGAAGTGTGTGTGTGTGTGTGCCGTTTCATTAAATGAAATCCTGACCCTAAATTCTACTCTTTACAGGGACACAAGGGTGATAAAGGAGATGCAGTAAGTTGTTTATCTCTTCTGTTTTACACGTGTCAACATCGCTATGCTATATATAACGTGTCACTACTTAAATGTGTGCAGGGTCAAAGAGGAACGCAGGGATTGGCAGGTGCGGACGGAGAAGCTGGGTCTAAAGGAGAGAAGGTACGACTAAAGCACACAACTTACAACTTATTGCACCCCTTAACTCAAAAACACCTAATGTCAACAGATAAACTGTAAACATTGGTTCTTATATTGATGTAGTTTGGAATACTTAGGGTACTGTTTTTTTTTATCATTCCTAAGGTATGTCATATAGAATAATTGCAATTAAAAATAGATAAAAGTTGGATGAACCATCTTTTCATTGCAAACCTTTGGCGTTGAACAGTTGAAGTCTGAAACTGAAAACGCATTTATAAAAGTTGAAGAGGGAAAATTAATCCAATATACAAAGGTTCAATACAACAACAAAAACTGTCCTACTGTTATTGCTTAATGACAACAGTTGGATGCGATGATTTGTAGTGATGGATTCTAAAAATGTAACTTCTTTATCAGAAAGGCTGTTGTTTGGTAAATCCGACACTCATTTTACACCACTATTTAATCCTCTTTATATAGACTTTGTTTTCTACCAAAAATGTTTTGAGCTGTACATTGCAAATATTTCAAAGTAGGGAAAATCAAGTTTTCCTCCTAATCTCTTGCCTAACAGGGAGACCAAGGAGTTGGTGCACCGGGCCCTCCAGGCCTCCCTGGGCCTCCTGGACCCCCCAGATCACGCAGTGTACCGGTCAGTACCATGGTCCATGGTTTTCCCCTGTCTTTTTGTTTTTACACATAAAACAAACTCGTGGTGCTGTCGTGTGTTAAACTCTGTGTTTCATCTCTCTCACAGTATGGAGCAGATGCCCTGGGTTCTGGCTTTGAAGACCTGGACAGTGACACTGATCTCATAAGGGTAAGACAAAAGAGATACATACATATCTAATAGTTAAATTTACTTAATGGAAAATAAAATCTAAAGTATCTTTCAACTAGGGTCATCCTGGGCTACCCGGTCCTCCAGGGCCCCCCGGCCCCCCTGGACCCTTGCCATCATCTACAGCTGAGGGCTTCTCTTCAGGGTATGCTGGTCTACCTGGCAAAGACGGACTGCCCGGGAAACCTGGATTACCAGTAAGTCACATGGATAAAAAATATACTGTCATCTTGTTAAAAATAAAAAATAAGACCTCAATACATGCTGACATGCTTTGTAAGTTGTTGTTGTTGTTGTTGTTGTTGTTGTTGTTGTATTTCTGTCTGTATTATCATTGTATTGTCTTTATTCTTAATATTTCTGTGTGTCGTGGCCAATGATGGGTGTGTCTTTTATCCTCCCTCTGCCTCTGTTCCTGTCAACCCCCTGATATCATCCTCACCCTCTATTTCTTTCTCCTGTATCTCCTCACCTATATCTTGTTCCCACTTTCTGCCTCCTCTTCCTCCTCTCCTCCCTTTTCCAGATGTATGAGGATATGTTTAGTGGCTCTGGGTCTGATGTTTCAGGACTGAGCTCAGAGTTTTCCTCTGACCTTGGCTCTGGGTTCAGCTCCGGGTTCAGCTCTGAGCCTGGCTTTGCATCCGGTTCTGGGCTTGGCTTTGGGTCTGCTTGGGGTTCAGGCGAGGTATTTGTTTCTGGTTTGCTCAGCAAACGATAAAAGGCAGAACTACAGTCAAAAGCCTGAGCATTGAGGAAGGATATACGATGTGAATGTAAACTACATTCAAGGCTGAGGCAATTATGGGACTCTCAATGGCGCCAGGTTTAACGACAACTATATTTCAGTGCCTCAATGCTTAGGCTAATGATTGTACATTATGTCCAACCATGTTGTCTTTATTGCTTTCTGGCAGCTGGCTAAATGTATTTTGTTTTCACCTGGCTGAGGTAATCCTTGTGTGTTTACGTAAATATGGTGTTTGTTTGCGTGTGTGTGTGTGTGTGTGTGTGTGTGTGTGTGTGTGTGTGTGTGTGTGTGTGTGTGTGTGTGTGTGTGTGTGTGTGTGTGTGTGTGTGTGTGTGTGTGTGTGTGTGTGTGTGTGTGTGTGGGTATCACTGCTTCCTGTGCCCCTTGAAATTCCCACTGGCAGCCACCGCTTACAAACAGTTTGACCTGCTTTGGGAATTTGACAATTACCTTCTATTCATTTACTTTCAGTTCAAATAATGTCATTATCACATGGAACATTTTGGCTTTATATCACACTGAACTGAAAGGAACTGATATCAAACCTGCTGTATAACCTGAGCTTGAGCTGCCATGTTTTTCTGACAACATGGTATTGGAGCAAATCTGCCTTTTCACTGATTTGTTTTATTTCCCCTTTTGGTATATTGCTGTATATTTGCTATGTCAAAATGCAAAGCACCAAGGTACACTGATGGGCTCAGAATGTGCTCAAAAATCTAAAACTGAGTTAGTAAATGAAATAAATACCTAAAACATTGCTGTACTTTGGTCCGATGCCGCTAACTTAAAGGAATACATTGCATTTTTATCAATTAAAACTTTCCTTTAGTGATAAGAAATACAGACATCATCCTGGCTTCTAAAGCTGCTGACTCCACTGATTAATACCTTCTGTATTGTCTTTAATATGGTCAAATAGAAAGGATAATTATACATGCTGGTTTAACTTGACTGTGACTCGAGAAAGTCATCAATCTCCTCATACTGTTTATACTAAACTGTGAGCAAGGTGTATTGAAGTCAACAATGTCTCCTGAAATTATTTTCTCCATAATCAAAAGTGTTGACGTATTTCCTAACAGACTACAGAAGCAGTTTTACACGTGGTTAAAGTTGTGAATCAAAACAAAACCTTAAAATATCACAATAAAGCACTTGGTAAGGTCTAGGCAAAGATCATGTGACGATTTAAAAAAAGAAGGCTTGTTACGTTATTTAACTCACAGATGTAAGTTTTAATCATTTAACTTTGACTATTGGTTCAACACAGGACTCATAAGCAGCCTTTTTCTGTCAAATTCACACATCCTTCCACCCAAACTTTCTCTCACTTTGAATAAAATTGTATTTGTTATCCATAAAAACAAATGAAGGTTCCCTGTTTGAGAAAAACATTTTAAGGAGACACTGCTGATATTAACAATCTTGAATTGAGTCATGCAAATGTTGGCATGGATGATCTTATCACTAAAGGAAAGTTACCCTGTATTCCTTTACAGTGAGCGACTGTATTCTTTGGATTTGGCGTTGGTCCCTGTTCGAATGGCTAAAGGGTCAACAAACAGCTTGGCATTATATCCTTCTTTCTTTTTATACCACCATACTTTCTCTGACTTATCATTGCTTTTTACCTCTTCTCTGTCTGTCTGTCTGTATTTTCTATGTTCAGGGTCTAGCAGGAAAAGATGGCAGTTCAGGTCTACCAGGAGCTGTGGGAAAGAAGGTATGATTATTGATTGTGTCCTTAGGAGCTGAATGGGCTGTATCAAAGTCAAAGGATACTTTCTATCTTTTTCTGATGAATGGACAGCCTCTACTAATGCTGATATTTTATTGTCTTGAGTGACATTTCTTCATTTCTTCTTTTTTTAATCCATAGGGTGAACAAGGATTGACTGGGTCACCTGGTCCAAAGGTAATATATTAATCTGTAGAGACAAGACAAATACAGTGCAGCATGTGCTGGTGTGTATTTCTTTATAATTTACAAATTAAACACATTTGTGGCCATTTGTTTTTCTCTCTGCAGGGTGAATGTGGGTCTCTGGGGACACAAGGGTCCTCAGGGGCTCCAGGGCCTAGTGGACAACCGGGGAAGAGGGGCCCTTCCGGTCCCCCAGGACCCCCTGGCCCTCCCGGACCAGCAGGAACTAAATTCTTTGTTGAGGTGACCCTATTTCAAAGCAAAGATCTCAGCATACATATCACTGCTGTTGAAAAATCCATACAGATCCACTTTAATGAATAATTCAATGGAGAGACATCAGTTTCTGTAATATTTCCTGTAATATTTAACATCAAATCATGTTTTGTTATCAGGATATGGAGGGATCTGGGAAAAGTGACATGCTCATTGGAACCAGAGTCAGAGGCCCACAGGTCAGTGAGTGCTTGTACAGGGTTCCTGCAGATCCTCAAAAAGTCTTTGAATGCATTGCATCCATTCAATGTAAAACACGGCCATCATTTGCTCTTGAAATTATTTTTAAAAATCTTTAAAAAGTCTTTAAAATGTGAAGACATGGAAAATAGGATTTAATGAATCTTTTTTTTAGGGTCCCCCTGGTATACCTGGTCCAACAGGACCTAAGGTAATACATTCCTAAAAATGCATTTTATGAACTCATATGGTATTTAGACTTTTAACAACTAATAATACTTGCAATGTGTTTTCATGCGTGTGAGTGGAAGATGCTTTTTCATCCTTTTTTCTGTAGGGTGAGGATGGAGCCACAGGAGCACCAGGGCTCTCCGTCAAGGTAATTTGACTCATGCCGTCTTAACTAATATAATGCTTTTCTTTTTATGAGTATGATAATAGAGTGAGAAAATATAATTTCAAAGCATTTCATCTCATTAATGAAAGGAACAGGTATAGTATCTAGATTTCCAATGTCACTAGGAAGAAGTGCTGACTTGTCAGTGCTGTGATTGCAGGGTGAACCAGGGGACAAAGGAGCAGAGGGCCTTCAGGGTCCTGCTGGATTACCAGGAGCTAGAGTAAGTAGAAGGAGTTCATACAAAAAAAAATGTTTTGGGTAATATCATTTTTTTAAATGGATTTGTAATACTTGTGTTTTTTAACACAAGTATTACAAATCCGAAATAATGCTCTTCTTTTCGGAACTCTTGTAATGACACTTGTTTTGATCAGTTTCTTCCCTTAAGCCTACATGCACATTCATACTAACAGATGCCAAGACCATGTTTGGCGGTCAAAGTAAAGGTAAACAGCTAGCCTCCACCACTCAAGGAATTAACCTTTTCCAGATGGAAAATGTATATATCTGAGATAATAAGTCAAAATGATTTAGATCAAGTCTATTCTCTGTTCTACGTTAAGCATGATGTAGTTTTTGGATCATGGTTTGCAACACATGAACCATTTATTTTTACTCTACAAACAGGGAGCCAAAGGAGAAAAAGGCAATCAAGGATCCAAGGTAAAGTCGCTGAAAAAAACACAATGTCAACCTGGTCTACTGTGATTTCACTATTTCATTTCAATAAAAAACTGTCTGTTTTGTCTCATGAAGGGTGATCGAGGCGTTGATGGACTCAGTATTACAGGACCCCCTGGGCCTCCTGGACCTCCTGGACCAACCATGAATCTGCCGGATGTACGCACACACAAACGCACTGTCGTGTCATCATTTATTTTGTCTATCTGCAGGGTGTTTTTCTAAACTGTTATTTGTTAACTGTATGCTAATAAACAAAACACTGTATTGTAGGAAAATGCAAAATACTTCACATTTCCAACTTGACCTTTCAGTGGTGTAGAGTTGGTGGTACGATCCTTCATAATGAACTTATTGAATGACTTTTACAAATCTGTAAATGTTTTCAACATGCTTACATTTCTCACATTACTAAATATGTATGTTCTGTCTGCAGCTGCTGCTCAATGTGACAGATGGGATCTTCAACTTCACAGATATCAGAGGACCACCAGGGCCTGTGGTGTGTAGAACTGAGCTATTAATATCTTTAAGATGTAACCACATGATTAAAACAGAAAACAGCTGATACATTAATAGATAACCAATACGCACATTTGCAACATGAACAGAACACATTAATAAAGACAAGGAGACAGAACTTAACCGTGACATCATTGATGCAGTTTGAATTGCTTTGGCTGCTTTGGTTTTCGATGATGCTTTGTACTGAATGCGCATGTCTATAACCCAGCTCTAATGCTTGTGCTTGGCTCTGTTTTAATGTTTGTGCACGTTGCTTGTTTGTTGTTTGTGTTTGGTCTGCGTGTTGCAGGGCCCTGAAGGCTTGCCTGGCAGAGCAGGATTTCCTGTAAGACCATTTTGCAGCACTACCTTACACTGTGTACTTGTATCACCAGTTAACTGACTTCTGAGTTTTTATGATGAGTGTATTCATATTTTGCAGTTCATGAACAAAAAATGAGATAGCAATGTAATGTTTTTTTCTTCCAATTTTGCTTTTGCTGACTTTGGGCTGTACAGGGTAGGTACCCAAAGTGTTGCAAATGTTATTGCCTCTGAGGGTTTGTTTTCCTTTTCCAAAGACAATTAGGACACATATTACAAGGTTTTAGCCTTTCAATAATCCATAAAATCACGACACTTACTTTAACAACTGTACACTTCATAACCCTTCATGCCAAGGCCTTCCTTTAAAATGTTATCATCCCTGCTCAACCTCCCAACTCATTCACTACTCTTTCTTCCCTCTCCAGGGCCCCAGGGGACCAAAGGGAGACATAGGCCCTGGAGGTGTCCAGGGGCCATCAGGGCTCAAGGTGAGTACTATACAGAATTTGGATCATAACAGATATTTCAAAATGTGAAAATTGTTCAAATTTTATGGAGAGACATAATGGACTGGGTATCTTTTTTTTGTTTTTACTCTAACAGGGAGAGAAAGGGGAGCCAGGGGTGACCATTGCTGCTGATGGATCCCTCTTATCAGCACCAAGAGGTCCCCAGGGGCTTAAGGGCCTCAAGGTACCAGACAGAAGACCCCTGATCCCTATTATACAAGCATACCTTACTCAGTAACTTACAGGGGTGAAGGACATGATTTAAAGTTGTTTTTATGCTTCAGTTGCTCATGCTAACCCTACACGCTAATCCCTATAATACATATAGTATATTTGGTTGAAGTCTAACTAAACAGCACTATGCCAATCAGCACACACCTTGAAACTACTGGATAGAAGTTAATAAAAGATGCACTCCATACATTTTAAAGATTTTATGTCAATTTTATTTACTGATCAAATCTACTGACTGATGCATCAGCAGCACAGTAAGTTATTAGGACATGGTAGCGTTTGTGTGGTTGTCGTAAGTCCTTAAACTTCCAAGGCCATCGAAAATGATCAGTTATATTTTACCTGGTAATCAACACCAACTGCCTCTAATGTTCTTGTTTTTTCAAGACACTGCAATTTAACTCCTTTAGATCTTAAGACCCAATAAATACAATTGATCTTTGCTTTCTAGGGACCCTAAGGGGGTTTGGGTTGATGGGAGTAATCCTTTCACTAGACCTACATTCAACAAAATCAGTTTTCTTGGAAAATATTATTGTAAATTATGTCAAATGAATGCCAATTCCTCATGGCACATTTTGCTGTACTGCTTTGTCATTTCATAGGGTGACCGTGGTTTCCCTGGACCTGCTGGACTAATGGTGAGTTGACAATTAATCAGGTGACACATGTTAATTAAGGACAAGCTTTACACACATCTATTTCTCTTGTTATAAACTTCTGGGTAAAACTGCTTCTTGATATATTTCATTTGTGTTAACATCACTGTGTCTGTTTGTTTCAGGGCCCGATAGGACCCAATGGACAAAAAGGAGAATATGGCTTTCCTGGCCGCCCAGTAAGTACCTTTTAATTGTTGAATAAAGGTAAATGCCCATCCAATCAGAAGGGAGGATTTTCTCATAGTCTTCTATACATACATAGCCTATATAGACTTTTTACCTGGAGGATGTCATCAACTCAGGCTTTGCAGCACACATGTGCACAACATTTTATTACGTATTTATCTTTCTCAAATACTGACAAGTATTATATTCTGTTCACGTAGGGACGATCTGGTATGCCTGGGAGAAAAGGTGACAAAGGAGATGCTGTGGGTCTAGCGGTAAGAGGAATAGGAATGGATAGAACATATCAGGTTTTTCTTGTTGTTGAATCCATAATGCATTTGAACATAAGACACATATATACAGATACCTAATGTATTACTGAAATGGGGCAGTGACACAAATGTGATAATGTTCTCTCTCTCTCTCTCTCTCTCTCTCTCTCTCTCTCTCTCTCTCTCTCTCTCTCTCTCTCTCTCTCTCTCTCTCTCTCTCTCTCTCAGGGACCTCCAGGTCCTCCGGGCCCGCCTGGACTTCCAGGAAGAGTAATTGGACTGAAAGGAGTAAGTTTCCATTTTGGGATTTGTATTTCTTCCAGTTGGTTGATTGGGACAATAATGAGGCTTGTTTCACAGATACATGATAGGCATATCGCAAAGAACCTGTGTGTAGGATTTATGGGGATTTATGAAATGGAAAAAATATTTTTTGTGTTAAATATGCAGAAGATAACAACAAAGTCAAGATTTTGGAACCTTTTTGCTTTGGGTCAATAATTTACTATGTTTACATTAGTGAATAATAACCTGAAACTAAGCATTGTTATGTTTTTCCTCGCTTGGACTTTAGTAAAGAACAATCTCTTCATGAAGATGGTACGCACATAGTCTGCCATGTTGGACCTGATGTTCCTAATTTAGCCTAGATTAAACTGACCAAACGATGGCTTTAGTGAGATCCAATAGCATTTCTGCGTTACGTGAAAAGTAACCATGAGTTTATATAACACGTGTTAAGGGAGGGGTGAGCAAAAGAGTATTTTGTAGGTTTCAATCTGCAACCGCACCGCTTAATGCCACTAAATCATTCACACTGGGCCTTAGAAAGTGCAAAAATGGTAGAAATCCAGGACATTTATTTTCATAAAAACACCAGATTTGGCTTCCAAAGAACATCACCATACCGTGAATGAGTATAAGAATTAAATAAATTAGAACCTTGGTTCGCAGGAGTTTCTGTACAAGCGATGGATATCCATACAAAAGTGCTGTAATCTCCTAAACCACATAACACCACTATCATTGGGAGCCAGTTTGTGTTTGTGTTGTTTTTTTTGTTTTAATCCTGTCTATAAAGCTCATCTTGAGTACAGCATTGGACCTGACTCATTTAGTCTGTTGACGCTGCTCTTCTTTGAATTTTAAAGACAGTGTTTCCGGTGCGCCCCAGACCGCACTGCAAAATGGGACGAGTAAGTTTGAATCGGACCATCTGATTGGTCTGTTTCATTTTAAAATCAGGTGGTTCTGTTGTTGTGTGGGTGTGGCAGCATGGCAGCTCTCTGGTCTGGGCTACAAACAGCACCCCATTCCTCCCCCCTCACTTTACCTCCTTTGATGTGCTCCTCTCCTCTCCTTTCTCTAATGGTCCTTAAAAGGGTTAAATGTCTGTGGTTCTGGCCTCATTTCATCAGGTGTTAACATTCCTCTCTTAAGAACTTGAAATGTATTTCACTGTCTTACAGGACACGCATTTGTTGCTGGGTCTACATGCAACAAATGCTAAAGTCCTTTAGCACCAAAAAGTCTTTTGGTTCATTAAGATTTTTAGAGAAATCCAAAATGACAAATGTTGATGCCGGGTGTCAAAGTCCTTCTTGCCTTGTCTGTCCTTTCCGTCCTCATGATCTAACGGAAGAGGGAATTTGGTGAATGGCACCCTTTTGGAGGTTTTTGGTGTGGTGATGGTTTCCTTCATAACTGTTTGAACATTCATTTCAAAATTTTTACCTGACTGATGAGTTAATGGAGTATCAGAATCATGCTGCTACAAAGATTAAATGTAATCCAGGTCCAGATACATTTTAAATCTCAATAACATTTTAATGAATTTCAATGAACAAATCAAATCTCTCACTTCCTATCATTGTCACACTTCCTATCTAAACAGAGAAAGTAACAAAAAGTTTTCTGTAAATGAGTTAGTATTAAACTACTGTTAAAAACAGTCTCCCCTGATAAAACATGAACAGTTCACCATCATTTATAAATGCAGAACTTTGTCATAAATAAACCTGTTCCCTTTTTTGAGTCTTAACTGCCACTGCCAAGAGAGGGGAGTTTGTGCTGCTGTCTCAAGCATGCATCCCTTGATCCCTTGTGTTTTTGTCGTGTTGACAGCCAAGTTTTAACTATTGACATCAGTGTTGTGTGTGTTTTTTTTGTTGCTTTGATTAAAGCCTATGTTTTACCTCTCTTAACATGCTTTACAGATGTTAAAAAAAGTGCAAATGCTCATGCCTGTTGTCACAAACCTGCTGGTATCCATGTTATGTTAAAGGTTTGTGTTTGTGTGTGTGTAGCAGTCAGGTACAGGGGGAGACTCAGTCGGAGCTAAAGGAAACAAAGGAGATATGGGTATACCTGGAGAGCCAGGCACACCTGGTAAGACCTTAGCAACAGACATCTCATTTAAAAAAAAATATTTGAATGAGAAATGACTCCCTGAACATGTATGGCTTATGTTTTTAATCATTTCTCTCCAGTACCCGAGTTTCCTGATGGAGTTGTGGTGAGTGCTGATTCATCAAACGCTCTGGAGCTTATGCTGACAGAAATATGGCACAAGACATTAACAATGGATCAAATAAATCAGTGCCAAACCACAGATAACTAAAACCTGACGATACAATCTCCAGTAATTCTCAGCATTTCTGAGTATTTTAGCTTGTTGTTTTACTTATGGCCATCATCATAACTAATTTGGTTCACTATTGGGTCATTTTCCTCATAGATTTCTATACATCAGAGAAAAACAGTGGTGTTGCCCCCTATAGGCTATTATAAATAATGTATGTTGAAGGCACTTATAATAGGATAATAGGCAACTACTAGCTTACACATGATAACAAGCGAACATAAAGATAATGCATTGGGAAGTGTTTGCGACTGAGAAGTTGAAACCACCCTAACAGTTTTATTTGATTCTTATTCTTACATCTTTCTAACCTTGGTGAAACCAGGATTTTAATCTTACATATACCTTTGTCTCTCAGGGTGCTAGAGGTGATCAGGGATACCAAGGTCAGAAGGGAGAAAAGGGGGACAGCGGTCTGCCTGGTCCTCCTGGACTGCCTGGCAGGTCAGGACTTGTGGTGAGTTCTGATTGCAGTAAACTACATCCTGAAAATACTGTTCCATTGAGTAAATATTAAGGTTTTGGTATAGTTGGTTCTAATCAATGCGGATGATCACATGAACTTTGCTAATGTTGTGAGTTTAATGTTTCTGTAGGGTCCAAAAGGTGAGTCAATCGTGGGACCTCAAGGACCTGTTGGACCTGTAGGTCAGCCTGGAGCACCTGGGTTTGGACGACCTGGTCCCAGAGGGCCTCCTGGCGCTGCTGGACCCCCAGGACCTGCCTCTGGATATGGATCAGGTATGAGTATGTAAAGGCGTAACAAAGACTATGCCCTCGGCTTGTATCCATAAAAGTAATCAATGTCAGATATAACACGATGCTGACTGGTGTTTTTGTATCTGTTAAGCATTCTGACGTGTCATGATAAGGTGCCAGTGTCCCAGGCCCCCCCGGTCCTCCCGGCCAGACTGGATCTCCAGGAAATGCCAACGCGGTACGATACCTAAACAAGGCTTGTTTCTCCTGATCTGCTGTATTTTCACTTGGCTAGGGCTATGTTGTACACTACAATAGCACTACGGTAAAGGACATAATAAGTGGCATCTAGTAGGAAGGTTACAACATGATATTTCACTTCTGTCAATCCATTCCCTTCTATCATACAAATTGCACTCCAATCATTTCATGAAGCGTCCAACAGTTTCTGTACATTATAATTTTTGTGATATTTTGTGCCTTTTCTATAATGATGTGTCTAAATATGGACACTTGTAATGATACATGTCCTGAAGAAGGTATCTGTATTGTAAAAAATATGTTGATGTTGTGATTTTGTGAATTTCCAGATGACTGTCTATAAGACGATCCACGCTCTGAGCAGAGAGAGTCATCGCGCTGCAGAGGGAACAATGGCCTATGTGTCTGAGAAAGGAGGAGAGCTGTACATCAGAGCACGCAACGGCTGGCGCAAGATCCAGGTGTGTTATTTGTTATAAAAATCTACTATGAACTTCTTTTATTAGAATATAAAATATCTCCTGCTCATGAGACATGTGAAATATTATAAAAAAACAACACAGTCGAAGTATCACAGAAAAGTAAAAAGTGTAGTATGACAAAACTATCATTAAAATGACAGTATATAATACGTTGGAAATCTGAAGAAAAAAAAACGACATAGTACAGTATGTCGATATTATCAGGAGCAAAAAAAACATGGTTTGTTTGGTCTGAATCTTTCGAAAAACTATAGTATAGTATGTCAAAAATATCATAAAAACAACATAGTACATTAAACATAGTACTGACATATGTCAAATACACGTACACAGTTTGAACATACATATATATATATATACACAGCCTCCGCTTTTAAAAATGGTGAGCCTCATGACCAACATTTACATCTACATTACATTTGAGTGTTGAGAAGCTTAATGGATGCGGCAGGATTAGTGTTTGTAGTGGTTCGTAACAACAGAACAGATGAATAGATAAAGAACTATAATTTGACTTTTTCCATATTTTAGGATATACTACACTATTACTTTTTGTCTTTAACTGTTAAGACATGCTAAAGTATGACTTTGAGAGAACGGAATATTAGACACGTTGTTTTGGTTTAGCACTCCACAAGGAAAATCCACATGGCAGCACAGCAACTAACAGCAATGTGTGTCCCTCTTTCAGCTCGGAGAGTTGATCCAATCTGGACCCTCTTCATCAGCAACGTCTCAGTCCCTCAGCAGAGCTGCAGAGTTGAGCCGACCACACAGAATCCACAGCCAGGTAAACACACACACACACAGGAATGCATAACATAAGACCCACAGCAGGAAACAAAGACTCAAACACCAAAAAAAACCAATTCTTATTAGACCAGCTTCAGATGTGTAGAAATGCACAATCCTACAGAAAAAGAAAAGAAAACAAGAATCTGGTGATCCATTGTTTTTGTTTAAGTCACATCTTAATTGTTTTCTCTTGTGTCAAGAAAAACCCAGAATCATATTTCTATATTGTTTATCTTTGTATATTTGTGAAATATTAGTGATTTATTGAGAACAAGATGCAGGGTTTTGCATTCTTGCCTGTTATAGCGTCACATGTCATCACAACAACAACCCTTATCATAATTCACTGAAATAAATAGTGTAACTACCAAAAACAATTCATTCACCTGTTTTTAAGATTACATTAAAACATATTTGTTTTATTATGTGTTTGTTGAACAGGAGCTTCAAGACAGCAGTAGAGGATATCAGCCCAGCTATAATGTATTACCTCAGACCTTCAATGCTGTTCCGGGGGTGAGTGTAACAAACACATGTATGCACTTACACACACATAACGACATATTTCAATCAGGAGAGACTTCACTGTTTGCTTAAAGAACATTTATTGTCACATGCAAATTATGATAGAAATGCAGCCGTGAGTATTATAGGAAACCCTAGACACTGAGGATAACGTTGAAGATCTGACTTGATGAGGAGATGGGATGAAGACGAGGTGTGATGAGGCCTGGTGTAGGCGGGCCGCAGCATAAACACCTGAAATCGCAGCTGACTGCAAGAGAGAGGAGAACAATTATAAAGTTTGACAGCAGCATGATGATTGACTGCTGGAGATTTTGGTGAAATGTAATTGGTTAAAAGAGAACGCCCATGATGTGCTGATTTTATGCTTCATATACTAACATGCCTACATTAAAACCAGTTAGCTAACATCTTTCGCCCAACACCAGCCCAACTCAGGTTTGTACCAAATATAACTTCTCCTCATATCTGTGTTTTTCTCTTTTGCAGCTGCATCTGGTGGCCCTGAACGCCCCTCTGAAAGGGGACATGCGTGGGATCCGGGGGGCCGACTTTCAGTGCTACCAGCAGGCCCGCTCCATGGGGCTGACATCCACTTACAGGGCCTTCCTGTCCTCACACCTGCAGGACCTGGCCACCATTGTGAGGAAGGCGGACCGCACTAACATGCCCGTGGTTAACATCAGGGTGAGCACACATTCATCTTTGTATTGCACTGTACAATATTTAACCTTACAGTCTGTTGTTGTATATTTTATTTTATTTAAATGTGATAGACTCCTGCATATACTTTGCCACTTTCAAGTGATCATTTAGCTTATTGTATCTATTTATTTTTCTGACATGTATATAGGTAACTTCATTCTTTTTGTCTCATGTCCTATATATAATATGTTGTATTGTTGAGCTCCGGACCTTAGATTTCCATTGCCATAACTACACTGTAGCTACTGTGTAAATGATAATAGTAAAACCCTTGAATCTTGAATCTATACATTAATATTTTTGCCATCAAAGTATATATCATCATCAACATTTTCTTTTATATAAAATGGCATCCCTCCTCTCCTCTCCTCTCAGGGTGAAGTGTTGTTCAGTAGTTGGATGTCCATCTTCTCTGGTAATGGAGGCACATTTAACCCGTCCACACCCATCTACTCCTTCGACGGACGCAATGTGATGACTGACTCAGCATGGTGAGTGAGAATGTGTGTTTCTGTGTGTGAGTAAGTGAGGAAAAGTAATTGTGTGGAGGCTAAGGCAAACATAAAAAAAATAATAGAACAATCATGAGACCCTATCGGCCTGAAAACAATCCAAAAAAGAAAGACAACACTTTCTATGTGTTGCATAGTCAATGATTGCCATGATGCATTATAAAACCTAAAATACATTTGAATCTGCTTCTTGCATTAAAATATTTTTGGTTTACCAGAAGGATTGTGTACGTAGTTGAAACAGATTTGATTTTAGCACAGTGGCAGCCCATGTAACCTCCACTCATTAACCAACAATGCACCCCCCCAGGCCAGAAAAGCAGGTTTGGCACGGCTCCAACACTGTGGGCATTCGCCTCACCAGCAACTACTGCGAGGCGTGGAGGACGGGAGACATGGCGGTGACAGGTCAGGCTGCGCTGCTGCATACGGGACGCCTGTTGGGACAGCACACGCGCTCCTGCTCAAACCACTACATCGTGCTGTGCATAGAGAACACATATGTGGGGAACATGTATCAAAAGAGGACCTGAAGGGCACACACTCTCACACAAACACACATGCAGGCGTGCTGAAAGTGAAGAGTAGAACATGTGACCAAGTTCACATGCATATGAATTGGACACATGCAGGCACATACACAATGACATAGAAATGACAGAAGGAAGGCACTTTTTGTTAAGGGTGCTGATCAAATACACACATGTTGACATGCATCTAATTAAAACACATATTTGAGTTTCACTATGTATAGGTTTGTCAAAACCAATGTTTCACCCAACACGCATCCGTCCCAAGTTAGATTTTAATTAACAAACGTTTTAAAATGACAGCATCACACAGGACATTGATACTAACATGTTGTTAAAGTGAGGAATGACTCGGGACATCAGGGCACTGACACAAACTGATCTGAGCTAAACTGAATAACTGAATCATTACTGTGCAGGTTTGATCTCACTTCACCCACAAATTATGCATCTGTATATTAGTTACTTACCCTGTTAACCTAAAGTATAAATTCTTACATGCCTACATGGTGAACAAAGAATAAAAAAAGCCTTAACAAATGGAAGTAAATGGGCGCGACATTTAATTAAAATAATTCAAGGAAACAAGGGGTGAGTTATTGATAAATAAAATGGTCTGTTTGTGGTCGAAGTATGTCAGAATTGTAGATATCTTTTAATATGTTTCCTACAGTTCCCTGCGGCCATTGGTGTCATTCATTTTCTTTGTGTGTGCATTGCATTACCTAAAAACAATAACCTATTCTGATAAAATATCAAACACAGCTGGTCACTTCAGTTTTTAGCAAATGTTACGCAAACAAGAGGAACATTTTTTCCCCATTTGTTTGGGACTATTTTCAGTGGTGGATTAATACACATTTGGTTATCTACTGTCCAATCTTCTGCAGCAGGACGGTGTAAATGGAATTTAGTTAAAATAAACAACAGTTTGTGTGTCCATGGTTATATAGTCCCACTGCAAGTTCTAATTAATAAGATAAATTCATTGTTAGTTTTGGTCTTTTTCGATTATTACCAGATTTACATTATAAATATGATGAGCACAATGTGAACCGTTTGAGAATCACATGTAATGAGATATTTCTTTCATCAGACGTTTTGTGTGTTAACCTCTATTGTCTGTGTCCATGTCTTCGTGTCGTATTTGAAATGTTAATTCACTGTAATGTAAATGAGTTCCCGCTAGCAAAGTCAACCAATCACAGCATCATTTATTTTTCATCCTTTTTATTTTCAGGCCAAAAAACACTGGCTGGATTTTACCAAAAACATTTTACCACTAGGATCGTCTCTATTTGTTAAAACTGCGGGTTCATTAAATAAGAGATTAAAATGGACGCCTGATCGGCAGGTGACGAAAAAGTGTTTACTAAATTGATTTAAAAACAAGTTTTGCCAGGATGTTGAATTAAGTTATGTTTTATTTTTTTGTTCTTTAAAAACGGCTATACAAAGTTTTGTCAGGATTGTGGTTGACAGTGTTGTTGTAATACTTAATTTGGCCACTAAAGGCAGACAGATGTGCACCACTACCCAATGTTCTAAAGAAGTCTAAAGGTGTCAGATGAGGAAGAAAACGTAAATGTGTTTGTCATATTTAGAAACATGGAATAATAATGCACGTCAGCCTCTTGTGGCCAAATTAATTATACACAATTTGAAAAAAAAAATCAAATTTTAGGTCCTGAACACAGGCTACACCTTTTGGCATCTCAGGGCTTCCGTAGCATAAGTCGTACATTAAAGAAAAACAGAAGCTTGCTAAGGCCACAATGTAGGCGAGTACCCAGATAATATCAAAGACCTAATTCGTAATCGCAGTCTGGCGCCCCTTATTACAAACTTGTTGATTTACTTTGAATTGATCAGTTAGTGCATTATTTATCGTCTCATAATGCAAGTATTAAAGCTTGATTGTCTTTTACAAATTAACGTCCAAAGCAGCTATTTTTTTGTTCCTGTTTTCTGCTTAACTTTTGTCCTGCTGCTTGAAATAATTGATTTAAACTAGTGTCAACACTACCAGAGCTTAGAGTTATAATCAGAGTTAGTATTAGAGTTGAAATCATCAATGTGTGATTTTAATATTAATTTATACAGTAGCAGGACACAATGGGGAAATCGAGCGAGTTCACTTTCAGATTTGATGAAGTTGGAACATGTGTATATACAGTATATATGTTTGTGTTTGTTGTTATTGTTGTCTTAATGTTTTTTACTCTGTAGAGGTAGATTTTGTATGATGCACACTAAATGAAGTCTTTTCCCCACCAAGCTTTAGATGTAGTTTTCAGAGTTTCGCCTGTAAAGATGTAGTGTTTGAAATGTTTAGATTCTCAAGGTTTCCTGATTTATGATTACAGTGCAAACAAACCTTGAGTTTGTGAGGAAAGCGAACATGTGTACTGCCTGGTGCTCACTGAATAAATGTTTCTTTGTTTTTTTTATGTGATGACTCTTTCTCTCTCTATGTCCATCAAATCATGTAAATGTTATTTTGAAAAGTTGCCTTTATTTGCATTTTATGTTGAAATCAGTCAGGCTCTAATGGAATGACTTGAATTTCTCTTTAAATAAGGAACTAGATTTTTCTTTCTGGGATCTGAGATTTTGAATCGCAATTTCATGATTTTAACAAATGTCCAAATCAATGAAAATCAGTTGCAGAAATAAGAACAAGATGCATACGGGTCTATTTTTTCTGTGAAACATATTTGGTCGAATGTTATATCTTGCAAAACTCATCAGTCTAATTTTTCTGCCATTTAGTAAAAGTTAATCCCTCAAATGAAATTAAGAGTTAGAGCCACTCCTTCTTATAGTTGCACATAGATAAGGGATCATCAAATATATACTTTAGTGGCCACATTTCAGAACGCTAAGAGCCTGGGGAAGGACTTTTCCCTTGAGCCTTTATACTTAGGGGTAAAAGGATCCTCTCTCTGGCCTTATGATCACATTCCTTTGTTAATTTGTGTTAAATAAATATTGATATAAACTTCAGATGTAGAGCATATTTATTTTCTATGCTCCACACTACGGGAGCTAGGTTACGTTTTGCAAATGGGGGAACAAAGTTGGAAAGATAAAATGATGGGGGTAATCCCCCACTAGAAACAAGCTTTATCAAGATCATTGTTGACAGCGTTGTTGTTAAACCATTTTTCAGCCTCAAGAGGCTGAAGTGCATGACTGCTCACTGTTCTAATCAAGTCTAAAAGTGTCAAATATAGGTTATTGGTGGTAATGCACTTTAGCCTCTTGTGGTCAACTTAAATATTACAACTATAATATCTGATCCCAAAACTTTCTTAGGGTTTAAATAAAATATTTCTTAAGTCCTAAAGATATTTTGTTAATTTTATTTAAAGACATAACTAAGGCATATGCATTACCCCGGGCACTCAGCATCACACACCGAACATTGGGTAAACTGTTCCAAAGTTTGGTAGATAGACATTTTAAAACATGCACTTAAATAACATAAGTGTGAGCTTAACATTCACATTTGAAGCTGGGGTTTGACCAATGATCATTCTTCGTTTTGGTGCAAGACAGAAGCAGTCAAAATGTAACAAAAACGTAATTTATTAAATGGATATGTACAGCACATTCCTGGATCAAAAAAAGCAAATCATTAGCTCTTCATGTTGAAAATTGCGTACTTTGTTTCATTTTTTCAAACAAAAATTACATATACAACAGGTGTGCCTTCATTTCCAAATTTTTTAAAAACATCCCACTCGAGCCCTACAAAACCTGTAGAGTCCCAGCGTCGGTGTAAGGATATCAGCTTTAAAATGGCATTCACACTACAAACATACTGCATGCCTGTGTGCCTCCATACAGGACAAAGTAAAGACACTGAATTTAAGTCGCTACAGTTGCTTCCAGCACTGCATTTCCAACTCAAACATTATTGAAACAATACTTTGCTTACAAAAGATCCCAAGTTTGTTTAGGAAAAGAGTATCCATAAAATATGTATCTTGGCAAAAAATAAAAATCCAAATGAAGAGTGTTATACTTCTCAGAATTTTAAATCTTCAAACCGTTTCAGAAAAACACCATGCAACGTTTCTAAAATAAATCTTAAAGACAAATTAGTAGAGACGTTTTAAACATACACGAATTATAAACTTTGTAACTTCCCAAATTCACAAGAAAAAAATGTCAGATCTTTTTAAAAAACACACTAGTGGAAGCTTCAAATATTGTTTCCTCTTTCTTTGCACGTGTGTAAAATCAGCCACAATAATCTGCTACCATCTGGAGGTCCAACAAAACTCGACAAATCTGACATTAGTTTGCAGACCACATTAAAATTAAAAAAGGACTTCTTCACAACTTTTATAAAAATGTAATGGAGAAAAAAGAAAAAGCCTGTCATTTCCAACACTGTAGATGGAATCTGACTGGTGCGCTGGTGTGAAACACTTCTGCAGTGGCTGTGTCATCATAATGTTTTTTTATTCCAATAGTTGGTCATGTCATAATTCTGAACTCTAACTTTTTACTTTGGTGCCGTCGTTTACAAACCATACATAAAAAAGTATAAAAATGAAGCAAAGCTTCAGAAGTCTCAAGGAAATAAAAGACTTGGTGGGGGAGGATTAAAAAACAACATTAAAACACATCATCGCTGTCAGCCCGATTAACACCGCTGATCCAAACCTCACCAACAGCCTTCAAGTGATCAGTATGTACAAGCTTAGCCATGATAGAAAGCTATGTTTTATTTAATGCATAAATAATAAAAAACGTATCATAGTTTTCTAAAGACGTACATGCGAATAACTAAGTATTAGGAACCAGGAAGTAGTTGACACTTGAGTGCAAGTCTGAGGCTTCAGTGTGCAGAGATAAAGTCCCTGAGAATCCAAAACTAAGGCAAGAGCAACTCAAGTCTGTGAATCCCTCCCGCCTCTCAGCGGTCCAAAGCAAAAACCAGGGTTACACTGAAGCCAGGATCTCAGGGGTGTGGTGTGTATAAGGTAGTTTGTGCACTACATACGAGTATAAACTAACACTTTCTATGACACCAGGTCTATAATGTGATATAAACATACTTAGAATGCATTATATAGCACTGTAGAGTTACAAGGACTCATAAACATTCATAATGTTTTCTAACAATAATCACAACACATTATAAAGCATTTCATCATGACTTACGTCATATTGGCTTTTTTTAAAGGATCATAGTGTTTTTTTTGTATTATGGATATTTAAAAGTGCTTGTAACTATAATTATATAGTGCTATTAGCATATTAAATCACCACATTGACACCTTATAAGTATGTTTATACACGTAGCAAGTATTAGCGACATTATTATTGCTGTGTGAAACATCGTTCACATTGATGAGGTTTTGATCAGAGATGCTGAGTCAGGCTTTAAAACAGCTGCTTAAAAACACCTGGCACATTTCTCTCTCCTCACACACACATTCGCATACACACACATGCACCAGCTCATCACTCGGAGACTTTTGCCGCCTCAAAGTTGACGGCCAGTTTCCGGTGCTTCTTCTTGGCGGAGGAGCTTGGGGTGTGGCCTGTCGCCGGGACGTTTTGTCGAGGAGGGGTGTGTGGGGCTGCTGTCGTCATCGTGGAGACGGGGTCTGCTACTCGGCCGCCCTGGGGTTCGCCCTGAGCGAGCTGATCGCCGAAGGGCTGGTTCTGGGCTTTCTGTGATTGGTTCCTGGTCACAGTGTGGGCGGCGCTGTAAAACTCCCGAGTGTCCTGGTTCTTCTTGTTGGCGGACACTCGCTTCTTGGTCACCTGAAAATGTCAGACGGGCGGTCGAGAAGTATTAGCACGACTCTAGCATTACTTCATCTAAAGGAATACAGAAAGAATTGTCATGTATCTGTTCTCTAAGCACTAAGAAACACTACGATATAACACAATAAAGTGGTGCAGGAATGAGTCCTAAAACCTGGGAATTAGTCAGCATTTTAAAACTTTGAAGTTGACTTCTCAAATCTCAAAGTCAACTTTTCTTTTCGGTAAGATGTCTGAAATAAGGCCTGTGGTTGGCAGACACTTACGAGTCTTTACATTTTGCTCTACGACATAAAATGTTAGTAAACACCCCACTCAAAAAAGTTAGCTTCTATAAAGCTTTTATGTTTTCACAAGAAAAAGGTGCCTAAATAAACTACCCATCATGGCATCATCATGCCAACAGCCGCCTTTAATGTATGATGTAGTTTAGTTTATAGCTTCTGCGGAGCGGTGTTATTATGTAGCGATTATCCCACCAAACCAAACGTGTTAGCATCAAAATGTGGGTTTTGCCACTGATCTTATTTTCTGCAACATACCAAAAGTAAAGGGACAAATCCTATTTCTATGGAGGGATCCCTTGCAATGCTACCATCCAAGTCTTTCTGGAGCATGTGTGTGAAGACAGGGAGTATTACAGCTTTGTCTGAAACCCACCGTAAAAATATAGCGATAACGGACATTGGACTTATATGTTGAGCAACCCTAGATCAATAGGATTTAGCAGATTACAACAGGAAATAAAACCATAGCATCAAGGTACAAGTATATGACCTGATTATTACAGTGACGGTAAAGCTCATTTACACAGAATCGGCACAGGAAGTAGAAATCCAGCAACATTATTTCAACATCTCGGAATCTTGTTCTTACCTGTAGCGGGACAAACTGGTTGTGTGAGCCGATGGGCAGTGTGGCAGGGTTCTGGGGGCGGGGGGCCCCGGGAAAGGCTCCTGGTGCTCCGAAGAACTGCTGGTTCGGGTGGTGGTGAGGAGGCAGCGGCATCCCCCAGAGAGGGCCGGGGCCGAAGCCCTGGGGAGGCAGCAGCATACCGCCTGGAGGACGAGAACAACAGCCCAAGAAAGGTTCAAATTAATGTATTCTTCTTTTACATTAAAACGATTTTTAAATGACAAAGAAATACCCAAATCTGGCAAAAATATATAGTTGTAAAAAGCTGTGACATATGGTAATAACTAGGCATTCATAAAAAAATTGCAAATAAATCAAATTTCCAATGATTAGTTTATTAATCAATAGGTCGATGGGTAGAAAGATAATCAACAATGTATATTTCAATTGTTTTTGTTCAATTAATGAATTGATTTTAATGATAAAAATGCTGCTTATTTCATGCTTTTCACAGACTCAGTAACAGAAGACAGACCTTGTTGGCTGAAGACGGGGTTCATGCCTCCTAAGGGTTGGGGTCGTATCTGACCCACTCCTGGGAAGAGAGCAGGTGGGAGGGGGAAGCCCGATCCCAATGAGCTCTACAGGAGAGGACAGAGAGAGAAGCTTTAACAAGAAATCTGAACAACAATGCCAATCTATTCACATTTACACTCCTCCACAGTTTGGATAGCAAGTGATCAGTTTACCACCTGCTGTATGGACAGCTAAAACCAGTTTATTATATTGTATGGTAAATACCAAAAAAAGAAAACAGGGTTAATCATAAACAGTATAGCTCAATTTTAACTTGCATCATCGGGCTACATGACTGAAGTCTTGAACCCATAGACATCACTAGACATGCTCAATTGGATTAATGTCAGGTGATTGACTTGGCCATTGCAGAAATTCCTCTTAGGTTGCTTTTGCAGTATGCTTCAGGTCATTGTCCATCTGCACTGTGAAGTGCCGCACAATGAGTTCTGAAGCATTTTGATGAATATGAGGAGATAATATTGCCCGAAACCCTTCAGCGTTCATCCTGCTGCTTTTGTCAGGAGTCACATCATCATTAAATATAAGGGAAGCAGTTTTATTGGCAGCCAAACATGCCCGAGCCATATCACTACCACCACCATGCTTCACTGATGAGCAGTACGCTTTGGATCATGAGCAGCTCCTTCCCTTCCTTTCATTCTGGTGCAAGTTGATCTTTGTCTCATCTGTCCATAGGATGTTTTCCAGATCTGTACAGGCTCTTTTAGAGGGCTTTTAGCAAGCTCTAATCTGGCCTTCCCGTTTCTGAGGAGGATCATGTGGAGAACCCTCTGTACTTACTCTGGGGAGGTCTTCTCATCATTTTTGACTTTGACACAGATACACCCACCTCCTGGAGATTGTTGTTGATCTGGCAAACTGTGGTGTAGGGCTTTATCTTCACCAGGAGAAGAATTATTCTGTCATCCACCACATCTTATATGGTCTTCCAGGTCTTTTGCTGTTGCTGAGCTCAACAGTGCGCTCTTTCTTTTCAAGAATGTACCAAATAGTAGATTTGGCGCACCTAATGTTTTTGGTATGTCTCTGATGTTTTTTTTTTATGTTTCAGCCTAATGGCTTGCTTCACTGATAGTGACAGCTCATTCGACTTCATATTGACAGTTGACAGCAACACATTCCAAATTGAAAAAACAAACTTGAAATGAATTCAAGACCTTTTTTCTGTTCCTTGTAAATGAACTAATGAGGAAATAACACACACCAGGCCTGCAGCAGCCGAGCAGCCAATTGTCCAATTACTTTTGGTCTCTTAAAAAGGGGGTACCCTGGATAAAATGTGTTGTAATTACTACACCATTCACCTGATCTGGATGTAAATACACTCAAAATAAAGCTGAAAGTGTGCACTTTAAGTACATATGTATTGTTTCAAATCCATTGTTGTGGGGTACAGAGCCAAAATAATGAAAATTATGTCTATGTCCAAATATTGATGGACCTGACTGTGCAGTATATACATACAGTGGGGCAAAAAAGTATTTAGTCAGCCACCAATTGTGCAAGTTCTCCCATTTAAAAAGATGAGAGAGGCCTGTAATTTTTATCATAGGTATACCTCAACTATGAGAGACAGAATGAGAAATAAAAATCCAGGAAATCACATTGTAGGATTTTTAAAGAATTTATTTCAAATGATTGTGGAAAATAAGTATTTGGTCAATAACAAAAGTTCATCTCAATACTTTGTTATATACCCTTTGTTGGCAATGACAGAGGTCAAACGTTTTCTGTAAGTCTTCACAAGGTTTTCACACACTGTTGCTGGTATTTTGGCCCATTCCTCCATGCAGATCTCCTCTAAAGCAGTGATATTTTGGGGCTGTCGCTGGGCAACACAGACTTTCAACTCCCTCCAAAGATTTTCTATGGGGTTGAGATCTGGAGACTGGCTAGGCAACTCCAGGACCTTGAAATGCTTCTTAGGAAGCCACTCCTTCGTTGCCCTGGCGGTGTGTTTGGGATCATTGTCATGCTGAAAGACCCAGCCACGCTTCATCTTCAGTGCCCTTGCTGATGGAAGGAGGTTTTCACTCAAAATCTCACGATACATGGCCCCATTCATTCTTTCCTTTACACGGATCAGTCGTCCTGGTCCCTTTGCAGAAACACAGCCCCAAAGCATGATGTTTCCACCCCCATGCTTCACAGTAGGTATGGTGTTCTTTGGATGCAACTCTGCATTCTTTGTCCTCCAAACACGACGAGTTGAGTTTTTACCAAAAAGTTCTATTTTGGTTTCATCTGACCATATGACATTCTCCCAATCCTCTTCTGGATCATTCAAATGCCCTCTAGCAAACTTCAGACGGGCCTGGACATGTACTGGCTTAAGCAGGGGGACACGTCTGGAACTGCAGGATTTAAGTCCCTGGCGGCGTAGTGTGTTACTGATGGTAGCCTCTGTTACTTTGGTCCCAGCTCTCTGCAGGTCATTCACTAGGTCCCCCCGTGTGCTTCTGGGATTTTTGCTCACCGTTCTTGTGATCATTTTGACCCCACGGGGTGAGATCTTGCGTTGAGCCCGAGATCGAGGGAGATTAGCAGTGGTGTTGTATGTCTTCCATTTTCTAATAATTGCTCCCACAGTTGATTTCTTCACACCAAGCTGCTTACCTATTGCAGATTCAGTTTTCCCAGCCTGGTGCAGGTCTACAATTTTGTCTCTGGTCTCCTTTGACAGCTCTTTGGTCTTGGCCATAGTGGAGTTTGGAGTATGACTGTTTGAGGTTGTGGACAGGTGTCTTTTATACTGATAACGAGTTGAAAAAGGTGCCATTAATACAGGTAACGAGTGGAGGACAGAGGAGCCTCCTAAGAAGAAGTTACAGGTCTGTGAGAGCCAGAAATCTTGCTTGTTTGTAGGTGACCAAATACTTATTTTACCGAGGAATTTACCAATTAATTCATTAAAAATCCTACAATGTGATTTCCTGGATTTTTTTTCTCATTTTGTCTCTCATAGTTGAAGTGTACCTATGATAAAAATTACAGGCCTCTCTCATCTTTTTAAATGGGAGAACTTGCACAATTGGTGGCTGACTAAATACTTTTTTGCCCCACTGTATATATGTGTGTGTGTGTGTGTGTGTGTGTGTGTGTGTGTGTGTGTGTGTGTGTGTGTGTGTGTGTGTGTGTGTGTGTTGTACCAGTCTCTGGAGGGCAAAGAAGGCAGCTTTTTCCTTGGCATCATTTTCTGATTGGCACTGGGGACCGTGAACCATGAGCCCATTGGACAGCTTCACCTGACACACGACAGTCTGGGGAGAGAGGAGAGAGTTAGTGCAACTCAAACAGACGTCCAACGCTCCGTATTTTAACCATTTTCCTTCTCTCTATTGACCCTCCTTAGCAACAGTCATTATAGTGCTTAACTGCAGTCTGTACTACTGTCATATTGACCTCTGAAATGTCCGAATTGATCAAATCAGAGTCGAGTATTCATCTAAGCCATGTATTAAGCAGTAACACATGAGACCGAAACCCTTTCAACATTTTTCTGTGTGTTTCTAAACGCTGCATTACCTGTCTGTTGCTTATGTAGCTGAAATCGGGCGGTGCCATTCCTAACCCCACACAGATGCATGCCAGCTCCGACACCTTACTGTTCAGTACGGCGTTGGAGAGATTTGGAGGGGGTATAACAGGGCCGTCACCGTGGGGGGAGTTCATATTGGCTGCTGTAGGAGTGAAAATGGGATGAAAAGGACGAAACAAAATTCAAGTTAGAGCTAGAAATGTGCTCGCATTTGCTTGTGGTGTAGCGAACGGTTATGTACCCAGTTTCTTGTTCGACCGTCTCCTGTTCGGCTGCTGGCCACCGGCTGCCTCCTGTGGGGAGGGACTTCCTGTTCCAGCGCCGTCGATCTTTAGCATCTCCTTCAGCATCAGGGTCCCCTTCTGCAACAAGAGAGAACACACAGACCCGGTTTAATCATCCGGACCTCTCCGAGTTCAGAGGGGCTCGATTGTAATAAAAGAAAGGTACACAATAAATTCAAAAATGATTAAGGCTATTATTATTTAAAAATAATGATGGAAGAGGAAGCAAACACATGACCAGATACGTTTTTAGGGGGACTGAAAAAAGTCAGTCAACCCTGCTATAAGTCAGACAAATTAGTCTGTCGAAAGGGTAATACATGTAAATAAAGATCTCATCAAGACTGCAATTAAAATACTCAATATTTGATTTTTTTTATTATTTCATATTAACATAAATATTGAGACACAATTAGAATGACTTTAATCCACTTCATTTACTATCAACAGCGATGGAAATCCACTTAGCAAATGTTCCCTTTTAAGCAATACTCACCATGGCGAAGGACTGCGGAGACAGCGGGCCATCTGATTGGCTTGAGGGAACTTGTTGGGGAGCAGGAGGCAGAGGGGCTTGCTGGTGGCCCTTTGAGATCTGAAGGCTGGCTATCAGGTCCTCAAACTCAGTTGTAGACTAAGAGAGAGGAATATGTGAGTACCCAGAAGCCTTTGCACTTCTGACGGCTAAGAAATGCTATTCAAATAAAAAATGGGAAAAAGGAGATTAAAAGTGTGTGTGTTAGTGTGTGTACCTTATTGGCTGTGTTCTGAGGGGGGGAAAGGGAGCTGACGTCTTCATTTTTCTTCAACAGTCTGATGCCACCAACTGGGGCCTGTAAAGTCCACACACATGACTTAAACCACATATTCAAGTATAAATATGACATAAAACAAAAAGTCTGCATCTAATATCACAGCAATAACTAACAGTACACACAGATATAAATACAAACATGTTGAAACACACACTTCCACACACAGACGTACATTGTGCCAGTGAGCAGGAGGTTGTAGAGGGGGGCCGGAGTTCTGCAGAGACTGCCACACATTGTTGTACTCCTGAAGAAGTGGAGAGAAAGGCACATGTGTAAAATTACGTTGTTAAAGGGCCTTATAAGTTGAGAAAGAGCTTCACATAAACACATGTTCAGGTGATCCTGGGCTTACCTTGGCCTGCTGTTTCTGCACGGGACCTTTAGAGGGAGAGTCCCTGTTGCCCTGGGAGGCTGCTTTCACCATGCCGTGTTTACTGTTATGCTACAGGAGAGGAGAGGTGGAATACAGAGAAGAATTACAGCTTTTATTTCCTGACAAAATCCTTTATTTGGGGACTTTCTGGAATTTGGGCCCCACCCTTACCTGTGTGGGAGTGAAGGGGGACCGCGGGGAGTGGTTGAGGCCGGACACCTGGCGTTGGGAGCTGAAGTTTGCGGCTGTGGCGGGCTGAGGTTTGACGATGGCGGTGAGCTTGTGGGAGCTTTGATCCACTCTCACTCCATGGGTAAGGTTGATGAGGGCGCAGGGAGGGATGCGGTAACCACGGGGGGACTTACACCTGAGGAAACGGGATCATAAAACCGTCAGCACTCACATGTCCGCTCTTAAATCATCCTGTGCGGAGAGAGAGGCTCTACTCACTTTATATTTTATAATTGAAATCTGTGATTACCTGATGTTGAGACCCCCTGCAAACTCATCGTCAAAAAGCACCTCGTAGAGAACCTCGGCCTCACGCTCCGCTGAAAGCACAAAGACACAATATATACTTAGAGATTTGTATATCTACAGCTCCAGAATAAATTAAAAGACTACTCCAAATTGTTCTTAAATCTCAATTTATGGCAACCATTCCCGTGTCTGTTGAATTCCAACACAGAGAAGTGTTGTCAGTAGTTTATAGAATACAATCAAAATAAATCCTTTCACTCAAAGACATACCTATAAATAGTCAAACCAGAGAAACTGGTAACGCTGCAGTGGCCCGTTATTTTTTCCGGGGCTGTATATTTTCTCCTTTATATTATGGACATGCATGATGACAATAAAAAAGGTGAAATGTGTGACATATGACCAGAGTTTTAGCTTAAATAAATGAACCGCGTTATTCACAGAATGTGAAGATGTTACTGTGTTGACGTTATGTCAAAGACTTCAATGTATTGTGTTGCAGAGACACGTTTCAAAATAAATAAAACCCTGTTTAGTTTGTTGTCATGCATCTGGCCCAGACATGACACAAAAAACACCCTCTAATATATTTATAATAATAGGCATGTTTTTAAAGTCAAATGACAAATGCTAAACTTATTTACTATGCTACTACTAATGCACCCTAATTTTAGTTTAGGAAGGTTCCTAAGGGAGGGAAATGACCGGGAAGTACCCAAGAGGCAGCCATGATCAGAGCTGTTGGAATTCTCTAGATGATAGGAAAGGAGCTCTGAAACTTCCTTTATAACCTCCTTTAGCTGAGGAAACACGGGACCCACAATGCTGTCCCACAATTCCTTGCAGCTGCAACATTTACCGCTACACAAAATTCGGCATTTAACGGAAACAACCGATCGTGACGGAGAAATAAGTATTATGAAAGTTACGCTGCTTATTACCAAAAGTAAAACGTATGCCGTAACTTGCCAAAGTGCTTTCTTTTGAACCTTCAGCACTATATAATATATGAACGTTACTTTTTAACTGAAATGATTATATAAAGTCCACATTTCACAGCGTTTACTGAGCTGTGGGGGGGTTCCTTGAACAATACATGTTTTATTGGTGAAGGCCTAACAAGCTTATTATAAAAACATTTGTATTTATTTTTAAATATTTTCACACAATCATAGGTACTGGGATTCATGTGGATTAATACGTGTGCACCGGAGGGTGAGGGTGACGAGCATAAGTTTCACTTTACTTTTTTAGTTCAATTCCAACCTTGGTCATGAAGAGAATATGTTTGCCTGTTGTCCTCGTTCTTAAAGCACAACACACTAACAGGAGTAGCATGAAAGAAATGACTGTGTGTCCTCACCTCCTTGAATGCCGATGATGGTCCCTCTGAGTCCCAGGGGGACGGAGAAGCCCTCCCTGGTGTTGATGACTCGGTCAAACAGGCGATACTCTGAATCCGGGTCGGGCACCACACCCTGATGTTGCTCTAAGGGCTACACAAACACACATGTTCAATATCATACCAACTGGCATTCATATTTCCAACTATCTTTATATTTAATGTATCTTTTAGTCAATAATTTGTCAGAAACTGGCCTTTTCCAAATGTTAAAGTAAGCTAAAGGCTACATGTGTATTTTGAACAGCATGTTCTGAGGAAATAGAGCATTAAACCCACATGCCTTACTTTGAATAATGACACAAAACACACTCACCCTGAAGAGGAGATGAGGCTTGACGGTCACTCTGACTTTCTTGGTGCTCTTCTTCACCTGAGAGCAGGATGGTGAGAGACAGGAAGAGTGTGTGAGTACACAAAGAAAACTGCTGATTCAGTAACTGTATGAAGTATGTGCGTGTGAGTCACCTTGGCTTTCTCCACCGCTTCCTCGATCCTTTCCACAATGGCCGAGTCCAGCACCTGTAGGTCACATGACGACCTGCTGATGGAGCTCACTGGGTGACTTTTCAGCCATGAGGTGATTTCAGATACCTTCTCCGGCCTATGTCCATCAAAAGAGATGATCAATAAATAGACCATCAATCCAATGCATTCACAAGATTTGTTTAACTGTGAGCAGAAGTAACGCAAGAGGAAATGCTCCTGAGCCGATTCAGGCGTCAATTTCTTTGTTTTTCATCCGACAGGGCTGACAAATAGTTTTCCTCAAGAACTCTATATGTGCGTGTGTGACTTTGTGAGTGCATTTTACCCATTCACGTCCGCTCCGGGCCAGATGTCGTCTTCATAGAAAACGTCATCATGACTGTTCCTGGACACCAAGTTGAACACCTCAGGGAATCTAGAACGACACAAAAATGACAATGAACAAAAAGTCATGCTACAATTTCTGTTTTAATACATACTCCTTCGAAAGGGAACTTTGGGATATTAGCTTTTGCACAACTTTATCATCATTAGACCATCACGCATTACAGAAAAGGGAAAACCCCCCAAAAAGCGCAGGGGACCTTCAATCGCGGGGATCCAGGTTGGTATAGCAATTCCTTTGAAATCTGCCTGCCAACACATTTCCACTAGATGAAGAGACTTTCTGAGTTCTAAAGCAGCTGAAGATAATGGTTGTAACAGCAGCATAACAATAAACTATTCTGGTTTACCTGTAAAGATTATTTGTTTAGTTTTGTACAAAAGGGAGGATTTTTTTTAACAAGAATCACATCTCACTGATTCTGATGACGATGAACTGAACTTTTGTTTTCATTAACAATGTATGCTAGAGGCGGTAGGACCAGAAACGTTTTTAAGGTTCTGCTTGTCTCTTCTGAACATGAAGGAAAAGTATTTGAGTATTTATTTTACATTCTCTTATAAATATTTGTATTGAAGCCACATAGAAAAGACATTTGGTACATTGATAGGAACCACAGTTCAAAGCTACTAATGATCAGCTTTGTCTCTACTATTGTACATCAATTGACAAGCCATACATAGTTGATCTCCACTTGAAGGCATACCATATTTAAACCCCCGTAAGACTCTACAACAATTGAGTATTTTTTTTTAATTTGTCTTCTTTTTATTATTATTATAATTTTTTGCTTGTTTAGTTTTTAACAGGTTCCATAAATTGACTAATAAAACATATTGGTAGATGAATAGAGATGGGACAGTATTTATTTTCTCCCACGGGTTTTTGTTTGTTTTGATGTTTGTTTACCTGTCCAGGTATTCGGCCAGCAGTTCCTCCACAGCAGCAGAGTAGAGCCACTCCTTCTCCGTTCTCTTGGTGTAACCGGGAACCTCCTCGTTCTTCTTGTTAAACTTCAGGTTCAGGCCGACGTTTGCTTTCTGCTCGCCACAGGGACTGCAAACGAGGAAGCAGAAAGAGACAGCGGATAAAATAAAATCTCATCAATAGATCAAATACTTTTAAAGAGTGTTTTTTTTAATAGGAGTTGGGGAAGTTAAATCTTCGTTGTAGAATGGTAAGCTAGAATTTTTAGATTTCCGCAGGCCATTGGAGTTTCAATTTTAAACATTTAACTTATTTTACAGAAAGAGCATTAAACTGTCAGAATAGCAAAGCTATAGTCGATTCCACCACTTACTTCCTCTTACAGCCTCGGCCAATGAAGATGCTTCCTGAGAAGCGGGAGACAAGGTAGCTGGTGACGCCGAGCCGAGAAGCCAGGATGTACCCAGGACTGTACTTCACACAGTACTTCTGCAGGACACAGCAGGACATACGTGAGGCACATGGAAAGCTTTCCTAACACTAGTTCTCATTCCTTTAGTCTTTGCGAGAGTGAATGTGTTTCTTACGTGCTGATTCTGAATTAAGGGCTCCAGCTGTGGCTCGTGCGGCACGTTGAAGACCACTCGTACACGGCCTTCTTTGATGACATCACTAGAGTCCTGCACCTGTTGAAGCAAGTAATAAAAGAGACGCAGGATTCAGGAGAAGTCAACATGTTGCTCTACAAAAATAATTCATGTTATCAAAAGAGCAAGTTGTTAAATTAAAAGCCATATGATTGGAGGAGCTTTTAAACATCACATTGCAATCACACCATTATCAGAGAGATTATCCACAATGTCTTTCTCCATAAAAATTGCTACAGCCTTTAGATAGTGGAGCAGCAAAACTGCCTTTTATTCTGTCGCTCAGAGGCTGAAACTCATCACTTTGCGCAGTGCGGGAACAGTCTATGCTGAAGTTGTGGTTGATCGTGGCGTTAAATAAAGCAAATAATAAATGAATAATCTGCTTTGCACAGGACCAACCGGTCTTCATTCTTCGTCAGCAAGCCGGCACAACAGGTGCACCAAAAGCCTTATGCCACACTCATGTGATAATTGCAGGAAATGACCAATTGCGAGTGTTTGTGGTTTTCATAAATGAGAATAACTAAGAAAATAAACAGGGAAACTGCATTTTGGCTCCTACAGATATTGTATAAGAGGTTTGTTGATTAAAACCCCTAACTTACCGAGTACTACCAATCAGAGCTGACTTGGAACCACTTTACAATAAGACAACACATAAAGGGTTTAATAATAGTTTGTAATTCATTTATTAATTAGGTTGTGAACACTTTATAAATCACTAATAAGCTTTTATAAGACAAGAGATACATAGGGCAACTCTGCCCTCAAATTTGAGTGAGCAACGATGCTAAAAATGTGATTGGTGTGAACACAGTACGAGAGAAGAGAGGGTTAATGTGATTATTTAATGAGTTGTTAAGTGCCAGAAAGACAAAACAAAATGCCACAACTCATCATTTATGATTTGTTTACAGCATATGTAACATGAGAATACTTCATTTGATTTAAACCCAGCTTCATTTGCCTTTTACACTGTTTTCAAAGTGAATGCTGGTGAGTTCCCGTGTTTGACCGTCTACAATGATGTTTGTCTGAAGCTGAAAGTGAGAACATACCTCGCCCATGGCTCCGTAGTAAGGGTTTCCGACCATGAAGACATTTGTTGCTGGAGGGAAAAGCTCGTCTAGGCTCCTGAAGCAGCTCTGGGATGAGCAAAAGGCCTCAATGTCCTGAGGAGGAAACACAAATGAGGAATATGAGTATTCAGCATTATCAGTCATCATTATCAGTGATGACAATCTAAATACTTGTCCTATGTCCCTATAAGTAAACACACAAAATAAAATATGCTTGTGCCTTAAGTCTGTGCTAATGCTCCTCACATAATTAGCAGAGACTTTTCTTTTCATTTTGTTTATTTGAAAGTTTAATGTGCTTGTCTGCAGTCCTCTGTTCAGGCAGATCTTTCTGCAGTCTTGGGTCTCTGCTGGAAAATACACATCTCAGCTTCAAATCTGACCCTGACTGACTTTAAAATATCAGCTGTGTATTATTTTCTAGTACGTTTATGCATGTACCTTCACCACGGTCTGGAAGGCGAAAGGGAGGACCTGCTTGGCCCACTGTTTCTCAAGCTCCACCACCCCGTTGGCTTTGGGGACGTATTTCCTTCCTGCCAGCGTCTGGCCGTACAGAACCACAGACGTCTCATTCACTATGATGCCTTTCCTCTTCATGAAACTGTGACAAAGAGAAAACATTGTAAGAGAGGTGTGCAAATATGGACAATAACAGGGGAGAGGCCACCCTTTATGAAGGGGTTTTTCACCAAAAATATAGTATGAGGGTGCTAATGTCACTTCAGACCAAAATGACGGCTCTGCCCACTTTCCAGATAAAATAATGCATTACAGCAAAGCAGAATATAGTAGTTCAATCATGTCTTAAAGCTGATGAGTCATATATTGTGCCTCAAACAACACATAAATCCAGAGTTACGGTTAAAAGACAGTAAAAGAAACTAATTCAGAAATCACAGTTTCAGTGTGAGCCTGCTGCCTGCCACTCGTCCACCGGCAGACCCACCGGACATCCACCCCCTATGTATTCGGAGCTCCGAAAAAACAAAGCTGTTTATACCGTCTGAGTGTCGATTTGACACAATTTTCCTATTTTGTTTTCTGGCATGACTTTTTATTTCACGGGGAAAATCTGCATTTTGGTATGAGGGCGCACTGCAAAAGTAAGAGGGCGCAGTGCCCCTGTTACCCGGTTTAGACAAAACCCTGTTTATCATATTTTATGGATGGATAGGTCTATGATGCTGTTGGGTTTATCACTTAACAAAACTTAAAAGTATCTTAACCACCTTGGCAACGTTGAGATCCATGGTGTTTTTCTCCAAAATAACACTGCAAATCACCGTAAAGCTCTTATTCAAGTGATCAGATTGTGCGAGAGTGCCGAGACATATTCAAAGGAGCTGTATGGAGTGTTCTGGAAGCGGTTCTCGTTTCATTTTATTGTATTTTATTTGCATTATTGTATGTGTCTCTTAACCTGTTCAAATTGTATATGTTGTTGTTATGCTGCATGTATCTGAAAACATGTGATCTGAGGGGAATTTCTTTCTTTCGTTTGTTTGTGTTTTTTGTGTTTCTTTTGATGCGTGCCATTTTTTTAAAGCACTTTGCGCTTCACGTGCTGTATGAAAAGTGCTATATAAATAAAGCTTAATATCTTTATTTCATTGCATAGTCTTGCTTTAACTTCTCATGTTTATATAATAGGATAAATAAAAAGTTATGATTATGATTAAAACAGTTGCTTTTTCTCTGTTCATTCTGAAGTGTTTGGTTACTGTTCATTCTTACTGTTCAGTGATCCCCTGCACGTCCTTCACCCAGTCCTTCTGCTCCTTGTCAGACAGGCAGTTGACTTTGGTGGGAGGAGGGGTGGAAGACCTGTCGTACAGTTGTTGGACACCAGGCGGTTCCTCTAAACAAAACCTGCAGAACAGAGGGAGGGATTTCACGTGTCAGAGCTGGAGTCATGCTTCATACCGACTGAACTCTCAGCATGCTGAAGGACGGAGCGCACACACCCAGTGTTGAGAAACAGAAACTTAGCAATGTGATACTGTGGATGGCGGCTGAACTAAAACATATTTTTGCCAGATGACAAAAAGATAATAATATAATCTGTTCAAGTTGACAGTGTGCACTTAAAACAGTATTTCATTTTGGAGGTGTCTGTCTTCATGATGGCTAGAATATGTGTTGTTGCTGTCATATTCTATTATCCAAACGATTAAACTCTTTTTGAGAAAACTCACATTCATGCTACATTAGGTCATTCAGCATTTGCACTAGTCATCATGGGATGTGTCTTTTCCCATCAACATAAAAAACATCATCATTAGCCCGGGACTAAATCTTACTTGACGTCTCCATCTGACACGGCAATGATGCGTGCTTCCTCTAGATGCGGCCAGTTGACAAACACAGACTTCCCAAGAACCTTTGCAGCAACATCATCACATAGCTAAAGAGGAAAAAACAGAAAAGAATAAGTCAGTAGGTTTCAGGGGGAGGTTTATAAACCCCTCTGAGGCCGTCTTGTAATCTGTTCTAGAAAGACATATTATTTGATCTTTTTTTCCCCAGATTAAACAAAACGGCAAAGAACTATTATCTGACATCTAGAGAATTTTAGACTGCTTTTCACTGTGGGATTTGAATATATTTCTGAGTGATAACACTTTGGTCTTGTTTTTTCTTTTGTACTTACTGTCTCATTACTATTTGTACAACCATGTGATGTCCCTGTAGCCTACATATGCTGATAGCTTAGCTTGTTATGCAAAAAATGTTGCATGTTTTAATGGCATTTTTACCAAAAAAGTCCAGGAGAGCCAAACATGAAAAAAGGGCTTAGGCAGGGTTAATAGAGTACGAGCAGAAGTAACTAGCAAAAGTACTCAACATTATAACGTGCTGTTTTAGTATTTCTTAAACATGTTTTCCTTCAAAATCAGAACCCTGTTTTCATACATATTAAACCTACACGGTGCAGACACGAGTAGGTCAATATGAAAATACAAAATAACTTCTTTTACTTCTGCTTCATTGCATTCACTGCAACTCTGGCAGAAATGATGCAATACATGTGAGCTATTATTATGCTACATCTGTCCAAAATGTCCTCACTTCCTTCTTTTAAACTATTCAACATTTGTGTGAAATTTCTCATGAATGCATGCCTTATTCTGCTGATTTGAGTGTACATTTAGAACTAGAATGCTTTTGTTGATGAATAGGTCTGTATTTTCATGTGTGTCTCATAAAATGAGATACAGCTTACCGTCTCTCTTTGATCACTGTGAAGGATATCCAGTATCATGTTCTCCCCTCTGCTGCTCTGCTGGAACACGACCACTCCACTCTTCTTCTTGGAAAACTAAAAGTGAACAAGAGAGACATGCAGACAGAAGTTAGAGGGGTGAGAGAGACAAAGATATTCAACTATAAATGATAACAAGCTATAAACGCGATGCTCACATCCGGGTCAGCCAGCAACAATACGGCATTCCTTTCTTTTTTGTATTAAAAGGTGAATAGATTCTCCCAATCCACGGGTATTAAACATGAATATACTGCACACACACACCCACCTTGTGTTTGATGTGCTGCAGGGTGGGGAAGCCGCAGAAGTACAGAGCCGAGCGGTCGAGGCGTCTGCTGACATGGTCCAGCGGGACGTGCCAAGCATCCATAGGGATGTTTACTTTCCTGAAACAAACAAACACAACGCTATCAATCTTTAGGAAAATATCACAGAAATGTGTTCTCTGTGAACACTTTAAACAACATTTGCTAACCTATTTGTTTCATTTTATTGTCCTTTTACCCGTGTTTAAGTGAGGGGCAACTGTATTTATTTTTGTAAAGCACTTTGACCTGCATCTCTCGTAGAAAAGGAATTCAAAAAGAAGAGTTTGTTATTTCGTTATTCAGAACAGAATTATTTATTAAGCTTTTTGACAGTTGCAGCATACATTTCTTTTTTTTTTAAACAAGGATGTGCAATAATAAGATAACTAATGCTAGTTTATTTCTATTTTTATTTTGAGATTTGTTTACATTTTAGAATTCTTTATTTCTACTCTTAATTCCTAATTATGTGCAAGGCCTTGCTTTTTGTTGCTTGCTGCAATGAAAACATTTCGAAATTTCGAATCAATAAAATACATCTTATCTTATAAAAACAAAATTAAAATATGAATATGGATGCAAGAAAATGTTATATACAGTGGGGCAAAAAAGTATTTAGTCAGCCACCAATTGTGCAAGTTCTCCCATTTAAAAAGATGAGAGAGGCCTGTAATTTTTATCATAGGTATACCTCAACTATGAGAGACAGAATGAGGAAAAAAATCCAGAAAATCACATTGTAGGATTTTTAAAGAATTTATTTCAAATGATTGTGGAAAATAAGTATTTGGTCAATAACAAAAGTTCATCTCAATACTTTGTTATATACCCTTTGTTGGCAATGACAGAGGTCAAAGGTTTTCTGTAAGTCTGTAAGGTTTCCACACACTGTTGCTGGTATTTTGGCCCATTCCTCCCTGCAGATCTCCTCTAAAGCAGTGATGTTTTGGGGCTGTCGCTGGGCAACACGGACTTTCAACTCCCTCCAAAGATTTTCTATGGGGTTGAGATCTGGAGACTGGCTAGGCCACTCCAGGACCTTGAAATGCTTCTTACGAAGCCACTCCTTCGTTGCCCTGGCGGTGTGTTTGGGATCATTGTCATGCTGAAAGACCCAGCCACGCTTCATCTTCAGTGCCCTTGCTGATGGAAGGAGGTTTTCACTCAAAATCTCACGATACATGGCCCCATTCATTCTTTCCTTTACACGGATCAGTCGTCCTGGTCCCTTTGCAGAAAAGCAGCCCCAAAGCATGATGTTTCCACCCCCATGCTTCACAGTAGGTATGGTGTTCTTTGGATGCAACTCTGCATTCTTTCTCCTCCAAACACGACGAGTTGAGTTTTTACCAAAAAGTTCTATTTTGGTTTCATCTGACCATATGACATTCTCCCAATCCTCTTCTGGATCATACAAATGCCCTCTAGCAAACTTCAGACGGGCCTGGACATGTACTGGCTTAAGCAGGGGGACACGTCTGGAACTGCAGGATTTAAGTCCCTGGCGGCGTAGTGTGTTACTGATGGTAGCCTCTGTTACTTTGGTCCCAGCTCTCTGCAGGTCATTCACTAGGTCCCCCCGTGTGCTTCTGGGATTTTTGCTCACCGTTCTTGTGATCATTTTGACCCCACGGGGTGAGATCTTGCGTGGAGCCCCAGATCGAGGGAGATTAGCAGTGGTCTTGTATGTCTTCCATTTTCTAATAATTGCTCCCACAGTTGATTTCTTCACACCAAGCTGCTTACCTATTGCAGATTCAGTTTTCCCAGCCTGGTGCAGGTCTACAATTTTGTCTCTGGTCTCCTTTGACAGCTCTTTGGTCTTGGCCATAGTGGAGTTTGGAGTATGACTGTTTGAGGTTGTGGACAGGTGTCTTTTATACTGATAACGAGTTCAAAAAGGTGCCATTAATACAGGTAACGAGTGGAGGACAGAGGAGCCTCTTAAAGAAGAAGTTACAGGTCTGTGAGAGCCAGAAATCTTGCTTGTTTGTAGGTGACCAAATACTTATTTTACAGAGGAATTTACCAATTAATTCATTAAAAATCCTACAATGTGATTTCCTGGATTTTTTTTTCTCATTCTGTCTCTCATAGTTGAAGTGTACCTATGATAAAAATGACAGGCCTCTCTCATCTTTTTAAATGGGAGAACTTGCACAATTGGTGACTGACTAAATACTTTTTTGCCCCACTGTATATATATATCAGGGATTCTTGAGACAAGGGACAAAACGGGTTTTTAATTTCTAAAAATAAAATGTTGATTTTTCCAAAATATATCTATATATTATATTTGTCCCAGGTGCTGGCCTTTTGATGCTGTTGAAATACAATCTCCCAGGTTTAACATTTTAAACATTTTTTTCATGTTTGCTGGACAAGCCTGGGATTTTGTCAACACCGTAAGACACAAAGAAACATAGAAATATGTATTTTGAATAAATTTATTGCAGTTATTTTGACTACTGGAGGTTATTTTAATCTGTGTTATTCAATCCATGTTTTTAAACTAATACTATTACTTTAAAATATATATATTATCAAGCTGCCAATTATTATAACTGGGGAAATATACATGTTCACATTTATTTTTTAATCTCAAAAACAAACAATGTTAGTCAGCAATACAGAAATTACACATTTATTTAGGAAATGCAGTGCTTTTGTTGAGATAATGTGAGAAAATGTAATAAAATATCTTTTTAAAAACAAAAATGAACAGAAAACTCATCTTATGGAGTTGACCAGCTGTTTACGGTGTTGACGCACATCTTACGGTGTTGACGAATTAGAAGAGAACTGGAGATAACTTCATTTAACATGGCCATTGAACTTCAAAAACTCAACTTTTCAACTGTAACATTTCAGGATAAAAGGCCATTTAATATCAATCGTTATTTTTGCACTCACACCCACTTTAAAAACAGGAACTTGGCAGTAGGCATATCGGATCTCTTGAAAAGTCCATAAACTCATATCTGATCTATTGAACAGTCCATAAACTCATATTGGATCTTTTGAACAGTCCATAAACTCATATCAGATCTCTTGAACAGTCCATAAACTCATCAAATTTACAGATCATGGAGAAAAACACTAAGAATATTCATTAATTCAGCCTTTGGAAATGGAAAATTCTCTGTAAATCTTGAACTCATCTTATATCATGGCATGAATTTAAACACCTGGCAACAACCGATTGAAAAGGTCCTCATCTAGGAAGTCCATGACCTCTGAGGAGAGCTGGTAGATATCCCTTGTGCGGCTTGTGCGGACTGGTAATGATGGGTGAATTTTGACTATGATGTCAGTAGATGGAACATAGCAGACATCCTGGCACCCTTGTTTCCTTTGGAAACGACTACATGGCCCATGAGGGTGGAAAAAATCCACTTGAACATCCCCTTGTTCTTGATCTGTTTTAAGCACTTTAGCCAGCCACCAATTGTAGTCATAAACCACAGCAAGCCAATCCTCTGTGTTGATGTCACTCGGCCCCACTGCTGACATTAAGCCCTCAGGTGCTCTGATCGGCTCCTCCTCCATTGCCTCCACTAACATGGCAAGAGGACTCTGAACAGCCCGATGCTCATCTGCATGCTGTGGTGTGTGTGTGTGGTGTGGTGTGGTGTGCAACTGGATTGTGGTGGTGTGCAACTGGATTAAAACAGCGGCAGATTTGTGGCTCATTACAAAAGCATGAACTATGCCTACAGTAGATGGTATTGCCCCGAGCTACCACTTGATGAACCTTTCTTGTTCCTGAGATGGGTCGTAGGGACTTGGGGAGGACAGCATCATAAGCCAGGAAATCATCAGTGCTGACATAGTGTAGGTGGACTCCACTTAGCCTGCTGGACACAAGCTGATGAAAAGTCATGCCATTGACGATGTCCACTCCTCCAAGAACCATTCTGTCAGCACACCGCTTAACTGTTGCCCCAATACCATCCGGGGCGCCCTTTCCGTGGGATGTAGGGAAGAAGTTCCATGTTACATTGTTGAACCCCAGTCGAGGAGGGATGGTGGAGAGGAGGAGAAAGTTCTTTTTATTTTTGTATTGTTTACTTGGACCATCAGACCAAAAGTGAATTGTGTCAATGTGGGGGAATCTGGTATGAATGTCCTTCAGAACTTCATCCATGTAGGTCCATATTGCTGCTGCGTCTTGGCGCTTGGACTCGGAAATTGTGCAAAAAGCTTGTTTTTCTTGCTTGGTGTAAAACATGCCTGTATGGAGCGTTATCAGTGGGAGATTTTGGCCATAGTGGCAGGATTGTACTTCGGAGCTGTATTTGCATTTCCATGCTTCAGAGAAATCGATATGCACAATCACTGTTCTTTCATTGCAATTTTCAATCATGTTTCGGTACTCTTTGGATTGATTTTGAACAAGATGGACATGGGTGGTTGTTTCGTTTCTTAATTTGTCTTGGTAGAGATCCATCAGCTCCGACAGAGTACCCGTACGTTTCTGTAGTCTGGTATGAAAGTGAACTCCATCCTCTGTTTTCTCTTCGACCCGTTCCCACTGCTTCCAGTCCACTTTTGTTTTCCCTTGCTCTAAAGGCAGACTTGATGATTTGTGAAGGCATCTTGCACAGGTGCGCAATAGACACGATTCACTTGGTGGAGAACAACAGACAAGCTGAAAACTCTCTTTAAGCTTGCTGGTTGACACAGCCTGGAAAGATTTCAAAACATCAAGCATGAGCGTGGCGTTTTCATGGATCTGGCACTGACAAGTGTTTCGATCTGAGGTTTTGGGTGGTGTTATGTAGAAGGGACGTAGTGCACAGAAAGAGGAATAACTCAGGCGAATGCTGGGGTTTTGCTCAGTATATGACTGGTGGAGATTCTGCATTGTGTCTGTCATTACCATCCTTTGACGTTTCACTTTTTTTCTTGTGATGGTGTCTTGCTTGTCTGTCGTGATTCTTGAATTGTTTTCAAAAAATGTGTGAACCACTGAGGAGATTGTCTGGAGGTAACTGGGCTTTCTTTGGATTGGTGTGTTTTCTCTGAGTGTTTTGTAGCTAAGGCCAAATTCACGAACCTGATGCATCAGGCGATACTTTTTGAGGATTTTGCCAGACAATGTGGTGTGTGGATGCCGTGGTGTTGAATTAAATGGGCAAATGATACATTTAAATCCCATTTGTCAACACCATAAGGTAAGTGGTCAACTCCATAAGACAACATTTCTTACGGAGTTGACGTCTGATGGAATCTTACGGAGTTGACGATATCTTCAATTTTTCATCATAACATGTGATTTCTTTGCAGAAGCCATCTTGTTTATCACTAGCTGCTAGTGGCCTCAACAATAACGTTAGATTAAACTTTTATTTCTTGATAAAATCACATAAACCTTGAATTTTATCGACCATGGTGTTGACACTCTATGGTTGTGACATAGCTGGTTTTGTAAAAGAAGATAATTAAGGAAAAATATGAGAAATATTTACTTACCAGAGCAGTGGCCTCATGGCATGTCCACCAAACAGCAAGTGGAAAAGGGGTCCTTAGAGTATGAGTTGGCCAATATAATGGCTGTTTTTTTGCATTTTTAGAAAAATCTTATGGTGTTGACAGAAACTCCGGACGCGATTTCAATCACGTAAAAAGTACATAAATATATATTTTTATTTATTGTAAATTTCTATATAGTTTGAATAATTACTTAAAATACATGATCACAGTAGCTATTGTGTTTGTTTTATTTTAATTTTAACAATTATTTAAGTATTGTAAAGTCATGGAACTTGCTTTCGGACAAGGGTATTTTGGGGTTCAGGCAGCACACTAGGTGATGTAAAATAAAATATATGTGTAAAAAAGCATTAATTCACATTTTGTGGTATAAATAAGTTCTTGTTTTATTGTTTAATCAAATTATTGGACATTTTTTAAACACATTTTAAGAATTACAATGAGTTTTATCTCTCGGACATGTTTTGTCCCTCATCTCAAGAATCCCTGATATATATATATGATATTTTACTTATTATAACTTTCTCCTTGTGATATTGTAGCATACTATCAAAGATTTTTAGAGAAAGACAGCTGTATTTCATGTATGTGTGTGTGTGTGTGTGTGTGTGTGTGTGTGTGTGTGTGTGTACCCACCTGACTTTGCAGTGGACGATGTCAGGGAAGAGCTGCGGCAGGCTGGAGGTCAGGGGGAAGTCTACTTCAGAGTCGTGCGAGTAAACCGCACAGTCTGTGTGACAGTTCCTGTCCTTCTCCGCTTTCGTCATCTTGTCATTATAGGGCTCCATGGCTGCGAGCAACAACCTCTGTTCAATAAAAACACATACGAGTAAGCTTTTCTATAAAATGCATGGGTTTTTCCTCCTTGTGTGTGAATGTGTGAGTGTGTGTGAGTGTGTGTGTGTGTGTGTGTACCTCATCTATGAAGGGGATGAGAACCACAGCCTCCCACTCCTGCTGCTTGCCATTGAGGTCCGTTTTGAAGTCAACAGGGTAGTACTCAATGATGGGCGAGTTTTCACTGGACATCAGGTGCTGAAACGTCAAAAACAATCAGTTATCATTTATTTATTTAATGTTTGATCTGGTATAGATATTTTCATCCAATAGATAGGTGTTAATAATTCATTTGGAGAGTGCAGGAGTTAAAATAAGTGGTCATAAGATGTAGCATCCCCACAATGTTTGTATATTTACAGCGGGAAAAAGAGAAGGGAAGATACAAAGTAAACAGCCAATAAGAAACATAAATATTTAAAAGACAGAAAGATGGCGTGAATATACAGTTTGTAGTTTTAGGCTGGGCAATTTGCCTTACAAATAACATCAACATATTAAAATGCTATGAAGCAAAATATTATAAATACATCAGGATATATTTCTCTAATAGAACCCACATGTTTAATTTAACCTTTAAACTTTTGCTGATCACCCTGAGGTGGTGTACTGTTCTGAAGTCAGACTGGTCTTTTAAATGCTTAATAAAAAGTTTTAGTATCCTTGTACAAAGTGAAATCCAGTCAAATTAACTCACTGTACACACTAACTGCTGTGTGTGTGTGTGAGAGTGTGTGCTTGGACAGGAGTGTGTTACCCTGTAGCTCTGAGGCAGCAGCTCCATGCTGGCAGCAGGCAGGACGGCCAGCAGCTGCTGGAAGGGCATGAAGGGTCTCCCGATGTCAAAGGTCAACTTCAAATCGGCGATGTTCCTGATGTCGGACAGGAAGGGAGCGTAGTGGTAGGGGTAGTACCTGAAGGGGCAAGCACAATATATTAAAACACTGATTTAAATAAAGATAGACTAAAGAGACGAGATGTAAGGAATGTGAGTAAGTGTGTATTGTATCATATTTTTCTGGGACTGTAATGATCGGCTGTGAATAAGAAACAAAATAAAGGACAGACCATCTATTTCTATTTCTGATTTTGAGGGGCAGGTAATATAAGATTATTTTCTTCACCCTGCTCCTTTTTCAGGTATGGTGTGTTACAGAGACATGTCTTGTAAATAATTGTTATACCTTGAGTTTGTACATACCATGAACGGAACAAATACAAAGGAAATCAAATGAAATGTCGTCAACATTTGTAGACATTAGCTTTCAAGTGCTAAATGACTCATAACATTTAATTTTCTTATTTGTGTTTCGAATTAAAGGCTTGGCTCTGAAAGAATGTGGATTTCACTTTTGGTTTGGAATCATAGGAACATTTTGGGATATTATCTGATCATTCCATACATTATGGGACTTCTCCTTGGACCACTGGAAGAAAAAAAAAAAGAGAGTAGAAGTGAGATAAGAAATAAAGAAGTTCTCACCAGCTCCAGGACTGAACCCCGTGGTAGTAGTAGTGAAGAATCCACTGGATACCTTCCACATAACACTTCGCCTGTCTGGCCAGGAACTCACTGCAGATGAGAATACAAACACATTTTAGAGTTACTTAAACATTGAAAGTCGATGTAAAAGCATGAATTATGTAAAAGCAGTCAGTAAACGGGCAGACATGTTCTTATTTACTTTTTCTGACCAGCTGCGGTGGAGAAAACTAAATAAAAGTACCTCCCAAAAATGATGTTTCTAACCAATTACAAATAAATGTTACTTTAATAAATCAGGTATTGTGCCAAACGTTACAGAAAACAGAATTGATTGTTTGTCTATGCCAGCGGTTCCCAAACTGTTTTTGGTTGACGCACCCCCCAAATAAACGCAACAAAAAAGAAAACGCAACAAAGCTTTGTTTTATCGCCCTAAATAACTTTGTCATGAGACGTTCCACTTGACACTGATTTCAGCCAGTTAATCATATTTGAAAGAATGAATGAAACGAGTTGGTGCACAAATATCCTAGGCTACAGTGACAGCCGCTGTCTTCTTCTACGTTTCTATCAAAAACTAATAAATTATAGTTTTTTGATTTAAAATAAAAGGGATTACAAAGGAAATGTTTATTGTTCCTGTTTTTTATTGTAGCCTATGGAAAAATCCAACTTAAAAAACGACACTGTAATATTTTTACACCAGACCACCATTACATGTTTTAATCTCGCGCTCCCCCTGGTGGCAGCGCGCACCCCTGGGTCCCTGGTCTATGCCCTTCGTGTGCCTGCGTGCGTGCATGTGTGTACTTACTCAGACACAACATCCACGCCCATCTTGGTCATATAGTACGTGCGCTTGTACTGTCTGAACTCGGTCTCAAACATGTCATCCTCCTCTTCCTCATCATCGCCTCCTTTTCCTTCTCCGATCAGCCGTCCTGATGAGACAGAATCCTGAACAAAAAACACACGTTATTACTCACAATACATACACTGTGCATAAAAACATTAAGAAAATCTTTGGTTTGATGCCAGAGTGTGTAGATATTATAATAGAAATACACAAGCAGACCTCATTCTTGTTGCTCTCTTTGTTGGCAGCTTCCTCTTCTGCCGCCAACCCGGCCGCCTCGTTCAGATACTTGTTACCAACTTTACTCTCGAACCACTTCAAGTCCACGAAGACCTCATTGAAATGTTCTCGATCGAACTAGAGAAAGGGAAGCGAGGAAGTTAGCAACAAATTTACACTATATTGATTTGTCATATACCAAATACTTTTCTCTTTTTGCTGCATGCCTACTCTTTGTATTCAACACTATATTTCTGCACAGTTCCAGAAAAAGATGAGGCTAAACCTATATATAATATAATTATCATACGGTATGCTATTTGTAGAACTGTACTCCAGCAGTGGATGCGTAGGATTGTTTAAGACGTGTGTGAGGCGGTACATTTTAGGTTAAAAGCCCACAGTGTAGTCTAGCCAAACCATACATATAAATAACAACATTTATTTTTCCATTTTTTAGGGCGATGACATCAGATCAAAGGTCATTTTGCAAACCTTCATAGAAGTTTTAAATGTAAAAAAACAAACAATAATAACGGTTACTAGTACAACACAAGTATCATAAGTGGATCCATTTTTGTTGTCTCACCTCAGCAAGCTTCTCCAAGTATTTCTCAAAGTTTCTGAGGTTCAGGTGGCCGTTCTCATTGAGATAACCTGAGGTAGAAAGCAGGATATTTGTATGTATTATATAAGATAAGATAAACCTTTATTAATCCCTGTGGGGGAATTCAGGAGTTTAAGCAGCAACAGAGTGAGAATGAAAAACAGGACAGTATGATTTCACAATAAAATAAAATGAAAATGATGTACAGGCAAGTCAGTGTGAAATTAAAAAAGGAATTAATGAAATAAATGAACATGTATACAGCTTTGTGTCCTGATTGTGTGGGTAGTAGTGGAAGAAAAATAGAGTACAAGAAAAAGCAGAAACAATGGAGAGCTGCTAAAACAGGCTGCCACTCATGGAGGCGTCAAGTCAGCAAAATATATATTACATTCGCTAAAATATTCTATATTGTAATGACTGAAATGAACTAAGAATTTGTCCAGCACAAACACCTGAAAGTAACTACACACAAACAACTCACAAAACACATTAAGACCATGAGAAACTTCTGAGATTGCTCGGCATTTACATCCAACATCATATCTATCACAAAAAATGCATAGCCATTATTATTTGTGTGTGTGCACGTGTGTGTCTCACCCCCTATGGTGGGCAGAGCACAGATGTAAGTCCTGTACAGCAGCGGCAGAGCGTCATGACTGATGTGAAGATTTGGGAGGTGAGGGATGAAATCGTTCCCCACTAGGAAGCCCATTAGAATCCAGTCGTCTATTATTCGTTCCAGGTCATACTTAGAACCGAGGTCATGCTGTAAAAACACACAGAGACACATCATCAGCATACAGAGCGCATATCATACGACACGGTTTCAGAAAAATGTGTATTAAAACCGGCCCTGTAGTTGACATTATGTGTTTGTTTCCTGAAAGTCTGGGATTTCTCACAGTGATCTGTGTGTGTGTGTGTGTGTGTGTGTGTGTGTGTGTGTGTGTGTGTGTGTGTGTGTGTGTGTGTGTGTGTGTGTGTGTGTGTGTGTGTGTGTGTGTGTACGTGTCTCACCCTGAGCCCAGAGAACTCATAATCGATGTACTCCCTCATCAGAGACAAGTGAAGCAAATGAAAGGTTGTCTCCTCTGGAGCCGTTATCCTGAAGGAGAGGAAAAGATAAGCGATCAGAGTGTGAAGAACTGACATTCAAATAAAATGGAAGAAAAATCTGAGTATTTCTTTATTCATCCCGGGGTAAATTGGGTTTTGGTGGCAGGTGCATCATTTTAAAATTAAATAAAAAATACATTAACATAAAAATACATATATAGAATACTCATATCAAAATTTGAAGTTAAAGTCAAAATATTTTTTAAAATATATCAAATAAAGATAATTATATAAACATAGGTTAAATAAAAATGTCCAATAAAAGATAAAACAAATAAAAAATAAATAAACATATTTACTGTAAGATAAAAAGTGAAAAAATTAACACATTGGCAAATTCTATTAAAATAAATGACATGCTTATCACAATGTATAGAGGGGTGTATTAGTATAAAATAAAACAATTGTTCAAAAATGAAGAATGAAAATAACCTTTTCTGGTTTTTTTTCCCTCCAAAGCGGACCTCTTCTCTGAGCAGGGAGAAATTTGGCTCGTGGCTGGTCAGACCCAACATGATCTAAAACACAGATGAGCGGGAGAGTGTGAGCATCCAAAAAAGTTGGTAAGAAGAGGGACAATATCTTGATCTCACACAAACCATACCAGGTCGGCATCGAGGCCGTACAGGCAGTGTCGGGTGTTGGGGTCGTGATAGGGCTTTCTGTTCTCAGAGCGAATAAACTCCATGATCTTGTGCTCCCCCTCCCCTGGAGTCTGTAGGGGGGGAGAAATGCAAACATGATATTAGAATCTAAATACTTTATTTAAACAATGAAAAATTGGGTTTTGTGAGAGTTGCTTGATTTTTGAAATATATAAAACAAAAGTAAAATGTGTATCTAAACACAAGAGGTTAAAGTACGAATGCGCAATAAAACACTTAAAATAAAGAAATAATAAAGATGTGCAAATTATCATAAGAAATTAAAGTAAACACTGTCCAATAAAGGATCAAATCAAATAGAATTAAGATGTGTTTGTAAACCCAAGTTAAAGTCAAACAGTAAAAATAAAATATGTATATATAAATCAACAGTTCAAGAGAAAAAGTCCAATAAAATATCAAATAAATAGCCTAAAGTTATTAATATAACATAAGAAATTACAGTACAAATGTTGAGATTATATTACAATATATAACCTGTATGTTGCAATAAAAAAACTGGTGTATGAGTATTAATAATAAATTCAAGTTTAAGGTGGCTATGGCTGCTGATGGTTAAGCATATAGACAATAACTTATTGATGCAGTGGGCGAATCACAGTGTCTGAAACGTGTGAAAACAGCCGTTCAGAAATCTTTTATTAGAACCACAGCCGGGAAATGTACAATCGTACCTCGTGACCCGACAGGTAGACATTGACGTTCTGCCACAGCTTGTCCGTGGACAACTTGCTGTGAACAAAATACTTCAGCTGCTCCTGGAGTCTCGCCATGAAGTCAGTGCCTGGAATAAGGATGCGAGTTAAAGAGAGTGGCTCACATCTTCTAAAAACAGATACCTCTGACATGTTAGCATGGTCCAGAATATGTATGATTGACTTAGTAATCGGTTAATTGTGCCAGTGGTTGTATTAGATTTTTTCTGTTGGCCTATTATTTATTATTATTCAGCCAAAGTTTTGAAGGTGCAGAACATTTCTCCCGGGGAAGTGATCAGAAGTCGGCAGGACTCAAACATTGGATCAGGTGTGGCTCGATTGTCAGATTGACGGTGAAAAAGATTAAGAAATCCTTTCAATTGAAATAATAATGTAGAAGGATAAGAACTACCAGATCTCCCTACCCTGAAATGAAGAGGTATCTTTACTCTACATGTTCTGTTGCAGCTCAATTTAACTGTGTGACGTTTATTGAGTGTCAAACTCCAAGGCATGCCTACCAGGAGTGATACAGTTGGAGTCGAAGCGAGCCTCTGTGGGAAGCACCTCTCCTTTTTCCAGAGCTTTTTTTATCTTGTCCTCAGCTTCTTTGGCAGACCTAGACACAGACACACACAGACACACACACAGAGAAGGTCAAACTCACAGTCTGTGTCTCCCTGTAGTCTGGTTTCTTCAATGTTTACTAAGCAAATGTTGCATTTTAGTTCTGTTTGAGCTTCATTCTGCCTTATATGTTATAGTACCTCAGAAAAAGAATTATACAAGCGATTGAAAAAAACCAAAAGGAAACAAGAGAAAATGATAATGCTGTGTGGTCTCAATTTTTTCTGCAGCTGTATATATATAAAAAAGTAAGATAAATATATAAATGAATTGATGACATAATAACCCATTTTAAAATGCTAAAGTTACTGTATAACAATAGAATATATTCCCCATATCATAACCAAGCCAGGCCGACAGGTCAACTGCATTGATTTCAGGTCGTTTAGCAAGGTCACGTGACCTTCGTTGACCCATTCTGCATGTCAGCCTAAACGCCACCAGAGGAGAAAATTAGATTTTCCATGTTTCTTTTTATCCAGCTCTACCTGAATCTCCGTCCTCTCTGCTGGTTCATCTTTGCCCTTGGTGCCACGCCGTCCACAGCCATGAAGAACACCTTGCGGGGCTTGATGATCCTGAAGAGCACCTCCAGGTAATGGAAGATGTCGGCGAAAATCTTCTCCTCTGAAATGCGAAAGTGGACATCCTCGTCGTTGGGGTGCGAACACTGGTGGATAATACCATTCATATCCAGATAGAGATTGTCAAACTCTGGAATCTGAAGAGAGAAAGAAACAAAGTTAAGCATAAACTTTTGATATTATAAAAATATATTCCTATAAAGTCACCAATCTTTAAAATATTTTTGATATTTCTTGAATCCTGGAAAACATCTGTTGGCAACAAAAATATTGTATTTTGTTTGGTTTTATTTTCAGCTACATTTCATTTTGAAGAAGGGGGTTCAACTGACAAGCATAAGTATAAGGCATAACTCAAAATGTGTCGTTTCTAATGCTGTTATGTCTATATTTACAGTGTATGGGTTATTGTTTTGTTGTTCATGTGCAATACCTTTAAAAAAAAAAGAAGCCTATGCTGTAACAAAAAAGGACAATTCTGGATCAATAAAGCTCATCTGGTCGAATCAAATAAAAAAAAAGAGAACATGAATTTCATGTTTTTGAAATCATTAAGAGTGATCATTTGCAAAAAAGGAATACAACATATGTTTCGTATCCATCGTCATCCCCTATGAAGATGCTAGCACTTATTGTCCTTTATATTGTTTTAACAAACATATCAGAGCTGGCTTACGCAACGAGAGTGACACTGAGCAACGTCCAGCTGATGAAACTGCTGCTCAAGCACTGGAACACTTTCTGCCCTACGACACAGGGAACTAGGTCACTAATGTCAACTCCAGTGCCGCTAAAGTAGGCTAAATACCTTAGTATTTCACCCCTAATAGCCCTTTGTATCACCTAAAAAGTGACCATATACATTTTCGATTGTAAACACCTTCATTGACAAAGTAAAGCAACGTGTATGTATACCAAATAACTAGCTACATGTCGTTAGCATAAAGTTGGTTAGCCTATCTGACTGTGATGGGTTTATTGTTGTTCAGAATCTCAATAAAGACCTTAACAAGTCAGTGGTAACATGTTTACTAAGATTTCATTTGAAATGTTTAATGATAAAATGTGTACACGTAGAAAATATCAAAATGGTAAGCGAGTAAGTGTTGGAATTTGGTATGACGCCAACATGCCTAACAAAATGTTATGTGGTATCACATTTAAGTCATTTTTTTGGCAGTCAGAAGTGGCTAGGTAAAAACATTGGTGAGCTAACGTAAGTGGAATAAAAGTTCCACGGCCCACTGACGGTATACTTTGGTGATAGCAAACAGCTAGCCAAGCTAACGCTGCGGCTATGAGCAACAGTGGCTTGCGAAGCTAACGATGTTTCCTACCTGATGTTCCTTGACAACTTCACTGAGGCAGGGATATCGCTCTGAAATCCATCGGTAAAATTTCGGTACTCCCATCTTCTCCTTGAAAGTGTGAACCCCGTAGATGAAAACTGTTAAATCTGAAATGAGGTTTAGCTAGGATAACATGAGAACTTGCTTTAAGTGGAGTGCGGTTTTGTTTCCAACGGCCGCTAACTAGCCAGTTGTCCGTAGTGCGTCTGCCAAAGCATTCCGCCGCTACTCTGAAACAGTCGTTCCGTTTATTTGTTTTTCACCCCCCACGGTTGTTTTTATTAAAACCCATTCCCGCCAGAAAATAAACAAATTAAGATATTATCATTTAAACAAATGGTTATACACATTTAGATATTATTGGCCTACAATATTTATTTATCACTACAATAAGCAGTATTTTATTCCTGTACAATATTTTAGATTCCGATTTTAGCTAAGCTTATTCTATTTAGACAGGTATAGTTTACTTCTTAGTTCTTATGCCTTTACCTTCACATTGGTCACTTGCAACATTATTATTCTCACACTAATATTTTTGATATGTGTTCTGTTTAGTCTAGTTATGTATCACTCATATATGTATGTTGCATTGTTAAAGGAGCCTGGGACTTAAGCTACTGTGCATATGACAATACATTTTAAAATTAAACCAAAGCGCCGCCGATTCAATTCCTTTGCTCTGTTGGGTTGCCCTTGAGCAAGGCACCGAACCCCCAACAGTCCCCTGGTGCCTGACAGACTGGCAGCCTCAGGTGGTATCTTTAAAATCGATAAATAAATGAAGTGAGTTTGGTGAAAAAGTGCAAATAAGGCTATTGGACAGGTGATATTTTATGAGCATCACAGAAACATAATCTGGGAATGAGTAGCCTGCTGGTGTCGAGCAGACACACTCAAAGGATGGACAATTGTTTGAGTAATGTAATTTAATTTAGCTAAGTCTCCCTTTTGCTGTGGTACCGGTACTCTTATTCTTTTTGTTTTCATCATTAACCTTCACTTTAGAGCAGGACTTTTCCAAATTAAGAGAGCTCGAACGGAAAGCGACTGGCCATAATAGTTTTTGAGGGAGAATGAAGATGTAATGGATTATTTTTAACCACAACGTCAAAATATCCCATGAGACTCCCATCTCGAGAATGCTTGAAAGCCAAATAAAAATGACCAAACACGACAGTATTGTTTTGAAATAATTTATTCAGTTATACAAATACAAAACACCTCTCACTTAATTATCATAAAATAGGTAGGTATTGGCGGTGTTTACCAAATCCTCTCTGTGTCAATGTTGTCAACATAGATCACCGATCAACAGAAACTGACAGCAGTTTGCATTAAGAATGCAGATGTTTTAACCCTACAGTACCCAAATAGTAATTCCATTGCTACATTAAAAATAGAACAAAATCGGATACTGCGAGGTTCTCATTTTCAACAAGCAACAAACAGCTCACATACGTGGAAAATAATCCAGTTGATGTAGCAATGCAGGTCAATGCCTTAAGTTATGAGATTTACTGTGATCACAAACAGGTTGTGTCAATAGCAACATAAACAATTGGTACTTCTGTACACTACCTCACATTCTGCCCTCCAAAGTCAGAAAAGGAACTGACGATATGCTTGACAGAATGAAATTATATTTATTAAAACTGGTTTATCCCAATATGAAAAACACAAAAACTACACATAAAGGGGAAAAAAAACAGGAGGTTGACAAACAATGAAGGGGGGAGAGGGTGTAAAAGCTTCATGTGTATACATCATTCTTGCATGTCCTCTTGTCTTGTGCTTTGGCCTTTAAAAGGGAAAATGCATCACACTAGTAGCATTTGGCTAGATGTGCCCTTGAGAGCAATAGCTTGATTAAAAAGGTACATGTTTTAAATTGACCTAAAACCATAAGGAGGCATTGTATTTTAGTCGATATAACTTTACTGAAAAGAAACAAAAATGCTTTCTGAAGTCTCTTGTTTTGTTGCGTGTCTCTTGGCTGTAAAATGACAGCACATCTTCTCCTGCTATACCGACGTACCCGTCCAAAGTCTTTCTGCTGTAGCTCATTAAAATAAGACAGGTTCGGTTTATTTCAGCTCTTCTAGGCAGCCTTGGTCTGCCCTGCATCAGACTGATCCTCTGCCCACTGAAGAGAGGCTCATGGGAGTTCTATCGCACACTGAAGACATGGTGGGCCTTCAGACGAGTTCCAGCACCTGGTAGGAGAGAAGACAGACCTGTTATGTCATCCGTAGCTCATTGATACTGGAAAGAAGATGAACACAGTTATTGGTTTGATAGGTTGCAATGAATGTGCCACATGGAAGTCAAACTATGTTATCACATGTTGAAACTTTAATACATTATTTTCCACTGCATATTAGGACTATTATAGGTAAAGAATATATGTATGATAAATAGAGAACCAGTGGATGAGATGTAATATTCAGAGAAACACCAGTACTGCAATGTTAAATGTGTGAGAAAAAAACGACATTATTTAAAGTTTAACATATACTACCAAAAAAATGGTGGAAGAGAAAGACTGGAATACACTAAAAATATTAAGTCCTAATTTGAGAGAAAAAAAAGCCTGATTTTCTGGATGATTTAAGTTACAGAATAGCATGGGAAAAAAAACTGAACTGGAAAAAAACAATAAACATTTTGCAATTGTTTGTCTTCAATTCCTGTCTTAATGTTAATCTTGGATCAGGCATGATGTTTTGACTAAAATCCCCAGAGGATAAATGTGGACTGTAGTTAAAAGCATGATTTCTGTATATTTCAAAACACAAACCTTGATTGTTCCTTGACTGTTTGCAGCAATCAGTACATTTGACTCCTGAAAAAACAAAGCATCATCGTCGAAACATTATTGGACATCATTATCCTGATCTATTCAGGAAGAGCTGACAGCCATCTTTCTTCTAGTACATAATATGTAAAAGGAACAGGGGTGTCATAAGGTGAACTCACTCCATCAGGCAGAGCTCTCCAGCAGACGGCACTGACGAACTCGTTGGTGTCGTCCTCCTTCTTGTCTTTGTCCAGGACACTCTTCACAGTGTCAAACTTGAATGTTAACAGTGTCTTGGAAAGGCCTTTGTAGTACAGGTACAGGGAGTTGTTTTCACTGCCTGTACACACACAAATAAAAAGGTTACATTGTGATCATTTTTGAATTGTTTTTGTTTTGTCACAAAGTGCTAACATGACCAAGAGTGACAAATATTCAAAACTCAGTCAGATTTTGAGTAGTTGATTTCTTGCAGTAAAGCCCCTGCGTGGCTGAGCAAATACCAAGGGAATGCTGCATTACAAATTCATTTATTTTATTCATTTTTGTTGATGCCTATTTTTTATTATTTTTTAAAAGCAAATTTCTATTCATGTCCAAATTTGCAATGTCACTTTTCTTCTTGTATTTCTTGTATTTCTTATTCTATTCAAGCTTGTTTTAATTTGTATTATTTTAGATTTTTAAATGTATTTCAATGTTATTATATAATGTGTTTCTTTTGCAATCTCTCAATGTTGTATGTAAAGCAGTTACCGTTGAAATGTGCCATATAAAAACATGTGCCTTGCTTTGCCTAACAACATGCGCAGTATAGGCTTTTCATATTTTTCAATCCGATGCTTACCACAGGCAACATAGTCCCCGTTGGAGGCCAGGCCTACGAAGTTCTTCTCGTTGATGTGACCCTTGAAGGAGCGCAGGCAGTGAGGTTTGTTGACGTTCCACAGCTTCAGCTGACTGTCTGTCGAACTGTTGATTTAAGGGTGTAAGTACACAATGACTCAGCAAATGTAAGGGACTCTGTAACATGACCTGATAAACTGCTGTGGGAGGGATTACATTATCTATGATCGGACTGAAAATGTGAGCATTTATGTGAAACACAAAGACATCAATAAAAAGAGCCATGAATGTGTGTCAGCATATGTTTTATACATTCTTACATAGAGCAACAGTCCCAAAATCAGATTTCCCTTCAATTTGTCAGCTCATATTTGTAAAGTTTTAGTCTTGGTGTCGAAAGCCCTTGTTAATTTTTAGTTGTATATTTAGTCAATCTTATCCTGTTTTTGTGTGGTCAAGTTTAAGTTGACAAAGTCTAGGCCTTTCTAACTTATATAAATCAAAGTGAACAATTTGTTATAATTTCAGTCAATAGAAACTGGTCTTTTCTTTGTCATCGGTTTATTTAGAATATTTCACTCAATGAAGTCTAGCCAAATATCAACTTGTTCCTTTTTCCTAAGTCATGCTGTTGTCTATAACTAAAGCACTTATAATGCACATCAGCAGAAGAAATGACAGTCTGCTGCAGGACATTATAGACAACAGTAATATCTTATCTCATTTTTTTGTCAATGAATATAAAGACATACGTTTTTATGATCCAAGGTAAATTTGAGTCTAGACTCTTCTCGACAGTTAGGGTTTAATAACGTTGGCAAAGTCTCGTTTTTGTCTCATTTACTCAAACTTTAGAGGCTCAAATTGTTTTGCCAGTTTTCTTAACAAATCCAACACTGATAGGAACAGGTGCAGTAACTTTGCAGAAGAAACAAACATTGGAATGATAAATAAATACTAGCATTTTTATACATACACGCATATGATTTTAGCACAATACTACTACAAAATAGGCTGAAGTCACTTACGCAGAAACAATTTCCTCTCCGTTGACGAACTTAGCGTAGGACACCGCCTTCCTGTGGCCTTTGAACACCATGATTGGCTGCTTAGTGTTGCGTAGATCATAGTAGTGGACACAGTGGTCTGCCAGCAGAAAAACATAAAGGTGTGCATTCAGTCAGTATTCTCTTTTTGTCTATCTTTTACTTCTACTCCACTTCATTTTGGAATTCAAACTTTTTACTGAACTTCATTGATTTGACAGCTTTAGTGACTCTACATATTTAGATTTTAGTGACATAATTATATGTTCATTTATCCAGCAGGAATTTACAAAGGAAGTAAAATCAGATCCACCTTTACCAGCGGTGATAAACACATTAATGCCTAGGTATAATGCAGTGATTTAATACAAGTGATTTAGAAATATGCCACACACCAGAGATGGGGGACTCGAGTCTAGTGACTTGACTCGAGTCAGACTTAAGTCGCCAGATTGAGGACTTGTGACTTGCTTGATCAACAGTGAGAAAAGACTTGACTTGGACTTGCTACTCATGACTTGAGACAAGTCATTGCTGTCTTGGTTAATTGGTGAATAATAATAATAATAAAAAATATTTTCGATTGGATGTTTCCTGTTGCATGTGGGCGAACCTGGCAACCAGTAATCTCTACTAGGTGATGCGCCCGCCATCTACAGTAGAGCGGTCGGGGTTTGGAAGATGGAAGGTGCTACCAGTTCTGCTGCTACTGCAGCCAGTGTTCCCCAAATCATAACATTTCGATTTAAAGACTACTCAACTCAACAAAAAAAACGATTCGCCGTGTGCAAGGTGTGCAGCGCAAAAATATCCGACACATCCAGCACCACGTCAAATTTCATCCGCCATTTCCGACTACACAAAGAAAAGTAAGTAATGTCTCGAGCTAATTTCACATTATTTTTAATCTAACGTTAGCTGGCAGCTAACATCCCATCTCCATCAGTCAAACGTGACAAGAGCTTACTGTTTGCATCACAATAAGTTTTAATCATGTTGACTTAGTTTCACATTGATCCCGCCTATCAAATAACAGACAATTTGACTGAAATACGGCAGCCTATCTGAAATTGCCAGATTGATTCACTTGGCAGATCAGGTCTAGCTAACGCTAGTTGCTAGTCCAAAGTCTACCACATCAATGTAGCTGTTTTTTTTTTGGTTAAATCATATATATAAAGTATAACAGCCAAACAACATGCACAAACCCTATTACTGTAAATGTAGGTATAAGTATATGATATATGAGAGATGTGTGACATAAATGAGAAATGGGCCACTTTCAAGAGTAAATCGTAGTATAGAACATAGAAGTGTCTCCATTTCATTTCCGTATGGTATTTACTAATGGAATATTATGCAATAAAAACATGAGCTAAAAGTAGTTTTTTTGCACTTCTCCCCTCTGTCTAGATTTGAAGAGCACATCACTACTAAGGACACATTTGACACCACTCAGCCAATGGTATCGCAGTTTATTACTTCAAGAACTCCAAGCAATACCTACAGCTTTAATCATCCACAGCAGAGAGCCATCAGCAACTCAATCCTGTCGGATCTGATAATTGACTGCAACCTGCCACTATCCATAATTGAACACCCAAGCTTTCAGCACTTTTTGACTGTAGTGGACAGCAGGTACGCCCCTGTGAGCCGCAGGACAATAACCACGAAGCTGGATGAGGTAGTGGCTGAGCGACGGATGAAGCTAAAATAAGACCTAGAAAATACAGACAGTGTGTCGGTGACTGTAGATATATGGTCCGACAGACAGATGAGGGGGTTCTTTGGGGTAACAGTACACTGGCCGATGACTTCAGCTGATGACTCCTTCTCCTTGAAGTCGGCTTTACTGGCATGCAGCCGTTTCAAAGGATCACATACTGGTGAAAGGATTTTTGAGGAGTTTCAGCAGGTGTGTGAAGATTTCAAGCTGAGAAGGAAGTTGGACCACATTATCTGTGATAATGCGGCCAACATGAAGAAGGCCTTCACCACCTGCTTTCCAGGTCAAGAGGAAGAAGAAGACCTAGACGATGCTGATCTGTGGAATGACCTGTCACCAGAGGATCAAGAGAGGGTTGACCTCTTTATCATGGCGAAGAGTGAATGCAGAATGCAGTGTTTTGCACATACACTGCAACTGGTCGTGAGAGATGGCCTGCAAGAGACCAGAATTGTTGGTGCACCCATTGCGAAAGCCTCCAGGTTGAGCCACATTCTCCATACAAGCTGCTCATTCAAAGAAATGTTTGAGTGTGAGTTTGGTCAGCGTGGAATCCCTGCCTGTATTGCCACTCGCTGGAATTCCACTTTTAGGCAACTAAAAGCAGTGCTCAACTGTGATCAGCTTAAGCTTTCTAGACTTCTTTCTGATTCGGGCCATAAGGACACAGTATTCACAGCAAGAGAGTGGAATCAGATGAAAGAACTGGTGCACATCCTTCAGCCTTTTGCGGAAGCCACAGACCTCACGCAGGGGGGAAAAAAAGTGACCATAAGCGCTGTGGTACCTTGTATCCTTTCTCTTAACCACCACCTGGAAAATGAAAAGGGGAATATGTGCTTCATGGGGGGTTTGATCTGTAGCCTACAAACATCACTCCAAAGACGGTTCAGGGGGGTCTTTGTGAATGTCCAGATGGTACAAGAATCATGTGACATGCAGTCAGTGCCCTTTTCTGACCCTCTATACCTAAAGGCTGCTCTACTGGACCCTTTATTTGGCACCATGTGGTTGACCCATGACGTTTTGGTCCCTGAAAACAACAAGGAGTCTGTGTCAATGATGATTAAAGGTATGTAACATTTTTATAGCACATCAAATGTAAAGTTTACCCATGTTATAACTAGGATTTTGGAGGGTGGTGTCGATTCACTTCATACAGATTGTCATTACATGGTTGTTACTAATACTAAGTATTCAATAGTGTCTTTCCTGTTTTTGCCTTTACTCATCAGATTTGATTCTCCAAGAGGCTTCTAAGACCACCCCAACCCCATGTGAGCAGGAGGACCAAACCACAACAGAGGAGCCAGACCATCAATCCGGACTGTTTTCAGCGTACCGCAAGAGGCAGAAAAAGGATTCAGGTTCAAGCCCCCATATTCAGCTGAACCACTACTTGGATATTTGCGATGGACAAAATGCCCTTCAGTTTTGGGCCATGAACAGGCACACCCTCCCCTCTTTGTTCAAGGTGGCGGTAAGAGTCTTGGCAATCCCTGCATCAAGTGCACCTTTGAGCGTGTCTTCAGTCATGGTGGGATTATAATGCGACCCCATCGTTCACGGCTGAGTGACAGAGTTCTGTCAAATTTGATTTTCTGCAAATGCAATACATTGTAAATGGCTTTTCACCATTGTTAAGAAAAAGCTAGCAGTGTTCCACTTGTGATTTCTGATACATGCAAACACACTCCACTATCACACATGCGCAGTTGCGCACACAGGGGACTCTCTCCTCCAAACACCCTCTCACACACACCCACCCTCTCACAGACTCTCACACACACACACACACACACACTCTCTCTCTCTCTCACACACACACACACACACACACACACACACCCCCCCCTCTCTCTCTCTCTCTCTCTCTCTCTCCCCCTCACACACACACACACAGACACACACATACTCACAACATACAGTATGAGAGAGTGAGGCCTTTTTGAAGGAGTAGTGGACATAGAAGTTGTATTTGTTCAAGTTCATTCCTTCTTGCACTTATTTGTCCTCTGTCTTTTGCAACACATTAAAAAAAGGACTGTCTTTTGCAACATATTGAAAAAATGGTTGTAAATAAAAGGAAGTGGTTTGCTGCTGTTCCCAAGATAAACTGCTGTGTTGAGTACTGGTGTGTCTGGTAATTATTGTTTGGTGCACCAGGCCCTGTAGTCGTTCCTAGTCATTCGGATCCTGCTGGTCCTAGTGAGTATTTATAATTATTCTTTAGCCTTATATCCCCTTCCTCTATTTGTTAGCCCTTTTGTGCAAAGGAGGGCTACATAAAACTTAGGCTGCAGTCTCTTAAAGTTTTAAGACGGTTGTGTTCCAGCTTATTATATTTCTATGACTTGACTTGTGACTTGCTTGACCTAAGCTATGACTTGACTTGACTCTCACAAAAATGACTTGGGACTTGCTTGAGACTTGCATACGTGTGACTTACTCCCATCTCTGCCACACACACACACACACACACACACAGTGCTATTAGTACTTTTCTTTTGGTGCTTGAAGAATACCGAGTACTTCAATTGTAGCTGTACAACAACAACAACAGTGGGAAAATGTGATTTTCTACTGTGGGATTAAACGTAAGTCCTCTTCTTCAATAGGATTTTGAAGGCAGCACTTTACTTTAATCTCTGGCTACACGTCATTCATATCCCGTAACAACCAAGGCAGGCAGCCAATGTGAGATGAAGTTGTAAAAGACTGACAGTTTGTGTTTCATACAAGCTCTGTTCAAAACATTTAAATACTACGCCTACGGGCTTTACTCCAGGTTCAGGTTTAGGTTCTTTATTTGTACCTGTAGGTAGATTTAATTTGCAGATAAAAAGACAAGGGATCCATCCTGACACACTCTTAAAACAAACACAGACAACACACACATCTCTAATAAAAGTACACCCTGTTCCGTCAAATCTCAAAATATTTAAAAAAGAAGAGCACTATTACAAACATGGGCACCACAAAATTCATAAATAAATAAATAGGGATCTGTGTGATGCTCCTAGGATTTGTTGATTTGTGCAATAGCTGCTGGGATAAAGCTGTTTTTATACCGTTGGTTCTACTCTTTGGGACAACTAACCTCCGGCTCGTGGGAAGAAGTTTAAATTCTGAGTGCAGACGGTGGGAGTAATCATCTAATATGGAAATGGTTAACCGCTGTAAATGCCTGAGGTGCAGGGTCTCCAGGTTTAGCTTTGGCTCACCAATCAGTCTGCTGAACCACTTCATAATTTGACAGAGAGTTTCTGCTCTTTAAAGTCAGGTTACCAAACCACAACAATAATGAAAAAGACAGAATTGACACGATAAAACATGATCATCATGGTTTTGTCAATGCTAAAATAGGACAGTTTCCAGACTCCAGGCGCTAAACCAACTCCTTCAAGGTCAAGGAGGGGCTTGGGGGACTGGGACCTTCTAGACATAAGGAATGGAGTAAATAAGCCAGGGCAATCCACCGCTGGATAATATGCAGTTTCTTAGCAACTTGAAAAGGTTGTTTTAAAACGAAAGAATAGTTCAAATTCGTATTACTCCCTTGGGAGAAACAGCAGATGAAGTTTTGGACTGGACCACCTGTGTGTGTGAAACCACAAATGAAATATAATGGTGCACAGGGACGGACTGCTGGCTGTGTGAGGTGTGTGTGCCCTGTCAGAGTGCAATGATAATAATAAATCACAACAGTGTATGGGAATGTTGTTGCCTGGGATTTTGAGTATGGGTAATTCTCATCTTTTTGTTCCCCCCTTTGGACTTTTAAAGTATGAAATAAACAGATAAACCGCACTCATTGGACCAGATACTGTGACATGCTTATAAACTATGCTGTGGACTTTTAAGGGGAATACTTACGAAAACATCTGTGTGATGTATATGTGAGACAAAGATTAATCACAAGAAGAAGAAGAAGAAGAAGAAGAAGAAGAAGAAGAAGAAGAAGAACAACAACAACAAGAAGAAGAACAAGAAGAAGAACAAGAAGAACAAGAAGAACAAGAACAAGAAGAACAAGAAGAACAAGAAGAACAACAAGAACAACAAGAAGAACGAGAAGAACGAGAAGAACGAGAAGAACGAGAAGAACGAGAAGAACGAGAAGAACAAGAAGAACAAGAAGAACAAGAAACAAATTCTGAGTAATAAGACGAACAAGATCGAGAAAAACAACAAGAACAAAAAAGAAGAAAAGGAACAAAAAGAAAAACTAAAACTAAAACAAGAAGAAGGGTAAATTCTGTTCAAATCCAGTTCTGTAGAAATCTATCCTGATCTCACCTGCACAGCCGAATGCCAGATGATACCTGGAGGTCGGACTGAATTTCACACAGCAGACGTTAGCCTTGGCCTCGATGCTGGCCACAGAGTTGTCAAGATTGGTCGACCATAACTTCACTGAAAGACAGCAGCAAACAAAAAAAATTCACCATGATCTGGAAGATGATTTATGTCTGGACGACTTTCAGAAAAAGCCTTTAATGTTACCTTTAGCATCATCAGAGCCGGAAGCTAACAGCTTGGGGTCCATCAGATTAAAGTCGACACTCCAACACCTTTTTTCATGCTCCTGGAAAAAGAAGTGCAGAAGAAACCTTATAAATGTGACATGACAGATTGGAAACAGACCCCTTATCAAAAACAGAGGAATGCTTTATGATAATTGTATCATACCTGGTAGACTTTGGACCGCTGGCCTGTGAACCCGTCCCACAGGATCACAGTTCCCTCATAGTCACTGCTGGCCAGAAGGTTCTTGTGATAGCTGCTCCAGCTGATACAGCTGTAAGGAAACAAGGTCAGGATTACTTTCACTTTCAGATGTAAGCTCGCAACTTAGTGCTCCATTTAATATGCCTTTAGACTTGGGCCTTGGTTTTTCGAACAACGATGGTTTGGACATTTTAAGCTGGCTTGCATAATGTATTTATCAGTCAGTCAATGATGTAAAGCTACATTAAATGTATCATCCCTTAAAATAAAAATATGACATATTCACACTGACAAAAACAGACATTTTGAATCAGAATCAAGTTAATTGCCAGGTGCGTTTACACATAGAAGGAATTTGATTTGGTGTGGTGCGAACATAAACAATTTAACAAAATAAGTTGCAATAGGTCAAAAATATAAAGCTAATAAAAATAAGAATTTTAAAAAGAACTATTAAAGCATTAATATAGGGATATTAAAGACAAATATTTACACCAAATTCATGTATACAACTAACTTTAAAAGGTAAAAAAACTAAAAAGAAACAATGACAATATGGCAATATATGGCAGCTACAGTGAATTGTATTTGAATTGTTTTTTAAGTGTTTGTTTACATTTACCAAACAAATGATCAAATCAGTAGACCAGTATTCATAGTATTCTGCTAAAATTTAAAAATATATATATTTCTGTCAAAAAGGAAGTCTAATACCTTTGAAGAGACCATAGATAATGGTTTCAGTGGTTCTGTTGGAATAATTGAACATATTCTTTATACCAAAACTGATGTGATTTAAAAATATATATTTAACGGAAATATGGGGACTTTCTTTTTCCTTCTTAGGGTTATTTTTTTGAAATACAACTCATTGACATTGTTTCAGCCGAATAGAAACATACATTATATATTTGCAATATGCTGTTTACAACCAGTATATCTAAAACTGTCCATTGTAGGACATGAGAGTGTTGACTTTTATTTCCCCTACCTGATTTTGGAATTGCAGGTCATTTCATTAACAGGGTAGTGGATGTCCACGGCATCCTGGATCACAGTGCCGTACTCAAACACCTTGATCTTCTTAGTCACGCCGGCGATGGCGAAGTAGTCACAGTCACGGTCAAACTCAATACTGAAACACAGGATCACGGGTAATAGAGAGTTAGTGGGTTGATCAATATCAACCAAAGCAAAATGTGTTACGACAGATTAAAGAAACAGCGTAAAACTACTCAATTCTATATAAAACTAATATTACCACAAGCTGGGCCTTTAGAATTCAAGGCCACTAAGTGCATAGGACTTGTATTCGAGTTCAATTTATGTATTTTTTTGTACCTGGAGACAATACTGGAGCCGTTGTACAGGTCACTGGCGTAGGAGAGGGTGGCGAGCGGCCGCACAGAGTTGTAGCGGGTGAACTTTGACAGGCACTCCATGAAATCATCCAGCTGGTTCAGGTTCCTGCCTTCATCTGAACACAACGGACACACATGATTAAAATACTGTTCAATAAGAGCATTGGCTACATGCACTATATACTGTGTGCCATAGAAAAAAGAAGATAAATCCGATATTTAAGAGGAGATGTATGTCACGTGTGTAATACACTGAGCAAAAACAAAGTTCTTCTTTGTAATGTGTGAGTGCATTTCACTATGTTTAGTTTTTCAATACAAACTCTCACTCTGACAGCCAGCAGGCAGGTTTGTGGCAAATGTGGTCTTCAATTTAGGAAAAAGCTACTGAAGCAATAACACTGGCGTCATTGTTTAAGAACTGAGGCTTCATTTGGGTTCTTCCTTCATGCAAATATAGTCCCAGTTTGTGCAGAATCAACAAATTAGATACATTTCTAGCGATATTGCAACACTAATTGCCTTTACACTGTGAGAGAAAGATGCCCCCATCGACTGACGGAAATGTACCTGTGATGCGTGACATTTTGTTGGAGAAGTAGCACTGTTCCAGATCCTCAAAATGAGCAGTAAGCCTCTTCCTCCGTGACGCCAGGGTGCTGTTGTACCAGGTCTGTCTTTTGCCCTGGAAAAACATATTCCAAATGTTTAAGAGTATAGTTGAATCAAAGTCATTCTCACATTTATCTTTAGAAACTCATTCCAATTTGACTGAAAATGTACAGATGAGCGTATGTCAGCATTTTCCCCAGCTAAGTGTGGTAATACGTTAGCCAGTTAAAAGGAAGCCAGAGGAGATTTCTCTTCAAAGAATTAAAATATCGTGTCTTATATATTGTAGTTATGGCTGATAGAGGCAGGATCAGTAAGGAAAAAAAAAAAAAAAAAGAATTGACAAAAGAAACAGAAAAGGCTAAAAAGGGACAAAGGGCCCAAGCTCAAACAACTAGCAACCTCGTTCAGTCATTCAACAGATGGAGAGGACTGTGGGATTCAAAAGAATATTTATGATGTGACTTTGTAATCTTAAGACGTGGTTTTACATTAATATATACATTTACGTTAGTGGCTAGAACAAAGCTAGCTCAGGTCTTGGCTTAAATGTAGCTTACAATAGCTATGTTTGTCAAGAAAAACAACCACGCAAAGCTTAATATAAACGTAAACCAGGCAACATAGTATTTGGAATATAGAAGAGCGTGCAAGAGTTGTGTTTCTCTTACATTTGCTTCCAAAACAAACAAACAAACAAACCCATTGGACATGTATCAAATCATTGCTTAAGCGGCGGTGGTGCTCATGGGAAATGGAGTTTTCATTCCGGTAAAAACAGAAGCATTTTTGTCAAGGGGCCGTCAAAATCAACACGGAATAAAAATGAACCTGGTAGTCGCCTAAACAGATCGCAAGTGAGTCTAAATCCAACAAAATAATGATAATAACAGGCATAAATATCAAACAAGGGTTTCTAATGGATTTAAAAGTCACTATCCAAACAGCATGTGGGTTTCTCTCGCTTACCTGGGTTGTTCCACCAAATCCCGGAGGCTGGCTGTAGTCTGGGGGCTCAATAATACTGCTGCAGCTACTCGAGAAACAAACAAAAACATAAACAGACGTATAAGGCTCTGAAGTGTTATACGGGAATGCGTATCACCTTGACTAATACATGCATGTAGTTTCATTCAACAGTAGGAAGATATAAATGTGTATAGTATCTGTAGAGTACACAATTTAAGATATACTGTACATACTGCGTGTGTCAGTTAGAATACACTATAAAGAGACAACCAAAAAATAAAAATTGAATATTAACCAAGTGCTAAAAAATGTAAAACTGAGTCCAAACCCACAGCTTAAAAATAAATATAAAATAAACACAAGACACTAAGCAACTGATAAAAACTAGAAAATGGAAAATACTCAAATTCTAAAATATAAATAAACATAGGATACTACCTAACTGCTAAAAATAAATGAATAAATATTAACATTAGATTCTAACCAGTTGCTTGAAAGTATAAAACATGGACATTAACCAAATACTAAAAAATAATAAATAAATACTTGCCACTGGTCAAAACAATAAAGACATAGTAGTTATTATAGAGCGACAGACTTCGTCATAAGGAACCATGTGCTCTGACATTGGGTTTCTATGGTACTGAACAAAGCAGCTGAACGTGTTTGTTTGTTTGTGATGGCGAATCATTTCTTTTACTGATAGAATTTGTAAGAAAAACCAAAGCCGGCTGTACCTGGGTGCTGGTGATGGAGCCTCCACATTAGGCACTGTGCACTCCGCCTCCATCATAGGACAGTACAGGCCGCTCATTTCCTGGGAGAAGGACACAAAAAAACAGGTTTTTCTTTTTCAGCCGGTGATGCCCAGTGGCCCCCGCTTTTGTCATTTCCTAATATGATTTCATAACCATGTGTGCACCTCCTCGACCTTTCCATTTATGAATGACAGTTATAGATTCTCTGTTTACCTCCACACGTTTAATGTCCTCCTCGAGAAAGTTGAGCTCTTTCTGCAGTTGCTCAAGTTGCTGTCGACAGAGCCAGAAACACAGATAAATACATCTGCATGTGGAAAGCTTTCAGGATCATTTCTGGACAAACAGCAGTATACTATTATATGTATATTAAAACTAAAGTACCTCTCTCTTGTTTCTCCTGGCTTCTTTGAGGAACTCCATAAGGATCTGTCTCTGAGCGGCTTGGGATTCCTAGTGAAGAGACGGACAGCATGCATGATATCACATAATAAAAAAAGTGAGAGTAAGAGTAAAGCTGCAGAAAATACAGTTTATAAAAATGTTTGGTTGCCAGACCTTTGAGCACTACAGTTGGTCCCCTGACATGTTCATTGTTTTTACTTGTATAATGTTGATTTCAACTCCAACGTTTAGCTGACTAATCAATTACTTGATTGAAAAAAAATGATAGTCGAAACTGTTATCCACGTTTGTTCATTTTAATGCAAAAATGCTGTGGTCAGTCTCTCAGATATGGATATCACCTGCTCTTCTCATTCTTCCTGGTGGCTAGCTGTGCTAATAGTATGCAGCCCCACCTCTCGTATGAAATACTGTCACTTTTAGCTACAAAAACCAAGATGGTAACTAAAAAAATCCCGAACTAAAGGCTTTAAAATGGTAATCCACAAAACAATAGTCTTATATACAGTCTCTGGTTTGGTTAACCTCGAAGGCAGGAAAGAGAGAACTGACATCAATGTTTTTTAAGACTTTCACTTGCAGACACCCTGGATTCATTGTGCTTCATTCATTGACAAAATCATGTACTCCCTTCATCGTGGTCAGACTTAGCTATCATGCACTGTTAACTATTATTACTCAGTGTGGACATTGCATTTGGCAAGTCACTTTGTATCCTACTCCCTTGAAGTTATGAATCCTACTGTAGACTATGCTTATCAAAGCAGCCAAAAACAGAAGCAGAAAGCAACAAAAAGTGGGCACCAAAGAAAAATGAACAACATTTCTGATCCCTGTTTAACCTTTACTCACCGCCTCCAGCTGCTTCTTTTTCTGGACTAGGAGCTCCAGCATCAGGTTGACGTTTGCCAGGTCCAGGTTCTCCTGGTCAGGACTCAACACGTCCTGGAACACCTGCCACCTAGACCCATTCTGTGGGGCAGAGACACCGATCAGTTACAGACTTTTCTAAAAAAAACGTTTTAAAAAATAGTGAGTGAACGGGAGTTTAAGGGGATTCACAATGCGGTGTGCGTGTTTTGTACTTACGGGATGATCTAGTTTTAGTCTCTTCTCTTCCGACCTCTGTTTCTGTTTAAGAATCAGTTCATTTACTGGAAGATGTGGACATGTGGTGGAGTAGGTGGAGGGGATGGGGTAAAGGAAAAAGTTAAAATGCTAGGTACTCAATAAAAACACAGCTGTGTATATATGAATTTTGCTTTTAAATGTATTGTCACAAACACTCAACGGCAAACAAAACAATAACGACGTTTTTTTATTTTTTATTCTATAATGCATATGCTAAATGTGACGCTCTTTAACAGCTCTTGCATTACTGAATGTTTTACGGATCAGTGAATGCAGAGAAGACCCAAGCAACACCTAGTTCAGATACAAACAAACATCCACTTTCTGACTCAAAATACCTACCAAGAAAGTTTGGGTAAAGCTGATCAACGTTATCGACAATATAATTACACTTGGGACATCTATTGCTGTCCTCCAGACTCTGGCGGATACACTTGAAACTGCAGAAGGGAGAAATAACAAAATTATACAGTCTGTGGTATACCTGAAACTATATACAATAGTAGGAGTTATTAGTTATACACATTTAAGCTATACAAGTATTAAAATGCCAGTATAAAACTATGCCAAACCAACAATTTTGGCTTCTCTATTCTCATGTTGCTATGTCCATGTTTTTTTTGTAAATGCTTCCTATTGTTACACTATAATCTTTAAATACCTGATTGATTGTCTACTGCTTATTCATGTTTTGTCAGATTCTTGTTAAAAAATATTAGATCAAATAACGTTAGTGTATTATCCCAATGATGCAAAGACTGCTCTTGGTTTGTTGGAAACTATAAACCTTACTTTTTATGATGTGGGCAGTTTTTTAGGAGTTGAGTAAACTGGACAGATGACGAAGAATATAGTTGTTTTTTTTATTGTCAAAAAACACATTTGTTATTTGTCACCACTTGTTTTCTACATGTTGCTGTGCTGGGCGTTTGAACAGCTCAACGGGTGTGTCATTATTCTAGAACAAACTGGGACACCTGTATCCCACACTGTCTCATTCTACACCTGAACACTTACCAAAAACTGTGGCCACACTTTGTCATGTGTGCCTCTTCTATCATCTCGAAGCAAATAGGGCTGGAAAAAAATAGATAAAAAGTTAAGTGCAAGTCAGAGTTGAACTTATTAAACACTGACAGTGACATTCAACTGCATACAGACAATCAACACTTCCTGAAAAGAGTGGTAAACAAAACTAACCAGACAAAATCGTTGCTTTTATCTTCGTATGAATTCAAGAGGCCGTTGTAAAGGGGTGCTTGGTGGTGGGATTTCTTTCGGCTGCCTGAAGACGCAGAGGGTCTGCTCAGGGGAGCAAAGCTGGGCCGAGACGACGGTACGGTTGCCAAATTTGGCCCCGACAAGGCGCCCTCGCTGGCTCCTGGCAGGGTCCGGGAGGGCACAACATTTGCAGAATTGTTCCCATTACTTGTGATGGCGTTGCTCCCACCGCTACCGTTTGAGTTCCCCGTGCTACTGCTGCTACTCGTGCTGGGCACTGAGCTCGCCCCACCGGGGCTTTGCTGTGGCCGGTTGCTTGACATCATGAGAGGCCGACTAGAAACTCCCCCAAATTCGCTGCGTTGCTTTTCAAAGCATCCGGACAGTTCTGCTATTTGGATACCTTAGCAGGTTGGCTAGCTAGCTGGCTTGCTTATGTGCTAGCATCCTGGGAGAAAGCAACAGTGGCCAAACATCCAGCGTATTTTAAACTTGTCCGTCGGTGTGTGCCTCACTTTTCACACTGACGCCCTATTATAAACTCACTGAAATATAAAGGACAGAAGACATAGGCATTGAAACGGCGAATAAAACGACTACAACTGCGTTGCTCAGGAGATTAGTCGGCTAGCTAGTGCTAGCTACGGAGAGGAATCTCTTGAGTTTCCTCGATTATTTCCCCAGGTACCCGGTGTGTTCCCGGCTTTCAACTACCTCCCTCTGGCGACACGGAGTTGAACTGCGATAATGGAAATCCAAATAGCCTGCTGTATGAACGCCGCTGCAGTCAATGTGGGTATTTACAATGTGATTCTCAGTCACTCTTATATGGTTGTGGTGCTTTTGTACTGGCTTCTATGATATATTTGTTTTTACTTATTGATGCAACCGACCTGAATAATGAAATATTCTTCAGTGATGGACACTCTTGGTCATTCATTAACATCTGCATCCAATTCAGAGATGAGCAGATTATAGCCTACGCTAATATTGAGTAGGCCTACTCAAAAAAACATTAAGAAAGTATTATCTATAAAATAATTTAAAGTAGGGAAGCATTGACATAGACTAACAAATAGGTTTTGGATTGAAAACAAGTTTAGCTCCATGTACAGTTTCTTTGTTTTTGACTTTGCACATGCTAAATAACTTATTCTCATTAAACTGTAATACTCAGTTGAAACCCAAAATAAAAATAAAAAGGCATACAGAAACTAGAGCTGTACTTCTGTGTTTTTTTGATGAATTAGAAAAAAAACAATTAATTATTTTGCATGTTCATAAAAGGCCAATATATCAGCAAACTGAGAAGATCTACAGAAAGCACCAGCATGTTAAACTCAAGCTTTACTTGTCTGTAGCTTTATTAGAAATAAGGCCATACTTCAGAGTGATCATTTTGCAGTTACATCAAAAACAAGCAGGTAGGTCACTTCCATAAAGTGCAGCCAGCAACTGAGCCAAGAAAAACAGTGTCATGTCATCCAAGCATCCACCTGCAGCTCCGCAAATAAAACCTAAGGAGCCCTAACTTATTCACACTCACAGTTTATCCAGCCTGCTACTTGCTTTTCCAATTTTACCTCCACGTGGACAAATAAGGGGTCCTCCATGTAGGCACGCACAACATGGATTTTCCCATGTTTTTGTTTGCAGAAGGAGTTTACATGTATCATTATGAAGCTCAGTTAGGATGTGTATACGTTTTTTTAGCAAGGGGAAAATAACTGGATATATTGAAGAGTAGATTAATTTCCCTAAAAAGGGCCACCATGTACAGTAGTATAATTTTCTCTGTCTTGGTCAATCAAAACGTAGTATAAAAAGTTGATGTACTTGTATCAGGATTTTTTGTTAAATTGGATTAAATAAATTAAAAAACATTATGAACAGAGTCATATACTTAAAAAAAAAAGCTACGGCTGCAATTTGGGAAATTTGTTTTTTGTGTAGTATGTACATTTACTCAACTTGGGTATACAATTGTGAGGTACTTGCGCTTTACTTTAGATACAAAATATAAGTAACAAATTAAATTCTCAAATATTTGTATAAGTTTAAACAATACTTTATTGATCCATTGGTGGAAGCACAATCAACAAAACAATGCATTCATATTTATAGTCCAATATAATAAATATGCATAAGCTGTCATGACTCTGCACAAAGCCTCTTTTTTACTGAAGTACTTCTTGTACTTAAAATATATTTTGATGCTAATACTGTAGAACTTTTAATTAAGTATGATTTGAATGCAGGACTTAAATAGCCTAAAAGAAGAACTTTGTCCACCGTACTTTGTTTCCATATGAAGGATACCTATCCAACTTTTTAATAACCATCACACAGTGCAAATTGATAGGTGAGATTTCAAATGAAGGAAAAATTTAAAAAATATAATAAGTGTGCCTATAAAGTAAGACAGAAATATCATAGCTTATGATTTGAGCACCTTAATTACTCCATGCAACAACTGACTATGAATAAGAACCTTTGAGCCAAACACCTGCAGTACTGTATGTACATCGTGTTGCATTTGTCCCCCTCAAGCCCTCTCCCTCCCCCTTTCTATTTTATACCACTGGTGGTGAAAAGCTTGTCGTTTTTCTTCCCCCCTTTTCTTCTTTCTTCCCCTCCTCATTTGTCCTGCACATCAGCCTGGATTTTCTCTCATTGGGTCCCCCTCTTTTGCATGAGGTACCAGGTTGTGTGTGTGTGTGTGGGTGTGCGTGCTTGGGGAATGTGTGTGTGTGTGTGGCGGTGGTGTTGGATGGTCAGCAATGTGGGTGCGTTGGGAGGTTAGTGAGTGGCAGAGACGAAAAAGAGAAAGAGTGAGTGACACCGAGAAAATAATGAGGGTGTGTGGAAGAACGTGTGTGTGTGTGTGTGTGTGTGTGTGTGTGTGTGTGTGTGTGTGTGTGTGTTTGTGTGTGTGAAACAGAGAGGGGAAGACAGAGAGCGGGCCTCAGGTTCGGTGGGGTCAAGACCGACAAGCTCAGATGAAGGATAATCTGTGAAGGTCTCTTACAGCGGGGGGTGAGGCCCCGGTGGAGCACGCTCATTCAGACTCTCTTTCAGACACACATACCACGCACACGCACACACACACACACACACACACACACACACACACACACACACACACACACACACACACACACACACACACACACACACACACACACACACACACACACACACACACACACACAATGCACATCGCTCGCTTCCTCTCTTTCTCTTCTCCTTCATCCTCCTTTTCCCTCCCTTTTTTGCTGCTTTCTCTAAAACCCACCCCTCGTTTTCTCTTGTTTCGTTTTTTTTTTTCTTCCAACACAGTTGCAGCTGGATTTCAAAGGGCACTTGGCCAGCAGAAAAACCTGAATGTTTAGCAGGCAGATCCCTCTCAGTCAGGCAGGCTAGGATTGTGGAATTCCGGCCTCCCACTCTTTAGGAACCGTTTTTGCCCCTTCGGGGGCCCCTGCCATAACTGCCAGCGGCCTCCTCCTCCATCTCCATCTCCATTCTCGAGCCAGGCCTCTGTTTGCAAATTGAGCCTGACAAAAATAGTGGGGTCTGGGGGAGAAGAAGGGGCAGCATTTAAAAGGTGTGGAACAACAACAGCTGCCTATAGTGGTCACTTTCTTTCTTAATTATCTCTTAAATAAAGAGTGAGTGCATCGTGATGAAATACGTGAATGATATTTGACAAAAACTCGCAAAAGGACACTTAAAACATCTTAAAGTGGCATAAGTCTACAAACGGCCGATTGCATATTAAAGCTATACATTTTAAAGCACTTTCAAGATGAGTATGGATTTTGTATGCAGTGTCTGGAAACCTCACAGTAAGTAAGTACACCTGTCTTTTGAGTTGCGAGGGCCTGCACACATTGCCAAAAGCTATTTTTTTACCTATTTGCATGTTATTGTTCATGAGTCAAAATATTAATCCAAATGATCAGTTACACTTTTTGACTTAAAGAGAGAAAAAGTCAGACAATGACGGGATTCTGCAACTGTTTCAGTAAAATGCATGTTTTTTTACCACGTGAAAAAATGGGTAACATTGTAGAAAATGTGCTACTGAAGTTACATTTCCAGCTGTATGAAAATAGAATATTTTGTTATGTTAAATGTTTGTTTTGTTGTATCTTTGTTGTATCGTACAATAAAGTATAATCGTATCTTATTCTATCCATCCCTCTATAGTCATCCTGACATCTCCCCCTGTTTTTACCCTCCCCTCAGCCGATGCTTCCTCACCCTGTTTTTTCAGTCCACTTGAGCAGAACAGTACGGCATAAACAGGTAGCATATTTTGATGGTAAAAAAGCTTGCAAAAAAACCTTTTCATGTGTGAGACAGATGTTTTGCCTGTCCGTGTTGTACCACTGAAGGGTGCCGGAGCATGAGTGAGTGTGAGGGTTAGATCAAGAGAAGAGGGGCAGGAGAAAAAGAGAAACAGGGGTGGAAGAGGGGGAGAGGGAAGAGGGGTTACTCAAATCTCACCTCCTTTACTTTGTGGGAATGTGTGTGTGTGTGTGTGTGTGTGTGTGTGTGTGTGTGTGTGTGTGTGTGTGTGTGTGTGTGTGTGTGTGTGTGTGTGTGTGTGTGTGTGTGTGTGTGTGTGTGTGTGTGTGTGTGTGTGAGTGAGTGAGTGTATGTTGTGTATGGGAGTGTCATCCACATCCAACTTCATTCATCTGTTGCCAGGTTGACAGTAGAGCCTCCCATTAAGAAAGACATGGCACAGTGGTGGAAAGTAACTGAGTACATTTAGTCGAACACTGTTCTATGATGTTTCTTTTAGGGCAATAATTATTTACCAAATGTTTTACTTAGCTGCTTTTATTTCACAGCTATTTACTTTATACATTAATATTTTACACGTAAAACCAATAATGAACTATGAAAAGGTATTATACCAAAACAGATACACAGATACATTAAAGAACCACTGAAAAAATGCTACAAAATAAACACATTATGTGGTTGACCTTTACTTTTGTTGTGTAAATAACTTACAATGTAATGTTTATGCTTAACAATATTTTACCAATTTGAGAAGTATTCAAAGTGGGATAAAAGTGGGTATACCGCAATTTAAAAATATTCCATTACAAGTAAAAGTCCTGTAATGTAAATGACAATTAAGTAAAGGTAATCACTAACCAGAAATGCATCATATTGTTATGTGGTTTTCTATAGTAGTAGCTGGAGCTTAATTGAGCTACATTTTATTCAGTTTACTTGAATCGATAGCAATGCATATTTACAAGCTACTGTACATCGTATGTTATGCATGCAAACTCTGCATGAGGAAAGAAACAAAAGCTGTCATATGAATGACTTCAATTAAAAATACAATATTCCGACATGTAATTCCTCAAGTAAAGTACAATAACGTAAACGTTGTAGGCTTCTTGAGTACTTTGTTACAACTTGCCACTGCAATTGCTGTTAATATCATTTTAAATGAAAGTTACTTGAAGAATCTGTTGACACATCTGTTGTACTGCTACTGTTACTGAAGTAAGGAAACATTCGCTGGAGGTGGATGGATGGATGGATGGATGGATGGATGGATGGATGGATGGATGGATGGATGGATGGATGGATGGATGGATGGATGGATGAGATCAGGACAAGAATAATATACATAAAGTTTATAACCTCCTTCCTGTGTTGCCCTTTGCACCAAGGGGGATGTTCAGCATATGACTGGGCAGGGGAATGAGGAGAGGAGAGGATTTCCCTTGTAAAACATAAGCGTGAACACCCCCCCCCCCCCCCCCTCCACCCCTTCCCTTCCTCCACCACCTCCACGCACTTCCCCTACCGGTGATGTCAGGGCGGGCAGGGGCTCCCTGATAATAATAAAAAAAAAAACCTTTAGACTCGAGAGAATGAGAGAGAGAGAGAGAAGAGAGAGAGAGAGAGAGAGAGGGAAAGAGAGAGAGATGGAGGAGTGAATGGAGGAGGATATTACTACTACTGCACGGACCGATGCAGAGGAGCAGCAAGTCACTCTGTGAAGCGCACACAGACGCACAACAAAAACCAGGAGGAGCTGACGCGCAGACACCGAGCTATGATTTAATGGATTAATATTAGTGTCCCCTCTCTCAGAAATTATAGGAAAAAGCTTCTGCTCAACAAGTATGGTAGCTAGTTAAGGACTGGCACTTTGCACTGACTTTGGAGTGACTGTCTTTTTTTTTTCATTATTCCGATTCACCTTGCAGCCATATTTTGGAACAGGACGCACTGAATGATGCCGCTGTGGTCAGGTAAAAAATAGGCTTTGTGCAGAGTCAGTGTCGAGTGAAATAATCAGATTATACTTGATTTATTCCTGAAATTGAAATTTGCCCTCTTAGGTAATAAAAAAAAATCTGTTTCCGTTTATTTCAGATTTGAAATGAGACTGGTGACGTTTAAAAACTGTTATTTGGCTTACTGATACGCTGATAGAAGAAGTTTTATAAATTAGTATTTGTTTTTCTACAAGTAAACAGAAACCTAAGTGACGTAAGTGAAGTAAGGATATATTTTGCGGTATAATGTAAAGAAGGCTTCGCTGTAAAGGTCCGCGCAACGTGCAGAACTGTGCTGCAGCTGCGTGAAGAAATGATCTGGATGAACTCAGAATCAGAAAAAAATAATCACATCTGTTAAACGTCTACTTTATTCAAAATCAATACAAAACATATACCAAGAACCCTCAATATCCAATAAGTTTAAGAATGTGACAACCCTTTTAAATTGATACATTTTGAATGCACTGATTTATTTTATATTTCATTATTTTTATAATTTGTTTACCACAATAAATACATTTTCAAATTCGGTAGCCTAAACAGATGTTTCTTTACTACTGGATACATTTGCGCAAACAAATAGAATAACCACAGTTTGGCGTGAGACCTCTTGCTGCTGACCTGGAAACCAGAGACTGACTTTTAAAGAGCTAAAACCTTTTTTTCTCCCAGTTTGTCTAAATAAAACAACCTTTTCCTAACCTGACACAATGTGGTTCATCAGACTACTGGCTATATTCCTTGTTCTCATCACTAACACGTGGCTGCTCAGCCCGGTTCGCTCCGATGCACTGAGCCAGTACAAGCGCAGCATGGCCCAGCGGGCAGACAGCGAGCTCTCCAGGCTAGCAGGTGAACCCTGCACCGCGTCCGGCGTCTGGATGTCCCGGCGGCAACCCCGCTCCCTCTCCTCGTCCCAACACCGCCCTCCAGCGGCCCGTCCGAGGACACACACGAGCCGGAGAGAGCCGTACACTGTAAAGAGCGCTTCTTCGGTTTGTGCGGGAGGGTGCAGCAGGTTTGACACCGGGGTCCACCTGGTCGCTACGGCGGGGGAGGTTGTGGCGTGGAGAGCCGGGGACGGATATGATACGGTTCCCGTACGGCTCGTTGAGAACAGCGTAACAAACGACAAGCTAAAGACGAATTATGTCAGTAAAAGCACCACGCAGCAGCCAGAAGAGTCTCTGCTTAAAGACGCCGGAAAACAGGTCTCCTTGTCGGGTCAAACGAAACCGTCCCACCGCTCTCGCTCCAGGGTCACCCGCAAACTCCGCGGGGCGTCTCCGTACGAGGAAGACGGAAACTCCAGCTGGGAGAAAGTTTTCCCTGACAGCACAACAGATTCCAGGGGTCTCCAGGTCCTCTACAAGCTGCAGCAGGAAGATGGAGATCAGCAGTCCTCCACCGGTAACCTGGAGGACAGTACCGAGGACTACTCCGGGGAAGTGGAGGAGGAACAGCCCGCGAACATGCCTGTCGGGAGTTTCCTACCCTGGGGGAGTCCCTTGCCAAGGGTACCCCCTTCCTGGATGACTGCCCTGTACTTCAGTGGACGCAGGGAGCAGCTGAAGGTGAAGCCAGCTGCAGGGGTGGAGCTGCCGAGGGCCAAGTTCAGCCTGGAGCTCTGGGTGAAGCCTGAGGGAGGGCAGAGCAACCCTGCAGTCATAGCAGGTGGGTGAAAACTGAGCATGAGATGCATGATAGGCATACATTTATGTGGAATGTATAAACACACGTTACTCAAATAGACCCACTGTATTTAAATATTCTAAAATTCAAGGTACTTGTATGCTTATCTTACTTGTACAGGCATATCTCAATTGTATGCATTTGTATACTCTCCACTACACCACTATCACAGAAGCCGAATTACATTTTGTACTTCAGTATGCCTGACAGCTTTAGTTACTTTCTAGATTACAATGTGACTTACCCTTTTAGTTCAGTGAATAACAAGTATCTCTATTTGGTAGGTTTTCAGAAACTGAAGGATGTCATTTTTTACTTTGCAGTATAGTTAAAATGAGCAGAACCTTAAAGAATCTTAAACATACATGGCAACAATATTAGTCCCAATATACATTACATCCTTTTAGAAGTCACTGTGAGGAAACATTCTTCAGTTTAATTCCTTTTTCTTTCTTTTGCTACTTTGGCCCATTTGAATTATAATAAATTTGATAATACTTTTACTTAAATTTAGGTTCTAAAAGAAAGTAGGACATTTACTTTAACTGGATGTGTTCACACTCTGGTTTTACTACTTAAAATATCTGAAAACGTGTACACGTTAGTAAAACTGATATCTGGCTTCTTACTAAATTTCCCCCCTGGAAGATGTAACCAAAGTCTCATAACAGTACACTTTTTTTGGAGATAGATGACAGTAATCGGGAGGTATATTCATATAATTTTTTTCCTCCAATACTACTTTACCAATCTGAGAACTTCCTGGTCACAAATTCTATATCCGGAGTATTTCATCCTACTGTGGGTTAAAATATCTCCCTATCCAGCATTAGTTACTCTCTATGATTGTTTTATGGCTATTTGTCAACTTTTTACCCTTGTCTGCTTGTTCTTTCCCACTTTGTTTAAGTACCCTAGATTATATTCTGACAGATAATGATGCTGTATACTATATCTTGTAACCCTAATAGCATTTGGGTTTGCTGTTTTATTAGCAATCACTTGTGCTGTGTGAATGGCTTCCAAGAAAAAGTTACTTGTCCAAGGAGCATACTTTTCAACAGAAAGGTCAAACAGAGTTCAACAAGGGTTTAGTCTGTTTGGTGTTTACTGCCAACATGGTGACAGAAATAAGGGGAAAATGATTACATTATGATGGCTGAAACATGGCTTGGTTGATTGACAGAAAAAGATTAACAAATGTTGATGTTCAGTTACTTGTTTTAGTAATTTATCAAGCAAAAGAGGATTTGCTCAGTTTTATATAATTGGTTTTGTTGATGATTATAAATTCAATATGTTTGGGTTTAGGAATCTAACAGGGACAAATCAACACTTTATAGGGTCATGTTGATATCTGGGAAATAATAATCGGCTTATCGGCCAGGCTTAATATGTAAGAAAACTGGACATTCCTGTTTTTTCAACATTAAAAGTGAATTTCATGTTTGAGAAGCTGCACATTTAACAGGACAACACCTACGTCAAACAAATTGAAGAGGATCGCGTCGGTGCAGCACCACAGCTGTCCAGATAGTGAGGAAGACCCCAAACTGTTATGTCGGCTCAAATTTACCCTGATCAAAGATCCCACTCCATTACTCAACTTTTTTCCTCTTCATTGCTTTCTTATGTGAGAGCAGCATTCTGTGGCATGGGCCTTTCTCTTTGTAGTGTTCTGAAGGAATTTGACAAATACACTGGAAAACAAACTCCTATTGTTTCTGCTAGACATGTTATTGACATTAGTTTGACTTCTAAAGGTCACTTGTTGTTTCCCACACATAGACTTTACTTTACTTTTTAATCCGTCCGCGACCACGACGCCATCCGCGATCGATTAACTAGTGGACAATGATCTCTTCGCTCTATGCCGCCACCAAATCCCCCTGCCCCCCCCAATGCCCGGTCATCTGCACTCCCCCCAGGATATTTCAAATTTACTGCAGCACCTCAAACAGAGGCATCCTGCCGAATGGGAGAAATGTTGCGCCCAACGGAATGAAAAAGACGGTGGCACCACAAGCACACCCGGCAAAAGTAAGATTAAAAAAATCCCGGATTTTTTTTTTTAGGCCATATCGCCCAGCCCTAGTGGTATGTATCGATTATTGTACTTTATTTTGGCCAACATTTATACCAATGTATTTACTGATATCATTGGTAGACTGGTTAAAATAAATGTCATCATTGTGATGGGGCGACACATGCTGATAATGTAAATTAATCTTGAAAAGGATTAGATTTTCAAATGTTGATAAAGGTCAAAAAGTGTGACACCCTGCCTAAATATAGACAACCTAATACTTAAGAATTCAAATGGATTTCATGCATTAAATACAGTTATTGTTCAAATATTATATATTTTACAGAGGGATTCCTGGTGGTGACAAAACATCAGAGAATTATTGAATTATAGCTCAACAAAGTATTTGAGTGCCTTTAAGCCCATTGTTTTGGTTTTCTGGCCTTGAAATTGGCTTTCATCAAACTTGTTTCAAGAAAAGTAGAGAAATGTTAGCAAAATGCTAATAGCGAAGCAGCTATACAGCCAGAGGTTTTCAGGAGTTATTGGGAACTGAATCAGACCAAAAATAAGAGTAAATATTGGACTTGCATTGCCAGAAACATGGCGCCAAGTGAATGCTAATGTTGCTTCCAGACTGCTGAATGTGTAAATAGTCAATTGTTTGCTGACATATTTGCAATAACAGTTTTAGAAAGACATTTTATGTTAATATTGTGTTTTCTGCTATTTCCGCTACCCCTAACTGGCCCCCCGAAAATTGAAATGCAGCTTTAAAACATTAGTTCCTAATGGAGACCAGGAGAGAGACGAATTGTATCCTCAAACTAATATTTGTGGTATTGCAAATGTCTCACAACCTAAAGACCACATTTCCCCGTAACCTTGATGTTTCCTCTTGCAAACACAGTGTTGTCACTTTTTTGGCAGTTTCCCCACAACCATCTGCTGTTACATGAAACACAGGCAACTTAAAGGGATAGTCTGGCGAAAATTGACCCCAGGGTCTTTTTCTGCATGAAAGCTGATCAAGTAAGCCCTCCAGAAAGTTTTTTTAGTTCATCAACCAGTATTGAGCTTTCCCGGAAAAACCGGGAGCAACGCTAATAGCCAAAATGGCTTACAGTGCATTCGATCAGGGCAGTGCGCAGAACGCTTCCAAAACAGCATTTCTTAACCACTAACATTGCTCGAAATAGCACCAAACCTCTGCAGTAGCATGACTAAGGTCCCTACAAATAAAACGGAGCACCAACAACGTAGTTTGCATACCCGAAGTGTATTAAAAAGAACTGTTGTACAAGACTCACCAACTGCCCCCCCATTCCAGCTCCTCTCCAAGGAAAGTCCGCACAAGTCGGTTATCGAATTCACCGGAGTTCAGTTCAAGGAGGAATGTTTTGGAATGTATAATTCCAATGAAAGGAGTTGCATATAACTTACATGCAACTCCTTTCATTTCCATGTCAACACTCACTAGATATGAATTTCCATGGAATTATACATTCCATTCCTGGGGGTCAATTTTCGGGGGTCAATTTTCGCCGGACTATCCCTTCAAGCTCAATTTTGTTTCATTCAAACAACGCCCTCCTCCTAGTTTGTGCCAAACTTCAACAGATTTACAAGGAAATTAAATCGTGAGACAGGTATCACCAAGCAATGTATGTAAATGCATTTGTGATTTTTTCACCATTGGCTGATAGATAATTTATTAATGACTTAGTCTAATACATTTAACCATCAGTGATGTTCTGTGACAAAGAGGTTTTCAAATGTCTAATACAATTGAGGCAATATTTTTTCTACTCAATGTGTATCCTTATCTATTATATTGTGCTCAATGTTTCTGAGTATGTATCCATCTATTGATATAAATGTGTTTGTTTGATTAAATTTGGTATTACAATATCATCTAATAAACTTGGCCCAGCTACTGTTTAGCCTGTCAAGGGCTGCGTTCTTTAACTGAATTAATTGCTTAACCATGATACTGGTTCACTTCGGAAGGGGCATTTTGCTTTAGTTTTCCCAGTTTTCACACTCGCACACACGTAAACATATACACATGCTCATACAGTAGAGTATTAAGGAGGGTGAAGGGGTTCCCTGACCCCATGCTGTCCCAGTGAAACACATCTGGGGAGCAGATGTGGATCTGTGTGTGTGTCTGTTGCAACAGCAAATGAAAACATAAGGGCCTTGCCCTGGCTGAGAGAAATACCTCCGTCCTCCTTTCCCTCTCTGTTCTTTCTTACTATCTCTTGCTCTGTCTATTCTCTGTATGTCTCAGCCTGTCTTTCTCTGGTGTCCCAAGTCCTAAGGACTGCAAACACTTGGAAAGATTGCTTATTTGTGTGTTTATTTATGCGTTTTCCTAAAGGCTATGAGCTTATTGTGAGTTAGACGTCCTTGGACCCTGCAAGATAATAATTGCATGTTTTTCTTAACTGGTATTCTTTTAAAATAATATATCTTACTTTCCCCCTTTCCCATAGGTGTATTTGACAACTGTTCCCATTCACTAAGTGAGAAAGGCTGGTCGGTAGGTGTCCGCACTGTGGAACCTGACAGTGCCAAAGACGCAAGGTTTTACTTCACGCTTCGCACAGACCGAGCTTTAAAATCCACCACTGTCTTAAGCCACCAGCGTTACCGAGCCAACGCCTGGACTCACCTGATGGCTACTTACAATGGCCACAACATGTCCCTGTATGTTGATGGAGCTAAGGTGTGTGGTTTTACTGTTTTGGTGGTCAAACTTTGGCTCATATTTTGGTCATTTACCTCTTAATTTTCAACTCAACGATCACTAAAGTACAATGATGGCATTTTGACATCACAATCCCAGCTACTTAGCTCACTTGTGAACAGATCCATCTTCATGACAACTGAGCAAACTCAAACTCCTGAAGACATTGTTATGTGGTTAAAGCCTAGAAAGAAAGTAGAAAGCGGGCCGTAGTTAGGATGATTTTGTCAAACATTACTGAGGTCAAGATGACCTTTATTTCTTAATTGCTTATTTCTTCATCATCCAATTTATTTCATGCCAGATTCAGACAAAATGTTAGTAGGCATAGAGCAACAGCCTATATTAGTTTCTCATTTGGCCATTCTTAATTGATCAATTATTTTCATTTTTTGGTAACAAATCCTTGTTTCAGAATTTTTTGGCTGTCATTTCTCCCCTGCTTGTCCTTTCAGGTGGGAGAGAGCAGTCATCAGTCGGGGAATCTCTACAGTCCTTACATGAAGACGTGCAGAACCCTATTCCTTGGCAGTAACCAATCCGATCAGCGAAACAGCTTCAGGGGCCACATAGGGGGTGTGGTGTTGTGGGGCTATGACCGCTCTCATGAGGACCTGCTAAAGCGGCCACTTCATATTGATAAAAGCGAGCCATTGGTGGCAATGTGGGCTGACTTCACCAATGTAATCAATTATATCCTATTTTTTGGAGAAACCATTTTCATTTTAAACTAGTTCCTTGTTTAGTTGTTCCATATTAAAACTGTTTTGGATTTTGTAATAAAATGTATTTAATTTGCTTCTTACTTTGAGGTGGAACAGCTATGGACTCCTTACAAAGTTGGCCTCCATCCGACAATCATCACCACTCCTGTCCCTGAACAAGAACTTGTATCCCCGTTTCTGCCGCCACCCTGTGGCCTGACACCCTGTGACAACACAGACATAATCTCTGGCTACAACAACAACTGGCAGCTCCGTGCAAACAAGCAAATTCGCTACCAGATCGTCAACCTCTGCAATGACGATGGCGGAAATCCCACCGTGTCTGAAGCCCAGATCCAGCTCCAGCACCAAGTTCTAACTGAGGCATTCCGCCCTTACAACATCACCCTCGATCTGAGCATGCACACTGTTAGAAACTCCAGCTTCAGAGAGCGGTTTATCCTCAGCAACTGTCGGATTGGTAAGATTGGGAACCGCAAATGTGACCCTGAGTGCGACCACCCAAGGACAGGCCATGATGGAGGGGACTGCCTTAGATTGGGACCGTGCTACAACTGGAAGAGACAGGATGGAGTTTGTAACATGGAGTGCAACAGTATACACTATGACTACGATGATGGAGACTGCTGTGACCCGGAGGTCACCGATGTCCTCAAGACCTGCTTCGATCCCGAGTCCCCTGACAGGTGAGGTTCAAAATGCTCTAACGTGTTGTTTTTTTCTTTTTGGTTTCTGTTCAATTACTTTGAATGAAACTTAAAGGGATAGTCCGGCGAAAATTGACCCCAGGGTCTTTGTCTGCATGAAAACTGATCAAGTAAGCCCTCCTGAGAGTTTTTTTCGTTCATCAACCAGTATTGAGCTTACCTGGAAAACCGTGAGCAACGCTAATAGCCAAAATGGCTTACAGTGCATTCGATCAGGGCAGTGCGCAGAATGCTTCCAAAACGACATTTTTTAACCACTAACATTGCTCGAAATCGCACCAAACCTCTGCAGTAGCATGACTAGGGTCCTTACACATAAAACGGCGCACCAACAACGTAGTTTGCAAACCTGAAGTTTATTAAAAAGAACTGTTTTACAAGACTCACCAACTGCCCCCCATTCCAGCTCCTCTCCAAGGAAAGTCCGCACAAATCTATTATCGAAGGCACCGGAGTTCAGTTCAAGGAGGAATGTTTTGGAATGTATAATTCCAATGAAAGGAGTTGCATGTAAGTTACATGCAACTCCTTTCATTTCCATGTCAATACTCACTAGATATGAATTTCCATGGAATTATACATTCCAAAACATTCCTCCTTCAACCGAACTCCGGTGCATTCGATAATCGACTTGTGCGGATTTTCCTTGGAGAGGAGCTGGAATGGGGGGCAGTTTGTGAGTCTTCTAAAACAGTTCTATTTAACTGTGTGTAGGGACCCTAGTCATGCTACTGTAGAGGTTTGGTGCTATTTCGTGCAATGTTACTGTTTAAAAAATGTCGCTTCGGAAGCTTTCTGCGCACTGCCCCGATCGAATTCACTGTAAGCCATTTTGGCTATTAGCGTTGTTCCCGGTTTTTCCGGGCAAGCTCAATTTGGTTGGTGAACGAAACAAACTCTCTGGAGGGCTGGCTTACTTGATCAGTTTTCATGCAGAAAAAGACCCTGGGGTCAATTTTCACTGGACTATCCCTTTAACTCTTTCTGCAGATTGTTCACAGTGTTATATTTGTACATGAAGGGAAAAGACACATTAGTTGACAGGGTCTCTTTATGTCAAATTTGACACTCCAGTGTACGACCAGGCTCAACTGACTTTTGCTATCAGGTACTTTTTCTCAACTTCCTTTCCCAATGCAGATAGTACCCCCTTCATTTAGGCTAATTTGTGTTGCCTGGGTAAAAAAAGTTGCAGTCGTAGTTTTCATTCTCAAGTAATAGGTACTATCCACAAAGTTTGCTGATGTACAAACAAAAAAGCTAATTGTTTTCAGAAGTATGTTGTTGCATGTCACATACATTTTGTTGAGTAAATTGATCAGTCCAATCAGTGTAAAAAAAGAAAAGTGTTAAGGGCTACAATGTTTGATAGACAGATTGGTGAAAACACCAGGGGAATACATATATTAGCCAGTCAGGACAACATGTTTTTCCAGAGGCAGAATTTTCTGGGCATAAAGGGCCACTAATTTCTCCCCATGAGGTGAATATCTGCTTTAGCACGCTAAATTGTACTTCAGCAGGGATGTGCAATGAACAGCTCAACATGCTACATCTACAAATTGGTACTCTAACTTTCTCCAGTGGTTTTAAACAGGGCTCTGTGAAGTGGGGATGGAGGTTGAAGAGGCCAAAGTACACACTTATTTTTACTAAACAACTCGAGCGGGAGCCTGCTGTCTTCTATTTGGTCTGACAGACAGGCTCATGCAGAGTTCCAAATACTATGCATGAAGTCTCGCCATGAAGTCGTCGGCCCAGGTTCTTAAAGACCCCGTTCTTAATCCAAATTGTAACCACAAGCTTTACACTTGGCCACTGGGAAAAAGAACATGGGAGCTAAAGCTATTTTTTAAAACGATTTTGCGCTTGGTGTCCAAAGTTGACGAGAGTGTGGCAGCTTAACACAAGGATGTATTCATGTTTTTTAAACCAGTAGCTTTTTTACAGGATAAAAACATATTGTGTCATAATCCAAATCCTAACCTTTCAATTTAAGACAGTCATTTTTTATCTACATAAAACTTATTTAAAATGACATGAGTGTGACATATTTATTCCAGATTGCTTTAGCATTTTTATTTTTTAACAAAATATAGAAAAACCTTTGTTGTCTAGTTATTTCATCAAATTCTGACAACTGACTCTGATGGGCTATGAATAAAGGGACACACAAAACTTGATATGCTCATGCATTGCCATGGGAACATTTGATTTAAGATGAGAAAATGCCTACTGTCTTAATCACAAACAATCACTACGGTATACGAGCTGAAGGTTATTGATATTTCATGCTGTCCAATCAGAAACTGGTACCGAAAAGCAAATCCAAGTAACCATTTAAAACTTAAATCGTATATCTATGACTGTTGGGATTTACAAACATGAACTAGCGAAAACACAATTCTACAATTTTATTGGAAATCGAGGATTAGCTTCTGATTTATCTACATTGCCGGTAGCTTTAGGTATCATAGATGTCACAATTCCTGCAGTAGTCTCCATTAAGTAGTATGGTATTACAACCAAATGCTACATTCCTATGTTATTTCTCCTAGAGAAAAATAACAAGGAAACATCTAAGAGGGACCACAGTCCAAACAAATCGCTACAATCCGTTATGTCTGTTTGTACTTTTTGCTGACGTATGCATAAGCCCAAAGATTAGCTAAGCATGCTTTGGAACAGAAGATCAAAGGCTTATAACTTTAAAGTAATCTGAAGTTCATAGCTTTTACCACCATCCTTAGAAAAAATTAAAGTGCCATTGAGCAAGGCACTTAACCTTCAACTGTCCAGGCCAGCATTAGGACTGTGCAGCTTCCAGGTGTAGATTTGAGCAGCTATGTGAAACAGGCTACTCCTTGAAAATAATCTGGTGCTCTGTTGACTCTCCCTGGAGGACAAAGGCTTTGGTTAGGTAAAAGTAAAAAAATAAATAGTTAGCTTGCATCTGTGTGGTGTCTAATTTATGTCTCATCTTCTCACAAGGTTAGTGAGATAGACCCAGCAAGACAGACAGGAGAAAAATAGATTTGGTGCATGTTATGGTGAGATGTTCCCTTGGCCCAGCCCGAGCTCTGTAACCTGCAGAGAGAAGATGGACACTAATGAAAAATATTGGACGGCAGACATCACTCTACTCTGTTGTTTTGTACAAAACATCGGTCTGGTCCTTGGCCTGAATTATGTAAAAGCTCTGTGATGTATTCTAGATTTAACTTGATGGTTACTGCAAAGAATATTCAGAAAACAACAAAAACGTATCCACCACACTTACCTTTGGGTCATAACTGGAATCCGTTTTAGTTTGATATATGACAGGGAACTGGAGAGATCAATGTAATGTGTTGATTTTGATGTGAGCACACTTTTATAAATCATGGCTCTGGATTTGATCTGGTTTCATGCAGAATGTTTTTGCATGAGAGACTTCCATAAATAAGGGCTCTGCTTTTCAGATTTTCAAAAGCAAAGCTCCAAAAGTTACAGTGTGTTCACTTTTAAGCAGTGATGTTACTGCTTCAGTGAATCTTGCCAGAGTTCCTGTCTATAAGCCCCTGACCTCCCACTAAAAACAACATGAGCGGCCAATACACAGGAGACCAGGGTGTAGTAAAACTGGACTCACAGTAGTGTAGGTCTTCTGGAAAGGTCCTGACCCCAGCTTATTGAAAATCCTTATGTGTGTGAGTGCTTCGACATGCTTGCATGCATGCGTGTGTGTGGGGGTCTGGATCACAAGTTTCTCAGACAGGGAGACTATTAATGTTAGGATGAGATTTTGCTGGCATTTATGAAGCACTGGACCATTTTTATGTTCGGGATCTGGGTTTTTGATATCCCACCTCCCCCTGTTCTCTGAGCTCATGGCCAGGTATTCCGATTGTGGGATGCTGTGCAGCTGCTGCTGGCCAGTACAAGGCAACAGGTTTTTCAAGCCAGCTGCTAAACACACACTTGTTGTTTAGAGCCAGTTCTATAGCTATAGCCAGGTACACTAATAATTCTGGCATTACAAAAAGGGCCGGGAAAGAAGAGTGAACAGAAAGAAAGAGAGGCAAGGGAGGAAACTGGGTGGCGGGGGACATTACATTCATTAATGCTGAGACGCATGTCTTGTATCTGCTAACAGTTTAGGCTGGAAAGTGCATTTGTGCACAAAGAGCTCCAGACAACTCCCCTGAATTATTTTTTTTGTTCTAACAATGTTTGATGGTTCACCTGAATGTGAATCTTAAGTTTTATTGTGGTCCTGTTTTATTCACAAATAAAAACATAACTGCAATGTTTCCCAGAACATAATTCATTACAAAAAGTTAATTTGTTGGAAGTGTTTTACAGATGCTTCCTTTGTAATGGTTATCCTTGGGGAAATGCTATGCATTTCAAGCTTTCTTTTCTCGCATGACACATGTTTAGGGATAACATTTACCATCACTTTTTGATGTCAAATTTGAAAAATTTGATATCGGACAAAGGGTAGACAGAGCAGATTGGCATGATAACTGACACTAGCAGTTTTAATCAGCTGTAGCTAGCTAACTAATTAAGCTAGCATTTGTTCCATAAATTGGTTAAAAACCCCCACTAGTGTTTTGAGCTTATTACTTTTAAATAAAGAACTCTGTTAAATGTTTTAAATGTGCATTTGATGGCTATATATGAAATATGGGTTGCTAAGGTGTAAACAAATCATGACAGAGCTGTTAATTTTACTGTTTACTCTCAACCAAGTGTGACTATCATTAGCAACACAAAGGGTTGAATTCTGGAAAAGGGATACAAATTATACACTTCAAGACTTTTGGCTGGGTGTCTGATTTTCAGTATGCACTAAAGAAACCTGCACTTGTAATATATTACCTGTGAGTTCTTATTTGTTCTTCTAGCACTGCATTCATCAAGCCCTAAGGCTCTATTTCAATATGTAACTGCAGTGCACAGTATGTACTGAAGTAGAGTATATTATATATCAAAAGGTTTGACTGCTGTTTATTTTAAAGTCTGTCCTCTGATCCTTGAGGGTTGAAAGTAGTATTACAAGACAGTATTACATGGTGACAGTGCTAATGCTTACACTGCTGTTGATTTACACAGTGTTTGAATTGCCCACAAATGTTAATTTAGGTAAATCATAACTTTGGTTTTGGGTTCACTTAAATGATGTAGAGCCATTTATTTTTTGCCAGGTTAGACATCCACTGAGGCGTCCTCTGAGTCTCAGAAGTTGAAGAGTCAACTCTTTAGTGGTCAGCTTTCTGTCACTTGTAATTGCACAGCCCAAGTTGATGGATACTGCGCTCAGCCTCAGCTAACCTCAATGCTTCAGTAATGTATTGAGAGCAGGGTTTCCCTGAAGCATCTTAAATCTTAAACCTCATTTATTCAGGCAAAGTGCCTGAGAAAACACATTTCTATTTACAGTGTAAAACACATGCACTCAGGGAAGGATTACTTTAGGTGGAGAATTACACACATGCAGGACTCTGGGCTGTTAAGTAACACCTTTGGACCAATTTAAAGGCTTCACTTAATGGTACATTGAATGTAGTGTATTGGAGAATTTGGATACTTCTTCCTAATTTCATCCATCTAGATTTTTCTCAGCTGAAAACCCAGATTTTCAGTCATAAGCTCACCTGCATTTCTCTGAGGCTGTTGGAACAATATAAGCAGCACTGAGCCAAAGCTGAAGTGTTTAATGAGTAATTAATTTAATTATATTTTTGATGGAAAACAAACAAAGAAAAGAGCATGGTTAAGTAATATTATTAAATGTAGCCCTAAAGCTGAGCTTGATCAAAAGGATAAACCTTAACTTTTTTTCAGAAAATAACAATCATCAGGATCCACTTTAAGTGACTTAGGTAAACATTAAAGGATGGCTTTGTAATTTTAACAAAGTAAGCCCCACAGCTGAATTTTATCAACCAAAAAAGGTTTGAGAAATATTACATGAGAGACTAATCCATTACCTTAAAATAATTGAAAAACACTTAAAACCACAGCTTTGCCGGTGCAAGATGAAAGATTGAGAGACTTGACAAACAACATTATGTATGATTCATACATTTTACAATATGTATTAAGTATGACCTGACCCAGCGCTATACTGATGCACCACTGGACGCCTTGGCACACACATTTTATTACCCTGTACATAAAGCAGATGCCTAAATACTGAGAGCCAGATTAAAGGTTTTTGATGAAGCAGTTGTAGTGCTCCAAAAGACCATAGGAGGCTCAGCTAAAAGCCTAGTGTCTGGCATGTGTGCTTTGGGAAGCCAGTGAGACCCCACTACAAGGCTCTCAGACTCAGTAAGGCTTAATGGTGATGGGTGCAAAAGCTTTCCAGCTATGAAAGCAAAAGGAGAAAAATGACATGTGACATCACTGCAGCCAGGCAAAAACAATGTCGGCTTCACACATCAAAGTGCCTCCAGGGTAATTTATCACAGTCAGAGAAGGAAAGAGGTAGGGGCTAGGGGCAGCAGGGGGGTAGTGGTTTGAAGTACCCTGACCAATTCAAACAATTATGAGTCGGAAGGTACATAGAGGGCAGAGAGAGATGTTAATGGATTGAAGCAAACTGTAGTGTTCTAAGGTTGACAGGATTACATGTTCCTAAATTCACTCTTACAATACTATGTGAGCAGAAATAATTTTTCACTTGTATCCATGCCTAAAGAATATTTTGGGGAAATACACTCATCGTTTTGGATAGATTTTAAGTTTTTAATCTCTTAGCCTAGCATAATAGCTAACATGTTTTCCCTGCTAGATATTCAGCTTAACACAGTCTTAACTCCAAAGCTGCCAAACAAATTATAGCCTGTATATACAGTACTGTAGTCTACTTAAACGTGTGGTTCAAATTAAAGGAGCCAAATACAAACCATAAAGCATCTAAGGTTCAGCAGTTGTAACAAAACTAACATGAGAAGCTAGTCAATCACAGTCCATGATGCCTAGTGTCCTGAAAAGAGGTCTAATCAGGCAACATAAGTGAACACATGTGTGAGTAGACCATGTCTTTGTGGCTGTAATAGAAAAAAAAACCCAGTTGTCTTTGCTAGACGGAACTAACTATGCGAGACGGAAAAGACTGACCGAAAATGGCTAGCTAAGTTACCGCAACAACTGCACGCGGCACCTCAGGTGTCCTCTCTCGTTTGGACACTTTCCTAGCTAACCACGAAGAAGTAATTTAGGAATTATTAAGCACATTATGATTTGTGGACGGATTGTTTAATAGTTATAAGAAATTCTTCAGTAATGGAGCTGTTAAAAGCACTTCCTTTTTTTCACCCTTTAAGCTAGCAGCTTTTTTCGCTACCAGTACTAAGCTTTGAATACTTAAATACAAACTGTTTCAACTTCCGGTGGAATGCTGAAGTCTGTCCCACTGTCGAATAGTGTTTCCTTTCTGTTAAAATGAAAACACCTCCTTTGTGATTAGGTTAAGTTGCAGAAACGCATATCGACGGTTTAGTGTGTTTAGTAATAAGAACGCAGAACATTGTAGCATAATGTTACTTCGAGATTAAAGACTGTATGTAGTTTAATCCTGTAGATATAACAAAACACTTTACATGGGTTTTTCTTACAGCTCAATTTAAAGTGCTTTCTTGAATGCATTTGGCGTTTATCTTGTATATATTTTATTTTCATGTTGTCTCTCTTTTTGCCTCTGCAGGGCCTATATGAGTGTAAAAGAGCTAAAGGAGGCCCTACACCTGAGTGGCACTGAAAACCTCAATGTATTCTTTGCCAGCAACTCAGTGCGTGAAGAGCTGGCAGGAGCTGCGACCTGGCCATGGGCAAAAGAGTCTCTAACCCACCAAGGTGAGTAATATGACATCAAAATACTGATTAATATGTTTCATATCTTCAAATTCCTTGCTTTTGTCTTTATTACTATTTGAATTGGTCTGTTGTATTATATTTAAAACTTGATTGCCCTTTTCTCCTCTACTGGATTTGACATAGTTTCCCTCTTTCTTTTATTCAGTTTCTCTTTCCCTGCTTATTACTCTTTATATCCATCCCTCGATCTTTTCCCATGCCCTCCATTCTTTGTTGCCTGCTTTAGCGATTTCAAAAACAAAATGGGGAGAGCAATTGGAGCTGGCAGAGATTTTCCCGGCACATTGCCTTTTTCCTCCTCCAATTATTAAGGCCTTTCCACTGGAAAAGGCTAATCAACCCAAACAACAACCAAACAAACAAACGTCAGTAGGGCTGGTTAAGTTTTTTTTGGAAGTGTTTTTCCATATCCAAAGCCTGTGTCAAAAACTATAGAAGGTGTCCTATGCTGTACATAATGTAATACCCCTGAGGCACATTTGTGATATTGGCCTATAAATAAAATTGACTTGACTAGCCTTGGCTCGGTACTATTGTTGCCACCCATGCCCACTTGCCAGCTGTTTTTCATTTATTTTTGCTCTTTGTTCCCTGCCTGTGCAAGCAGAAAGTAGTGAGTTGATTTAAAAGCAAGAGACACATGGGTTAGATGTGCTTCCAGATGAAGCATTTATCACATTAAGAAAGTCTTTGACAGGAAAAAATAACATGATCCTGTAACAAACTGTGTGAAATGCTTCCACTTAAAGCATTTTCAGCACCTTATGAATCCCTGCATCCTTGAGTTCAGCCGTTTTATGACAAATTGGATACTTATTCACTGGCTGTCAAGTACAATAGTGAATTTATACGGAGTATGTGAAATGTAAGTTACAAAAATAGCATATCTTTTACTATATTATCACCAAATACAATAATACATGTTGTGTGGATTAATGGGCTTGAGATAGCTATTTAAATAGAGATACTTTGATGACATCAGCTTAGTAGTAATACAGTAGTAGAGTTGATATTATATTTTCCAAAAATGCAGTTTGAGTCACGATGCTGAATGTGTCCCACAAGACATTACTTACAGTTGCCCAGCATCTGTCCGTGTTTAAAACCGGGTTAATGGATGACAAGTCATCTCCGGAGGCCTTGTTTTTTAGTGTTTTTCATATTTAATGTCTTCATTGTTCCACGTCATAACTGAACACACTGCTCCTTATCCTCCAGAGAGCCACACAGTTTTCCAAATCCTGTGTCCACATGAACACCAAAAAATGTTTTGCCCATGGTGCATGGACTTACTTGAGCAGAACAGACAGACCAACAAAGGAAGAGGCAGAGGGATGCAACCAAGATCCAAGTCATTTTGATCTGTATACTATATGTATCCAGCTTTGCCACCAAACATTTACACTGTTTTAGTTGTGACTCATTCATAAACTCTTAACACTCCTTAAATGGTAATGAATTATGATACCAATTATACATATAAAACACCTTCACTTTAAAAATGTATCTCAAACCAACTCATGCATTCAGGTAGTTGGTAACATTGGCAACAACGTTTGTATATTCAATGTTTATAATTTTATGCACCTTTCTCCATTGTTTTACAGTGATTTTGTTTTTTACGATTTTTCCTCTAATCATCTTTAGTGGCTGTGGAATGTATTTGTATATTTTGGTGTGTTTTTCTGTTGTATTGGATTAGCTCCAAGACCATGAAACTATGTCTGTAAACTCAAGACAGTGTAGTTAGGTATCAGTTATTAGCGAAATGGGGAAAAATATTGAATACAAGGTTTCTGCACTGCAGGGTATTCTTCTACTGTATATTCAAAGCCGGCAATATTGGCCCGCATCCAGCTGTAGCCACCTTACCGTATCCTGTTCCCTGTTTTTGGTTTAGAGTAGTAAAGTTTTACTTCATTCCTAATTGGTTTTAAATGTCACAGTGCTTATTCGTTTTACTATGGAGGTCTGTTTCTCTTTTGGAAATTCCATAGCAGAGCGTAAAACATGAGTTAAATATCTTCACAACTCTAGCATTTCACAGCAATACCACATTTGTTTGCGATCAGTTGTTTTGTTGGGTGCTTCTGAAGTCTCATTAAAAACAATCCTAAACGTGTAATGGATCTGAACATGGTTTGGTGTTTTATACATACAACAGTAACCATATCAGGGGATTTTCTCCTATTTATTGTCTTGCCAAGGGGTACTGAAACGGTTCACCTGCTGAAGGACAATTTTCCAAATCATTACTACCCGTCAAAGTGGAGGAACAAGGGGTTACAGTCTTGAATGGCAATGTTAGATTATAACTTGTGAAGTCTTACATTTAAGTCACTAATGATATATTTACAGTACCATGACCCTTTTATGAGTATGACAACAAAATCGGCTTGCAAGACAAACATTTCTAGATATGATTTTATTATGACACACACTTTAAATGTAATTTCTCTGTCCTCAGGTGGGATGGTTCTGAACCCATCCTACTTTGGTACAATGGGCCACTACAATACCATGATTCATGAGATGGGCCACATATTAGGACTGTACCATGTTTTCAAGGGGGTGAGCGAGCGGGACTCCTGTGATGACCCGTGTCAGGTAGGACTGATAAACGTCTTCCTCTTGTTAATAATTCTGTATCGCACAGTATATTGCCTTAAGTTCAAGTTTATATTGGAAATCGTCCTTCTTCAGTCATTGTGGTACGATTGCACTTCAATTCATATTGAATAAATATTGGTATTTGTTTTAAATTATTTTAATGATATATATTGGTTTAATAGCTTTTTTCAGTAAATCTTTATTCTCAGAAAAACAATTAATAAATGTTAAAACAATGAATACAAAATTTAACAAATAAGTAGTGTAATAAAATCTATAATATTGATAAAGATAATTATATAAAAACACAGTAATATTAATAATAGAAACAACTAAAAACCATGACAAAATGCCATATTAATGCCACGTTTTTACCATTTTCAACTCCGCCCACCATCTAATCACCCTTTTTCGAAACCAGCTATTTTGCAATATTGGCCACTTTGGTCTCAACTTCACATTGGCAACGTTTCGTGACTTAATCTAGCTAAGTTGCAACACTATTGCAAATCTGTCCCAAGACAGACAAACAGACACCTGGCAAACTACTCCCAAAGCCTCTTGTAATGTAAGGCTGATGCACAGCCAGCAGCGTCTGTGCAAGTTCCAACTACAGAAGCTGTCTCCAGGGTTACATTAAGCAAACTAGAGTAGATTCGCCGTTCTCTTTTAGGTTTAGACTTGCCTCCCTAGATAGGGCTTTTCACCCTTCTGTGATCATCAGCTTATATTTCTGTCTAATGCACTTGCAGGAGACCACCCCATCCATGGAGACAGGAGATCTGTGTGCTGACACTGCACCGACACCCAAATCAAAAGCCTGCCAAGATCCCGGAACCGTCAATGATTCCTGCGGAGTCACCATGTACCACAACACACCGTATAGCAACTACATGAGTTACACAGGTACAGTGATAACAACATCTCTCCTACTTGTAGGCATGCTTTCAGACATGTTGAAAATAACCAATGACCCAGTAAACAAGTTGTTCACATTACATGAAGAATGTACACTGTAGTGATGATAGAGGACATGGTATAGACATCCTGTACAACATCGATTCATAATTAGAACCAGGGCTTTTTCTATTCTAGATATAAGGAGAACAAACACATGGTTATTGGTTACTATAGTCTGTCATAAGTGTTCTAATGGAAAAGTTCTATACTTTTTGACATTTGTACGACACAGCCACGCAAGCAGCAAGTCCAACTACTTTGTAAACTACATTTAGTTTTTAAATAGGTTTTGCAAAGACTCAGTTGGCTAATTGTGCTAACCCTAACCCTACTCTGAGCAACTTTGATATTCAAAGTCATGATTTTGCTGTTGATTTCACCGATGAAATCTTTACTTCAATATCTGCAATAATCTAAATATTTGAGTGATTAGAAATGCAGTTAAATGGAGGTTAGTGTTTGAAACTGATCCTTGATGATAACCTGGGCTGATTATTTTTATTGCACCACATCAGATGACAACTGCACCAACCATTTCACCCCCAACCAAGTGGCCCGAATGCACTGTTATCTTGACTTGGTCTACCAGAAGTGGCTGATAGACCAGCAGCCGGCTCCCATCCCTCTGGCCCCCCTAGTGACAGACCAGAGTGCAGATTCTGTCTCCATCTATTGGCTGCCACCTTTGAGGGGAATGCTTTACCAGAGGTATGACTGCATGGGTTCTTAAGCTAAAGGTTAAACATGTATTTATATTTATATCCATCTGGAGCCCATTTTTTTATGTTTGGCTCGCCTGTTCTTTTTTGGTAAAAATGCTATTAAAACATGACCCCTGTGCTGCGACAAAAATGTTATCACTCAGATATGTGTTCAAATCCGACAGTGAAAAATAGTCTACACGTCTCCAGGCATCAGAAAATAGTTATTTCATGTCTTGTTGACCATAAGAAAAAAAAAAAAAATCAATATGTATCTACAATATTTACAAAACAGTCTTGCAGCTTTTTGTCAAGAAGGTTAGTTATGCCATTCCTCCAGCAGTTTCTGTTATAAACAAGCCAGAGGGCCCCAGTACACTGTCTACACCTCCAGTGGGGGCACTGGCTGGCCTGCATGATCTGCGTAAAAAAAATAATAATTATGCAGCCCCTACAATAGCCTCTGATTCGACAGACCTCATGCAATGCTTCATCGGATACATAATTAGATCTATAACCTCTATCTAACTCCTAGAACATCTAAATCTACTTCCAACATGGATAAATGCTCATAAAAGACATCCATTGCTTGTTTATACGCTTCTTGAAAAAAGCATTGTTTTCCTAGAACAGATTACAAATCACCTGAAAATGGTTCAAACAAGCGGAAATGTAAGCTCGCTCCGTTGCGGAGATATTCTGCAAGAGTGCGGAAAACTTTTTTCTGGCGGCAGCGCAAGGACCAACCCCCAAGGGTTAAAAAGAAAGATAGCAAGTTGGTCCAACATTATTGTACAGTAGGTCTGTTCTTAAAAAGACACACAGTATTTGCTAAGGATAATATGTGATATTATATAATTTCGCACGCAACTTTGTTTTTCTTCTGACCTAGCTCCTCATTTCATGTTTCTGGAATCAACTGCGGAGACTGCGAAAAAGACGGCGTTTTCCACCAATATGCCTCCGAGGCTACATCACCTCGCATCTGTGACACGTCAGGCTACTGGACCCCCGAGGAAGCAGTTGGTCAGTAATAAACAAAAACTTTGTATATGTTAAAAAATGTTCCTGCGCCGGACACCCAGGTTTGAATCTAGCCTCGGACTATATGCGCATGTCATCTCCTCTGTCTCCCCTTTTCAACACTGTCATCTCCAATAAAAGCTAACCTGGCCCCCCAAAAAAGGTGAATATTTATATATTTATCCAACAAAAAAAGAATGCTGTTCAGAATAGAGATCTTTTTTTATTGCAACATCCATACAGACTGCATGTGAAGCCACAACACTGAGAGTAGAGGGTGTTTATTTGGTATTAATTTCCTCGATCATAGATTATTTTTATGATAAACCATTCTCAATCAACAATATTTTGTAGTGGCGGTTTCAGGTTTAGTTTGTGTCGTTGAGTTCCGCTTCTGTCTCTTGTTTGCACAAAGCAGATCGACCCCCTTCCCATCCAAACACCCCCCTCCACTCACACATATATATACACACACATACACACATTTCTTCCCTGTAAATTTCAGGTGCGTGCAAGGCTAATGGCTCCTGGAAGAGGAAAAAGCAGAAAATCATTAAATGATAATTGCACTCTGCTACAGACCTCTCTCTGTCTTGTTTTAGCCAAAGCGAGAACAAGGATTATTAACCAACGTCTACTCTGGGTAATGTTTGGGTGCTGTTCAGACATTAAACCTCCGTCATAAACAAAAAAGCCAAAAAAACTTGTATCGCGCAGCACTTTGAAACACTACGCTTCGTGTAAGCACATGGTCCTTGTTATTCCAATCATAATCCCTGCAGAAGCCCGGTTTGCTTTGGCATGACATGTAGGGTGAGGGGAAAAGAGACAAGAAAGAAAAAGGAGGAAGAAAACAATAAAAAAAAGAGAAAGAAATATCTCCCGAACACAATAACACTCTCTTTCTCTTCCTTGGAAACTCTACCCAAATATGTGGAAATCCTCTGCAGGAATTTATGCTTTGAAAACAAGCGGTAAGGACAAACAGGGGGGATTACGGCTCCCTCTCTTTCGCTGCAGGATCATAATGATGATAAAGAGTCAATTACAGTCTTACTCTAAACAGTGGTATGCACACAGCTGAGGAGACAGCCAGTCTGCTGGCTTCCTTTTCACTTCTTCCCACATGATGCGCGGGGGTCACTTTGTCAGCCAACAGAGATGGGTAGACAAAGTGAGGGGGGAAATTGGACAAATTCAATGCGGATATCATGGCTGACAACACAAAAACACAAGTATAATGGCAACAAACTGTTGGCTAGCATTATTGACATTGTCCTTTTACATTTCCTGAAAATGCTGCCTTTTTCACAATCTAGATTGTTTGCGTTTACAACCCGTTGAGAAGGGTTACATTAGTTTATGTGCTGAATCTAGTAGCTTATAAATCAAAATGTGATCAATAAAGTAGGTTCATCACAATTTTGACTCAACTGCAATTTGCTGGGGGTAAAGACAGGGTATGAAATGTAGGTCCACACCTGCATAGGGGTAATGAAAATCTAATAGTACATATTCAGCATACAGAATTTACAGTTCTGGTGCATTTTAAAGGCAGTTTTTAACCAAACTCGCCATGATTTGCCTGGCTGTCTTTGTCTTTCTGTCAGTTTAGCGATGTAAAAGTCTAACACCTCATTAAGATCCTGATTTTATTGGGCTCTTTGGGGCAGAGCTGAAAATAAATGTAATGTAATTTGATGCCATTGTGCTAATCACTAACACTAACAATTAACAAGTAATTCTGCCTTGCGTCATGGTGTCAGCACTGTGTTTGAAGAAAGGAAGAATTACTCTTTCTTTCTTTACTGGAAACTCTCGTTCTTGTCACTAATGAGAATAAGTGTGCTGGTAAAAACATTGCTCTGGTATTTTTTAAATCAGTCCCTACAAGGCAAGGTTATTGCATGGACCAAATGATTGACAGTTTTTTGCTGTACATGATTACCAATACGTTCGTCTTTCCAATGTCCTTAAACCCCAGGCCCGCCCGATGTGGAGCAGCCCTGTGATTTCAGCCTCCAGGCCTGGAGTCCTGAACTTAGCCTTTATGACACAAATGTGACTTCTCCGTGTCCTGACACTGAGGGCTGTACCCTCACACTACGGTTCCTCCACCCGATCGTTCCACATGCACTCACCCTTTGGGTCACCTACATCTCATCAAGTAAGTGTCATTCCGTAACTCCTAAAGCCTTTCCTTTGTGATAGAGCTTATAGTATGCTCTATCACAAAAACCTAGCCCTTAGTTTTCTTTCACCTTTTACTTCCCCAGAGTTTTCCTTTCTCTCATGTGTATGGCTGTCAGTATTGCATTTTACTTTTGGATCATGCATTTGTTGTTATTATTTTGGGCCGGCACTGGGAAGCGCGATTAACGCGCGCGTTCTGTGAACCTCGGCCCGCACCGTAGTTTGAAAAAATATCAGGAAACCATGGTAACGTTGTGTTTGACAGCAGAAACACACTACAAATGGAGAAGCAAAAGACACTTTTGAATGGCAAGTTCGGTTATAAAGCCTGCCAGGTGGTTTCCTCGACAAGGCCGAGGTAATATGTACGTACTGTCAAAATGGATTAAGTTTCCACCGGAGTACATAGAGTGTGAAATCTTACTTGCTTGCCAACCGTAGCGCTGATTCAGAGAGACCCCCCCAACCCCGCAAGCAGAGCACTCTGTCAATGGAGACAAGTGGACAACATCAGAAATAACAAACTTGCTACAGCGATAGCTAAATTGTAGCTACAGACTGTAGGCCAGTAATCACTGTGGGGGACGAGACTCTGCTAGAGATAATTTGCATCAAACGACCGCACATATGAGGGTGCCATAGAGAGCCACCACAAGACTCTGGAGAATATTTATCATTGTTGCAGATTGTTGCAACAACAATTATGTATACTGTATTGAAAAAACATAATGATTATACAATTATTATTTATAATAATGACAATAAATAATAAATAAACATTGTTTATTTATTATAAACAAACCATATTTGTCCACTCAAAAAAATGTAAAATGTCTCTTTAACGTACATTAGTATAGATAAAAAACGTAAAGAAATTAATGGCGATTAATCGCATGGACATCGATTACATATTGTAATCGATTGACAGCCCTAAATGTAATTTAATGTGTGTATGGTTCATCTGAACAGACTGTTAATCCTCCACAAACACACAAAACTTGTGTTATTGGCAAACCAAACAAAAATATATTTGGATTTGATACCTGCAGCATTGTACCTGAGACCATATTGGACATTTGTTTTTACCAGTCAGAATGTTCATTGTGTATAGATATTTAAGCTTGTGAGAAATGCCAAATATTTTTCCATTGTCTGTGAATACATATATTAGATAAAACCGCATCCCAGATGGATAATGAAGTTTAAAATGCCAGAAATAACAGCTGACATACATCTGTAGCTTATCTATCTGTATTTCCTTGTCACAGATAACCCAGCACTAGCCAACATAGAGCTGATAACAGACATGGGAAAAAGCATTAACCTCGGACCCCAGCATGTCTTTTGCGACATGCCACTCACATTGCGCCTCGACACCAACAATGCCGCCGTTGCCGCCATAAAACTCTGCACCTTCGACGAGAAGATGGAGATCGACGCTGCCATGTTGTCTTCAGGCCCCGGCAGCCCTCTGTGCTCCGGCTGCCAACCCCTGGTTTACAAGATTCAACGGCAGCCGCCCTTCACTGGCAAATCCCCCCCACCTCAGACCCAGCAGACATTCACCGACAGGTAGGTGCCAATGTTGACAGGTGTATGTCGAGGCAAAATCATTAAGTGATTTGTTTTTACTGCTGTGAAGACTACCTAAGGTCACTCACATTGTGATACCAGCTGGAGAATTATCTCAATGGTGGGAGTGATAGCAATCTGTAATCGGAATTGACAGTTGGGTTTAAATTACACTTGAACACCGAGGACTGCACCTGAGGCAAGTTCCAAAATCGTTTTTTTTTTTTCTAGATTAATATTTATAACACTGAGGCTTTGCCAAACACAAATGCTGCGTACACTATCTCTTGTAGATACACCTACACACAAACACACACTGCCTTGTCAGACATCAGCAGCCTCAGAGGAATATACCATTTTTTATGGGCAACTTGGAGTTTAAGTTTCGTAGCATACCTCTTTGACTTGGTCCTCCGATCTGCTAATCCACAGTTATCCGTCTTTCAAAAGTGTTTGGGTCTGTTTCTGTTAGAAAAGCTCAGAACACAAATGTTTCCAATGTGTGGATGTCGAGCTGTGGCTACTGATCTAAATCTGTTTCAACAAGCATATACTCAATCAAAAGCATGCTGAGGTTTCAGGACCAAGTTGAAAAGGTTTGTGGTGTCCTGTGGGTTGTTCAAATGCAACCAGAATCCAAATGTAAAGCCCCAAGCCAGGGTTTTTTCCCTTTTTTTTACCAAAGAGCTGCCAGTTTATGACAGCTGTGTCACTTGATTGCAGATCATCTGGGGTTGATTTCAAAAAGCTTCAAATGGCACTGATTTCCTAAGAAGCTCTTACTATTCTGAAGAGCAAGGCAGACATTGGAGGTGGCTGCAACCTCAACAACAGTTTATTTGTCAGGGAGCACATCTCCTGTGTTACACAAGCTGTGTCTAAGTGCAAAAAGATGTAAGAACCTGTTGGATTTGAATTATGTGGGACAGAGGAGGGCAGAGAGGGGTTGATGTAAGGATAAGAGAGAGTCTGGGAGCAATGAGTTTAGAAAACAAAGTAGCGGGAATAAGGGAGGTTGGGATGATAAAAAATAAAGTGCGGCGAGACAAATAATATTCTAGTTTATACAGAAAGTCTAAATAAAGATACAGACCAAAAACACTTCTGTATCTCTCTGACAGTGTCAGGTGATCACTTGAATGCTACGCTAATATCACAACTCAGCTGGTTCAATGCAGGATTTGAACTTCTCTCTGTAGCTGTCTTTTCATTATCCTTCTGACTCTTTGTATGTACAACAACAGTGATTGCCTTTACAGGAATGTAACTCCCAAAGTGTGTGCCATTATCGCCACTTGCAGATACATTCTTGCTCTTCTCTCTTACAACAAGCCTGCCAGCGAGAGTGGGTGTATGGTGGCTGTATAAAACAAACCCTTTTCAGACAATTAAATATTTGTTGTTATTTTAAACAACGGCTATGGAGTGTTTAATCTAATGATTATATGTTGCTGTGCAGTTTACACACATGTTTTGCCATGTGTAGATTTTATTGGACATTTCCTATGCCGTCATAAAAAAAAAAACCTTAATTGGCCAATGATTTTTGTTAATTAAGTTTAGTAGTTTAATAGGGAATTAGGCATGTAGGTAGGAAGTGCAGAGTGCAACAAGGGAAAGGGGAAAGAATTACCTAAACCTCACCGTAATTATCATAAAGAGGCCCCTGAGTGCAGCGTGGAGGAAGAAGGTTGCATATCCCATTATAGATGAACAGGGAAGGAGGGTGTTTTTCAAGTTTCTTTCTCTGATCCATAATTAATAAAGGACAATTCTTTCGAGAAACCGACCAGACCTCAGATACTGAATCATTTCTTCTTCTCCTGTTTACAATTTCGCACCAGGTTTAGGAGATCTATGCTGGAAAAAAATAGGGAAGAGGCTCTTTTTATAGACACAACACACCAAAACAGATCAATAGTCCAGACACAGCAGCCAAGGTATCGTAAAACACACGTCCTGCTGTGGGGCTTGAAGGTCATGGCATACAAGGTTACAAACTGCGAGTGCAAGAATAAGAATAAGAATAAGAATATACCCTTAATCGTCCCACAGAGGGGAAATTTACATTCTTCACTTGACCCATCCAAATGTTATGAGCAGTGGGCTGCCATTATGTACGGTGTAGGGAACGGTGCCTTGCTCAGGGATACCTCTGTAGCGATTGGTCTTCCGGGGACTTGAACCGATGACCTTCCAGTTCCCAAGTCAAGTCCCTATAGACTTCGTCACCACCGCCAATGCAACCGCAATCTATCAGATTAATCCAGAATCTATTTGTTGGAGAGGACTGGGACATACAGCCCTTGCTTCCTCTCTACATAGCACGCAGTGGGCAGTAATACATCAGATTTAGACCCTGATGCACAACATTTGCTCCAATAACCACATTAGTTCTTACTTACGTTGTTTTTGGATGAATCATTGGTATCGATCAAGCCTGTAAAGATTATGTTCTTTCGAGGACCAATAAAAACCTTGCTTCATACTCCATGAAAGAACATAACAAACTCTGGAATGCTGTTTTATAATTTTAGAGTGCCAATCTTTTTTGTACAATTTCAAGGAATCACAAAATCATTTCCCTCTCCTTTGCTTTCCTCTCTTCTCTTGATTTCCTTTCTCTTTTCTTTTCTCTTTTCTCTACCCACTTTTCTTTTCGCTTTCCTCTATTCTTTCTCTTTTCGTATCCACTCACTTTTATTCCCTATATTCCTCTCCCTCCTCTCCTCTGTTTCCGTTTCCGGTGAGTGTGAGCGGTGGTGGTGGTGGTGGACATTCGAGTGCGAGTGGTGCGAAGTTTGAATTGTTTGGTTTCTTGGTTTTCTGGATGTTAAGGTAAGTTTTATTTATTACTTTGAGTGTTGGCTCAGTGATCAGTGTTCTTCTCGGGTGGTTTTCGGGAGGAATGGCGTCCTCCGACACGCCAGCTCCGTCTATCCGGCAGGGAGTGCGGATAGTCCCGCAGGATAATAGTGTTTCTGTGGAGGAGGTTCTGCTGGCTGTCGATGAGCAGGTAGGACATGGCAATATTTATTTTGCATCACGCATGAACAAGGCTGTGGTGGTGTTCATGAAGGTTGAGCTGCATGTCCACCAGCTGATCGATAGCAGCGTGTTTATTAGGGACTTATATATCCAGGTCTCCCTGCTGTCAGTGCCATCCACGCGGATCACCGTCCCCGGTGTATACCGAACGAGCTGTTAGAGAACGAGCTCCGTAGGTTCGGTAAGTTTGCCAGCGGTTTCAAAACTGTGAATTTGAGATACATCGATCCCAAACTGAAGCACGTTCAGTCTCTGAGGCGGCAGGTCTGATAAACAACTGATAAACTGATAAACAACAGCCTTCAGTGGCTGCGAAAAAAAAGAATCATCAGTGAGGGACAGGGCCCGCTCAGCAGTCAGGTTTCAGTTGAGGGAGAGGAGATGGATTTTGATTCGTCAGACACTGTTTCCATCCCGGAAACCATGCTGGAGAGGAACACGGATTTCTACACTCTGGAAGAAATAAAATACTTTCTTGATGAAACTTACAATACATCTGTAAAGGTCAGTGATTACTTCAGTGACACTGACAAGTTCATTCGGTCTGTTTCGGTTCTAAAAAGTCTGGTGGGTTTTGACCTGCTAGACGAAAGAAAACGTTATCGTCTTAAAAAACACATTACAGCACGAAGAAAAGCAAAAACTAGAAAAATTGGGAAAAAATCACAAATGTAATCATGATCATGCAACACAAGGTGTTTTCCACTCTCTACTGTCTGCTGTTTATTACATCTGTCCTGTTTCTACTCTCTCTCTCCATGCATACCTTAGGGTCATACTAGGGTCTTTAAACATAAATGGTGGGAGAGATATACAAAAGAGGGCAATAATGAAGGAGGTGTCTGCACAAAACAAGTTAGATGTGCTTTTTCTGCAGGAAACGCATACTACCTCAAAAGATGAAGTAGATTGGAGCTTATGGTGGGAGGGTCCTCGGGTCCTCAGCCATGGCTCTAATTTCAGTGCAGGGGTAGCTGTTCTTTTCAAAACGGCAGCTAATGCTGCCATTTTGTCTTCCACTGAAGTGGTGATGGGACGGCCGCTCCTTGTCAGGGCAGAAATAGAGAGCACCGTCGTCTGTTTCATCAACATCTATGCCCCAAATGAGGGAAATGAAAGAGTGGGACTTTTCAACCTACTAAAAAATGAACTAGAGAACCACCAAAATGAGCATCTCATTATTGGTGGGGATTTTAATTGCACGGTAGATTTCACAATGGATAGGACAAGCCAGGAACCCCACCCACAGTCATCAGAAAGCCTAAACAATATCATCACACACTTGGATCTAATGGACACATGGAGGGTCAAACATCAAGACAGTACACTTGGGTGAGGGTGAGCAACAACAGGGTGAGTGCAGCACGACTCGACAGGATTTATTTATCACAATGTCTCAGCTCTAGATTGGTTGACAGTAGAATAACTCCAGTTGGCTTCACTGATCATCACTTAGTCACAATAGCTTTGATAATTACACCTAGGGAAAGGGTTCAGTCACACGGGTGTTTTAATGACAAATTGCTGATGGACAGATTTTTTTTGCCAGAGCTTTGGCTGTTTCTGGCAGCAGTGGTAGCTAAAAAAAGCTCAGTTCAGTTCCCTGAAGCTGTGGTGGGAGGTTGGCAAGGTACAAATCAGGGTGTTTTGTCAGCAGTACACCTCTAATTCCACAACAAAAATCAAAGCTGCAGTTGAGGAACTAGAAGCCTGCATTAAAAATCTGGAACAGGGCTTACAAAGAGACCCCGCTGCCGGTCATCAGCTGAGGGAAAAGAGGTCGGAGTTGAGCTCCTTCCTGCCGGAGAGATTAAAAGGGGCTCTTGTCGGTCTCACTTCCTGCAGATAAAAGAAATGGATGCCCCAAGCTCTTTCTTTTTCAACCTGGAGAGATCGATGGCTCAGAGGAAGCAGATGACCTGCCTGAAGCTGCCAGGAGGTAGAGTAACCACCAGTCCGGGCGAGATGAGGAGCCATGCTATGAGCTTCTACGTTGACCTCTTTGGGGCACAACAGTGCAGCATGGAGTGTCGTGAGGAACTACTGGAGGGACTTCCTCAGCTCAGCCCGGAGGAGAAAGCTGCTCTCTACTGCGAGCTGACAATGGAGAAGCTGACAGACACGGTCAACCAGATGGCATCAGGGCGGGCACCAAGAATCGATGGCCTCTCCAATGACTTGTTAAAGCGGTTCTGGAACATCCTTGGAGCTGACTTACATGGAGTTTTTATTGAAAGTTTCAGAACAGGTTCTCTTCCTGTGTCGTGCCAACAGGCAGTGCTTTCCTTACTCCCCAAAAAAGAAGACCTTGAGCTGCTCAAGAACTGGAGGCCTATGGCCCTTCTTTGTGCAGATTATAAGGTGCTTTCCAGAGCCTTATCAAACCGACTTAAAGGCTGTCTGGAATTATGGTTCAGCCTGACCAAACATACTGTGTCCAGCAGTGGCCCAGTCAGTCCAGCAGTGGCCCAGTCAGTAGGGGCTTGGACTGGGAATCTTAGGTTCAAGTCCCCGAACAGACTTGAAATATGGAAAGTGGACTGCTACTTGGAGAGGTCCCAGTTCACCTCCTAGGCCCTGCTGTGGTGCCCTTGAGCAAGGCACCGGACACCTCCAATCCCCCCTCCCCATTGCTCCCCGGGCGCTGCACAATAGCTGCCCACTGCTCCTAGTACTAGGATGGGTTAAATGCAGAGGACCATTTTGTGTGTGCTTTGCTGTGTGCATGTATGTGACTAATAAAGAGGGTTTCATCCTCCGATTCTATCTATCCAAGGACAATAATGGACAACGTTTTCTTCATGCGTGATGTCATGGATGTTTGTAGGTCTCACGGTGTTAATGTTGGTATTGTGTCTTTAGAACAAGAGAAAGCTTTTGACAGGGTGGATCACTCCTACTGGTTTTCTGCACTCAGGGCTTATGGTATTGGCAATGGTTTTCTGTCGTGGGTTGGCTTATTGTATAGTGGTGCACAGTGTATGGTGAAGATGAGGGCAGGGCTGAGTTGGCCTATCCCTGTACGGCGAAGGATAAGACAGGGTTGCCCCATTTCGGGACAACTATATAGCTTAGCTATTGAGCCTTTGCTGTGCAGGTTGAGGGGTCGGCTCAGGGGTCTTTCACTGCCGGGGTCCTGTGGCATTGAGCGTCCTACTCTTTCTGCTTATGCGGTAGACATTAACATCTTTGTTTCCAACCAGGGGGACGTTCAATGTCAGCAGGACACCCTGTCCCTCTATGTAAGGGCATCATCTGCATGGGTAAACTGGGCAAAGAATGATGCTTTGTTGCTGGGACAGTGGAGGGATCAGGCGGTGCCAAGCCTGCCTGGAGGACTTGAGTGGGGAAAAGAGAGACTGAGGGTTTTTGGAGTTTTTTTGGGCACAAAGGGTATTCAAAAAAAGAATTGGGAGGGAGTGAAGGAGAAAGTGTGCGCTCGGTTATTGATGGAAGTGGGTGGTACCCCAGTTGTCATATAGGTGAAGAGTTCTGGTTACCAATTACTTGGTCGCCTCGACCCTTTGGCACAGACTTATGGCCTTAACACCACCAAAAGGCCTGATGGAAGACATCCAGAGAACAATCGGGGATTTCTTCTGGTCGGGACGGCACTGGGTCCGTGTAGCGGGCAGGACAAGGATTGATCCACATCCATTCCAAAATCGCCACTTTCAGACTACGGACTGCACAGAGTCTGCTCGAAGACAGTGGCCCAAGCTGGTTGGAAATGGCTAAACTGCTGTTGAGGAGAGTTGAGAGGTTGGGCTACCACAAGCAGCCGTTCCTGTTAACACCAGAGGATGTGGATCTTTCCAGCCTGACACCATTTTACACCTCTGTACTGCAGGCATGGCAGATTTTTAAGATCTCCCTAGTCACCAATGAGATCCCTGGCATGTGGTTGTTTGAAGAACCATTGTTCTTCAATAAACTGATAAGGACTAGATCACTACAGTCTGCTAGTTTGCGAGCCAGTCTCAGAGAGGCTGGCTGTACCAAGCTAGGACATCTCATGAAGTCTAAGATGACCTCGCTGGAGATCCTGAGGAGGAAAAGCACATCACCTCTCTCAGGATCATCAACCAAGTGGTGGAGGAAGTCTGTGCTGCCCTGCCGCAGTCCCTGAGGGTCTTTGCTGAGAACACTGCCCTCTGTGATCAGTGGATCGAAGACAGTGATTACAGTTTTCCAACTCTGGTAATCACCCCCAGCTGTGAGGGACTGGCAGGAGAGAGGTGGTCAGCTGCTGTCCTTCACAACTCCACACCTGGACAAGTTTCAAGCTGCGGAGAAAAAGGCAGTCTACCATCTCTGGGTGAAGGTACTCAACCTGAGCTCTTTGGCGGGGGTAAAGGAGTCGAGGTGGACCGAGTTCTTGGGTCCAGTCTTTCCCCGAAAGGCAGCTGGCGGTGCCCGTACAAGCTGCCCGTTGAAACGCGGACAGCAGACCTCCAGTGGAGGATTGTACACGGGGCTATAGCTACAAACAGATGGAGAGCGCACCTTGATCCGCAGTTGGGGGAGGGGTGCATTTTCTGTTCACAGGCTGAAACCATGGAACATTTATTTATTGAGTGTCCTTGGCTGTCTGCTCTGTTTCATCTTTTAAAAAGGTGGTTTCAGGGGCTCGGGGAGGACTTCTCTTTTGTTTGATTTATTTTTGGCCCAAAGTACTCTGCCAAAAAGAAGTCCGTCCACACACTGCTGAACTTTTTATCCGGTGCTGCAAAGTTGGCCATTTGGCTGACGCGCAGGAACCGGGTCCAGGGTACCGGTAGTTTGGAGCCGGTGCCAGTTCTGGAGGGACTGGTGAAAGCCAGACTGAGGGTGGAATACACCTATCATCATATGATGGACAATGTGCAGACCTTCAGTCAGACTTGGGCTGTTGGGGGAGGATTATGCTCTCTGGTGGGGGATGGCGAGCTGATTGTTCATTTGTGATTGCTGTAGCTGACTGTTTGTTTTCAGGAATGCTTTTATTTTATGCTTTTTGTGTTCACTCCGCTCAAGTGATAAGGCGAGAGTGATTGATCTGTTCTTACTCCATGCAATAGTCCAATAAAGGGACTGAAAACCAAACCTGTTCTTTCTGTCCTCTCCTATTCAAAACTATCTAATCTCCTAATTTCTTTGTTTCTCTTCCTCTCTAATATTCTTGTATCTTCCTTCTATGCTCTTCTCTCTAGCTCTGTAAAACAGGGAGTCAGGTACCACTACACAATCCAAGTGGAAGCAGGAAGTCTCCTCAGCGACGCGTCCCCACCTCTCCTCTACACCCACGGGCAGTCCTACTGTGGAGATGGCCTCATCCAGGGGTTTGTGCACTTAATGTTAACAGGACCAACGACACATTGGAAATGTAGATGCCATCGGAAATTAAGGTCTTGAGGATGATAGTGATGTTAATGATGATTTTCTCATTGTAGGACAGAAGATTGTGACGACAATAATCTTCTGGATGGGGACGGCTGCTCTAAGAAATGCCACAAGGAGATTGGCTTCAACTGTAAGGGTGAGTGAATGCCATCCACTGCAGAAGGAAAAACGTCTGTTGTCCATCTTCAAACACACATACCATTTTAAACCAAAAGAGCAACAGTTTTTTAAAGTTCTCTCATCAAACCCAACAACCCACTTGGAACTATGGAACATGAACACCATATAAACTTTTAGTGTGAGAAATCTCTCATTTGTGCATGCAGCAGTAATAACAAAAATATTCAAGCCAATCAAATTTAATTTACCAGACATAAAAGCTTCTGGCCTGAATTGATTTCACAAACCATTAATGTAACATCGCCGCAGCATAAGAGGAAACAGATGAGTGGAGGGGTAAAAAGTGTTTGCTTTGCTCAGTCTTGTTTAGAAATCTGAAACATTTTGACATTAGGCTGGCAGAGAAACAACAGAAAAACACTTTTCAGCGGTAACCGTTCCTTTTCAAAACACATGTCAGGCTTGTTTCCTTTTATTAAATAAGTTCTGGCCTTGATCAGATTTCAAGCAATCAATACAAGCTTTGGAACTTGAATAAATTGTATTGATGTGATTGTATCCAAATGATGTATTTTGGATTGGACATACACACACACACGTTGTTGCCATTTTCTTTGATATTTATTAACGGCGTGTAATTGGTTATAACAGCTTGGAAAATGGGGGCCACCTTGTAGTTCTGATCGCTTGAATCAAATAGTGATTATTATTATTATTATTATTATTATTTATTAATATTTTTAATATTAATTAATTGTTTTTTTCAATTGACAAAAGCAGAACTTGATGTGTGTTTAGGACCACATCTGAGGTTCGGCCTATGCAGGCTTTTGTTGTAGTTCATGTTTTTCAATCAAATCTGTAACCAAATGCCTAATCTACAGTAGTGATAATGCCAAATAAATGATGAACCATAAAGATAGGGGAACTTATAAGTTTGCAATAGGTTGAACAGTAACTGCAATGGAAAATATATATCAAAAATGTGTCTATGGGTTCCCAACCAAAGATATATGGATGGCTGGGTCAGGAACACGTTGCGTCACTGGGTAGGCCCTGGATGTAAAACTATGGCGGTGTACTACAGTCACAGAAAACGTGTGGTTAACTGGTCCGGTTTTGTAAAGAGTGGCATCGGTTACAATAAGTATGTTTGATTTGTGGCGTAACTTTTACGTAACAAAAACAGCAGCCTTCTAGGTGACAGCCCTGTGTTTGACCAATTCATACAGAAATATCTCCATTTTACACCAACATTTGTCTCTTTAAAGTCTCTATAGCCTCCTGGAGCACTTGCTCTCAGTGTTTAATAATGCCTTGGATTGGTTTATATTGTAGTTACTTGCAAGTCCAGTCATGGAATGGATAGCTGTGACAAAGCGTTGATAAATGTCTCTCTGGAAATTAAACGTTGACTGGATTCATAGAATATATCGAGGTTTACCAGAGAAGACCTCAACCAAATGTTGTTCTGTCAACCCTTCGGCCAGGTGGTTAAAAAAGCAGTAAAAAGTACCAAAAACATGCAACCAAACATAGCAATACAATCAAAGAAGCCACAGAGAGTGCCCCCATCCTTTGTTATTCCAGGGCAACAAAACGCAATGTCTACACCATCGCGCAGTCTGAAGCATGCAACAAGACACCTCAAAACACGATATGGAGGGGAGTCCATTGTAAAAAGAAGGTTAAAGACTTCCACCTTTAACATGTGTTGCTTGACCCCGACATTCAATAAAAGTTCAATGTGGTAAAGCCAGACATGAAGCGCTCAGAACATACTGTAAACCTCATTGATGATTCCATTTTACCACATAGTAATAGCCAGCTGTTTACCCATGTTTACTTGCTTACAAACACTTTTGCACATTCACTGACACGCACTCAATTTTCCTAATTTCTTCATAAAAATCGAAGAATTGTCATGTCTATGTCCATGTGTCTCCAAGTTTCTCTGTTATTGAAAGACTACTGACACGAGAAATCTTCTCCACTGTTGTGGTTTGTTGTTGTCCTCCACAGCCAAAACTCACCCTCAGTATAATGGAATGCTCGCCACAAACGCGCCTCAATCTACAGATGCTAAATCAAACAAGTATGGCTCTTACAATAACTAACTTTTGGCAATTTCAGGAAAATTTCATAATATTGCTAAGAAGATGTGACAGGTCAGTTGATTTGCTTCCTTTGTATGTCATGTATTGTACATATATAGTGTAAGGTTAGGTGTTAGGAGAGCTTACATTTCGATCATCCACTTCATTTATTGCTCATGGTTAACCATCGTCCCCTTTCCACGACTAGCCATGCCGTGGGTGAAGCTATTACATTACTTGTTTAACAATAAAAGACATCATTACTGGAGGGAAAAATAATTGGCAAAAACAGCTTTTCACAAATTGCTACACTTAAAACCAATTAATCAGTTGTACTTCTTAGTCATAGACAAAATATTTGTTTGGGTTCCCTTGCCACATTTGCTTGGCCCATTGAACTCGTACTCTGCCTTGTCTTTCTCTGTTGTGTTTATGGAACTGACTGTAGTTCGGCAGTAACCACAACATATTATTTTATAGTCATCATGTCACAGAATAGTCATGGGCAAACTGTTCAACTGCTGGATTAAATGAGGGTTAAATTGCACAACATGATTAAAGAATGCAGATGTTAAATGAAAAGCAGATGATGTAAATAGTTAAGTCAGAGATGATCAAGTCATCTTCTCTTGCAAGGCTTGATAGATACACAGACTTGGAATAAGTAAGACTTCATAATTTCCACAGGTGTTTTTCAAAGCAGCGGTGGGGTGTTTGGAGAGTTCATTAAGTGCAGTATTTCCAAAAGAACTCAACAACAATACAACATTGAATTGTGTCAACCGCCTTATTTGCCTTTTATCAGAAACATGTTTCCGTTGACTAATTGAAGCCAATTGTGCGGCATTGACCCTCCGACACAGCTCAGTCGGTCGTACTCCTGCAGCTGTCCAGCTGTTAATGAGGCCAAACTTCTGAAGTGCATTGATGTTTTCCGCCCTGTGAATGAATAACTGCTGCATTACAAGCTGTTGTTCAGCTAATGCTTCCCACTGTTCTCTTGATGAACGCCTTCAGCGCATTATGTCAGTTCCCTTAGTATATTGCATGTATATTTATTGCTAATAGCTCAGGTGCAACTTTTTTACAGGAAGTATAAAAGCCTATTTCATTCTGCCTGCTTTAATTAAAAAGTCATCAATTACATCCTAAGCATATTTGATAAACCTTTAACAGACCTTACTGTCATGTGTTTTTGACTCTTTAAAAACTTAATTTTTCAGTCAGACTGAGATCATTGCTGCAAGATAACTTGAAATCATTCCAGGCCAAAAGAAGTATGTCATCATTAGGGCTGTAGCGATACACTAATCTCACGATACGATACACGATATTCAGCTCACAATACGATATATATGACGATATTCAGCCAACGATACGATTCGATACGATTCGATATAATTCGATACACTTACATCATTTTCTGAAAGATTTTAAAGGGACAGTGTGATTTTGGTGACATCTTTGGTGAGTGTTCCATTGACTTGGATTGAATTAATTCAACTGAAAACTGAAAGCATCAATTACACAATATATGGCTCTGACTAGACAGAGAGTCTACAGCTTGCAAATGCTGGACAAAATGAATCAAAATATGTGGTGAGAAAATTTGTTTCATTTATTGAAACAGTGCAAACTGTAGCTTACAAGCCTTTGAAACATAAGTACATAAAGTGCAGTATCACAATGGACAATGGAGAATTAAAAGGTGCAGCAGGTGGCCGCAGCTTCTTGAGTTCCTCAGTTAGCATTACCTTGTCCGGGTGGTGAAGCTGTAGGTGGGTTCGTAGGTTAGTGGTATTTCCAGAGTATTTCACGTTTGTGTGACACAGCTTGCAAACCGCAATAGTTTTATCTAAATTGTCACTTTCCTTCTTCTTTTTAAACCCGAAGTGCTCCCACACATCTGCTTTTAAGCGCGGAGGTGCTGGGTTAATGTCAGCCGCCATTCTCCTGAACCGCTTCGCACTCACCGCGAGAAGAAGACACACTAGATCTGTGTATCTAGAAATGCTCTACAGCGACACTAGCGGCTGGCTGACGTAATGGGCAGCGAGCAGAGTGCCAGGCGGAACACGGGGGATTTGAATGGGACTTAATGTATCGATACTCGCGGCTGAAATATCGATACTTTCTCGGGAAACAAAATATCGATATATATCGCAGGATCGATTAAATTGCACAGCCCTAGTCATCATATTGTACCGAAAGTTAATTCATGACTTATTGGAAAAACAACATTGACAAGAATAGAACCAAACAAATACATTTGCACATTTAGCACAATTCCAATTCTGCCCCTACACTTTAACTCATGTCACATATTGCAAGTGAGATAAGTATGTATGATCAAATACAGTCTTGTGTAGTGTAGAAAGAGGTAGACATATTCATTTAATTGTTAATTGTTGTTTTTTTCCATGGATTGTTGTTAAAACTGAATTGCTTTTAAACTTCAAAATCAAGAAGAAGGTTACAAAAGAACGTTCATACCACCAAAAGCAAGCCCTGTCATTTTTTCCCCCCATATGTTTAGACGGCCGCTTTTGATAGATGTTGACTGTCAGGGTTTGGGGAAACAGGACCCAAGGACAGTAAAATGAACGGGCGGCAGGAATGGGTCCAAACAAAAGGCGAGCTTTATTTAAATTAAAGCTGTATGTTCAACCAAGAAATAACCACACCAACACTAACCAGGGGATACAGGGACAATGGGAACAGGAGCAGACAGACGGACGGGCAGGAACAGGCAGGTAACATGTACAACATCAGGGAAGAAATGACGACGACCGAACAAGAGACAAAAGGGACACCAAGACTAAATACACAAGGCTAATCACCAAACAACACACAGCTGGAGAGGGGAGGAGAAACACAGGGGCAACAGGTGAACACAATGACACAATCAGGGAAAGGAGGGAAACTAAAGACAGGAAGTGAAACTCAACATGACACAAGAGGGGAAAACATATCAAAATAAAACACACAGCACAAAGACATGATAGACACGAAACCAGGATCATGACATTGACTGTCATCGCAACTTAAAATCAGCTGATCTTTAATGCGTGCAAGCATGACTTCTCCCCAAGAGTGCGTCCTGCTGTCTGGGAAACAGACTCTCTTATAGGGAAACATCAAAGATCCTTTACATGTCCCACGACACCATTTGGGCCAGGTGATCACAATTGATGTCATAAAAGCCCCCATGCAACTTGTTTATTCCTCCCTCTCTTTCCTGTAGTCATAAAACCCTTTATCTTAACCCCATGAAATGTTCCTCACGTACATAGCATATTTACAGTATAACGTCAGAGCATGTGTTATCTCTAAAGATTTAAAATACTTCCAGGAAACCACTTTGTTAAAAGTTATATTTCATTAGAATGACACTTTATTAAGATAAAACCATGGTTAGGAAAAGTAATGGGCGTTATATTTTAAAATGATACCCTAGATCTTAAAAGAGGGAGCCTCCTTCAACTGTTGTTGTGAACTAACAAAAGTCTGTCACGGCATTGGGAGGTTGTCAACGGGCCAAATTGGAATTGAACCTTTGACTTTTAAATTGTCAAACGCAACCCTGCATTTTGCTGACCTGTCAGCTCTAAAAAAACATGAACAACCTTAAAATGAATAGTCATTGTTGCTAAGGCATTTGAACAATCATGTATTACAGTGGAACGCTTATAAACTTGGTTTCCTAATATTATCTCTGTAGATAAATTGAGCCATACAAAAACATCCCAGGAAGAGCTTATATATCCATCAACACCCTAACAATCATCCGGCTGACAAATCGACTTAGAAGAGTCAGCCCTAGTTTTCTGTCAACTTCTTTCCTGTTTTACTGTCAACCGTCCAATAATGACAGAAATGTCATAAAAAAACCGGTGTATCATGTTGCATTAGATTAAGTGTTATTACTCCGCTGCTACTTTCCAGCCCCGTGGACAGGTATTTATTGACATTTTATTTTCCCCTTGCTGTATGCTATTACATTTTTGAGCGCTGATAAGTTGACTTTGTAAAGAAAAAAAGGAAATTTAAAGGCAGACAAAATAAAAGCAATAGAAATACCCTCTTTTCTGTATTTTTAGACATGGAAAAACTTTGATCATAGCTTTGACAGTTCTTTGTAGCACATACAGTAACGCCGCTGTTGATACTTGCTGACTTATAGATAACAATGGCCCATTGTTGGGCTTTTGGGAGTAAACTCACTGGCCAAGTCACATAATATGTTCTCTTGCTGCCTATTAACATTACATAATTATTGTGATTTTCAAAAATTAATTGTAGTCAAAGTTCATTTCTTCCCATAATTTACAGTCTGTTGACAGCACAAGGAGTCAGATATGGTTGAGTTGACGTGGTTAACATGGTAAGTGGCCAGTGAAAATACAAAAAGGATTTGCTCAGATTTGGTTCACTGACAAATAGAATTGGATCGGGTTCTCACGGTGGGGGGATGAGTGAATACCATAAATCCTCCTGGCTCATTCTCCTATCCCTTTCCCAAGGTGAGCCAAGTCATTGTTATGTTTTTGACGGTGACGGTGTGTGCGAGGAGTTTGAGAGGGGCTTGAGCGTTCAGGACTGTGGTTACTTCACACCTTTGGGCTACACCGACCAATGGGCATCTACTGCCACTGCTTCTCACCAGGACCCCAGCCAGTGTTCTGCCAATGCTGCCACCGGAGAGCCATCGCTTACCAAGGTATGACTTATGAACCACAGGGCACATAAAAGACTGCCGGATGACAATACACTCCCTGTAGAGACCAATGTGGTTGCCTCAATTCCAGGGCAACATTATTAGCAGCTGGCTGCATTTCTGAACAATTAAAGAGGTATTTGTCTCTGTCCTATTTTAGTCTGGGTAGTACAGTTGACTTGACATTTTGGCCATGGACATTTTGGCCTTAATCCAGCCATAGCTAAATCATCATAGAAGACAAATTATCCAGAACCTGAAGTAAATGGACCATTTTGAGGTTCCCTCCCCTATATTTCACTTATTTTCTAATCACACAGCACGTTTCTTACAAGACAATTGAATAATTCCTCAAGTTCATTTGGTGCTAAGAACACTGTTTATCAGACCAGAACACATTTTCAACAAGTTTTCAGTTGTGGAGAATAAACCTTGATCTGTTTGTTTCTTGATCTGGCCCGATCAGTCACTAATAATCAGTTGTTAACGCTCTCCAGAGACAGGTAACAAAGCTCTTCAGGTCACAGTGACTTGCATGACATATTTGAAATGCAAGCCAGTAAGGAAAAAAAGCCTGACAAGGAAGGATTTGCAAACAAACAAATCAAGCATAAGCTAAGCAAACTTCAGAGTAACCGTTAGTCAGCTCCTCTGGGCACATATCATGATTTAAGCCTCTTTTATCATGGGAGGATTGTTGGTGTCAGGCACACTGGTCCAAGCATCTCGGAACTGGCAAATCTCCTTGGAACTTTCAGCATAAATCCGATACATCAAATGCTTCACTACCACATAATTTGGGCTTTTCTCAACACAAAATAGTCAAATAAAATGTTTTGAATCAGCATCTGTCAGTCAGATCCATTCTGTCAGTCCATTGTTCCACCATAATCCGTAATATGTGGCAAAGACACAAATTAAACCATGTGCCAATACAACATATGGGTAAAACATGGATTTTAAAAGAAGTACACATTGAAAGGTAAGGACAGGATGGCATTGAAAACTAAAACAAGATCAGTTAAATAATGTTGATATTATTCAATTTACTTTGTTCTGAATATAGCTCTGCAGGAACCAACACCTGGAGGTGAGTGAGAGAATGCCCACGGACGCTTGGTTCCCCTGTGTAGCCCAATCCGATACAAACAATGACCTGGATCATCCATTTTGGCTAAAGGTACATATGTGTGTGTTTGTGTGTATACGATATGTACATACCGATAGTTTCCTCCCTCTGCTAAGTGACTGTGGGTGGCTACTCTATCTTTAAGCGTCCAGCACTTTCCTGCACTTTTTTGCACCGTCTGCTGGCTTTAAGCTTCACACATTCCTAACTTTCTAACAATTGCATGATTTGTACGATGCATTTTTTTTTTTACTTGAATTACTCATTTCCCAAGACAACTGTAAATTACGGGTACTAATGATCTGTAGATGATTACTGAATCATGACTAACCCTCTACTTATTCTTGTAGCGTGCATTTTGTGCTATTTTTACCCTTTGGATGCTAATCACTCAAATCGTTTAACAATGACCATTACCAGTTAACTAACAATAAAAGATCAAGTGTTATATAATTAACCCATCATTCATCATTAAATACCTTTAAAGTTTTAAAAGTTATTATAGTACTGGCATCACAACAAGACCATTATGAAGACATCATTCAATTTGTGGTTTATTTTGGCCCCAGCAAATGCAAAACAACCAAAAAGGTACCTATGATACTCCGAATTGTTTAAAAAAAAAAAAAATGTTTTAAAACATTTTTTCTAAAATTACACATCATAAAGTAATGTTTAGAAATTATGACAACATACTTTGTGAGAGGATTCCAGTGGCTGCGGCTGCTGTTTAGTTCATATGATGCCTAAAGTCCTACTTTGCAGCCCCAACATTAACATGTAGGTGTTGTACTGCCTTGTATTTGGACCTGGCTTTCCATTCTAGACCTGTGTATGATTCTTATGTATTTTTATTTTGTAAGTTAAACTTTCCACAGCCACATTAGTTCAGACTAAGCACACGCTAGCTGTTGATTTGAGTGATAGCCTCATAAACCTGTCTGCCGTGCTCTGGATGAAAGGGTCCTTTACTGTCATGAGCCTGCCTCATCCTTCCTTTGCACATTTCAATTCATTTTGATCCATCACCATTTCCACTTCTTTTCTGAATGACTCATCTTTCCGTCCCTTGCTTTCTTTATGGAGGCCCTCGATTACCTCTGTAACATCTCTGGAAGGCCACTTTCTCTCTAAAACCCTTTCACTGCCTGAAAGGCCTTCATGATAACAGCCTGTCCTTAACATTTTTCTTTCTGTCTTTGAAAGGCACCCTAATTAGAATTACAGTCTTGCTCTCTTTGAAAAGCGTTCCTCAGCCATCCTATCATATCCATGTCTGCAAGCTCTCTTTAAGGCGTCCGTACTATAAAAGAGTTGCACTTAGGAAGCCCTTACTCATTTTTCTAAAAGTGATACTCCAAAATCCATCTTTTGTGTATGAGAGACACAGTCTGTAGGCTGAACAGGTGGCTCTGAAAAGTTGAATATCCATCGTAGAGAACACAGGCTAAGGTTAATTTGGAATTACAGCAGTTACATTGATTTAAGTCAGAACGCAAATACTGTATGGTGCCTGCCATGCAGCAACATGCACATGCATTGATTACATGTAAGAGCACCTAACCCCTGCTCTTCCTGTGGTCACTTAGTGGTATCCCAGACCGACCTCTTAGTACTTATTGTGGCTTGTTTGTTTTTGTGCTATACCCTATTTTCGTCATTTTTAATGCCCAGATATTGTAATGCTCAGTTATTGTCCCTGCAATCTCCTGTGGAGGACTGCAGACTGAAAAGCTACTACCATGATTATAGACTTTCACTGTGGCTTCACCCACTGGTTTTTGGCCATTGCCATTATGGTGCCTTGGAACGTGTGGTGACACAAGAGCGTGCTGCCAAAACAACCAAATGCTGAACACAAAAATGTTAGGCCACCAAAATGTTAAACCTAACACTCCTACACTGAAAAAATGTTGGAAGTGTTACGTTTCTAAGACCTATCAATCACAAGGTGGCCATGCCGTAAAGTATGCCTTTGTTTGCTGTCTATTTTACTGTAAAGTAAATCATCATTTACAAAATGAACATAATGCTGTTTTAAAGAAGACATTAAACTAGCAATTAAGAACGTAAAATCATGTTTAAAGGAAACAAATCAAATTTCAAGTAGGTTCATCTTTTCATAAAGTTCGAAAGAATTGGAAAGCTTCCTTCTGACCACAATGCGATTTTAAGGCAATTTCACATTGGCGTCAACATTTCAGACCAGAGGTGGCCGACTGAACATGACTCATGATGATGGCGTGTCCAGTCACTTTTTATCTGCCACATGGAGACACAATAATACATGTTCCTCCCTACATTGTTCAGTGACAAGGACCAGAACCCTTAGTTTGCTAACCCTAGCCCTAACCGTAACGGTTGGAAAGCAGAACAAAGCTCGGTCAAGAATCTAACCGTTCCTGACTACCATGGTC